>NW_019716255.1:424226-540294 GCF_900074925.1 Ramularia collo-cygni
CGCATCCGTATAGGGAAATCCTGCTAAGGGTGTAATTCCCTTATTCTTTCTAAGAGGGATTCCCTAGATAAGGGTTTAAAGGGCGGTGTCCCGCTCCTTTAGGGTCCCCTTATATAGGGTTCCCGATAGTATTACGTACGAACGATTAGAAATCCTCCTACGTATAGCTCGGCGTAAGCGCCTCGATATCGTACTCGTTATACTACGACTCCGCGGCGTCTCCTCCTAGCTATATAACGCTATAGAGGACCTTATTATAGTTACTCTCTAGGCTAGTAGTAGTATTAGCGAAGATTATCTTAAGTTAGCGTAGGAATTCGCGTGCCTCTTTAATAGAATCCCCTAAGAATAGTTTAGGATCCTTTATCTTAGGTCTTACGCCTACTCCGCTACGCGTATACGCTACGCTTAAACTCGAGGTACTTATAGTATCCGGATCTTCCTTATATAAGAGGCGCGTAGGTACGACGCCGTAGCGGGGTATAGTAGTAGCTACGCCTACGTCGGCGCGGTTACGATTACGCTTTATTTATTAGACTTCTAACTAAAGTTAGCGAATCGTCTCTTACTACTATAAAGCCTACTTCTAGCCTTTAAGGCGCTAGATTATCTTATTAGCCGTCTCTTCCTTATCGCGTTCGTTTTCTCCGTAATCTATCGTATCTTCGTCTAGAGTAGGCTATATAGGCTCTACGGTAGCGACTTCTTCGATATCTCCGTAGTTAGGGAGTTCTTCGACGCGTTCTTCTTCGTARCGCTACTCGGGAGTAGTCGCTTCGCGGGCAGCGCGCCTAGGGGCTATTCCGTTAGGATCTAATAGATCGCTACCCTTAGAGAGGAAGAAGAATTAGAATTATAAGGGTAAAGATGTAGTAATGTATTAGACACCCGTAATTACTCGATTAAAGATAAGACTAATTCTTATAGGTTAAATATACGCTATACGTAGGAGTTATATATACGCTAAGCCTACGCTAAGTAGTTAGGTTATATTATACTCCCTTCTCTAAGGTTAGTTAATCTAGCTACCTCTATTAATCCTATTATTATAAGGGCTCTTATACGGCCCTTACATCTTTACCGAACGGATAGACGGATAACTACCTTAGATTATAGTAGCTAGAATAGGTATTTAACCGTTTTACGAAGGCTAAAGCTAGCCGTAAGTAGAGGCTGTTATTTATTAATAGCTACGGTAGTTATCTAAATATAGGCTTCCTTTAATATTATCTAAGTAATCGTATTATGTTATATATCTATCTACCTTATTTAATATATAGGTTATAGCCCTTAGATATATCGTTATTCGCTCCCCTTAGTACGTTCTATAGCTAAGAGCTTAAGCGGCTATTATACTTCTTAATAGGCCTCTTATCTATATCTAAGAGGKACTTCCTTCGTATATTTAATACTATATATTAGAAGGCATTTATAGAGAAGAATATTACCTTAAGCTAGCTTAAAACTAGCCTCTAGCCGTTTAATCTATAGCAGGTTCTTAAATTACTAAAGGTTAAGGATATTAAGAAATAATCGGCTAATCTACTACCGCTTAAGTAGCTAGCCTTAGAAATAACTACTATTACTCTAACTTACGCTATTACTCTAACTTAGAAATAGAGGCTACTTAGAATCTTAGTTAGATAGGCCGTAAGTAAGGGAGACCTATATAAGGTTTAATTACTTAAGAATACTATTTTACACCTCTAAACTAAGAACTAACTACTTATAGCTAAGAATAAGGGCCTTAAGTAAGAGTTCGTATTTAAGAAGAAGAAGAAGCGAAGGCGTAGATAGCCGCTTTTTAACCTACCGAAGGATACCTCCGCTACCTCCGCTTAATTTTACTTACCTACTAAGATATAGGCTATATTAGCTAATAAGGCTATAGTAGAGGAGGCTAAGGTTAACGAGAAGGCTAAAAAGAACCTCTAAAAGCTTAATACGAAGGTTCTAAAGTAGTTAAAGGAGGATAAGGCTAAGCAAGCTCGTAAAGAGAAGGCTAAGTTAAAAGCCTCTAAATAGGCCGAGAAAGAGAGGCTTAGAGAGGTCTAGTTAGTATAAAAATAGGTATAGGATACTCTCTAAGCCTCCGTACGTAAGCTATAAAGGATAAAGAAGGATTAAGTTAAGATAAAGTCGTTAATTGTAGTATTAAAGCTACTAAGCTGTTTTCTAGCTACTCTTAACCCCTAGCTAATTACTCGCCTTATATTATAATAACGACTTTAGGCTTTTTATATATTATAGTATAGGCTTTTCTAATAATTTTAAGCTATTACACATCGAATTTAGACTAGTGGTTGTGACATAAACAGTTGTTAAAGGTTAGTAGTAATAAAGAAGGATTTGGTGCATTACGTAAACGGCGCACTTGGCCGGCATGACTTCTAGCTCGAGCTCACTTTCAGTAGAATATGCTACTTCACCAACTTTGTGCATTAAACAAGGATCATCCGCAGGCCAAGTGGTTCGCATGTTTGACTATTCACCTCACACCAACTGACATGGACCGACGGTGATGAAAATGAACAACGAGCAATTCCGCAAGCTGGTGCAGAACACACCGGCAAGAAAGGATAATGCCTCGCCTACAGACAAGACGGGGTTCGGGGCGAAGAAGTCGAGCCTGCTGGGCGGTATGACGCCGCGGCCAGGGAAGGGTTCTGTCAGCAGTAACAACGACTTTGYGCGCCAGATCCGTGAGCGTCACGCCTCTCTGCAGCCAACGAAAAAGTTCAAGACATATGCGCCCAAAGGAAGCAAATTCGCTGCAGGCTATGTCGACCGAGCAAAGGCCAGGCAAGAAGCACAGGACGCAGAAGATGACAAGGAGCAGCGTGTCAAGGCCCTTGAGGAGCAGGTGAAGCTAGGGCAGCTGCCTTTTGAGACCTTCGAAGCTCTGCGCGATCAGATCACAGGAGGCGACTTCGAGAGTGCACATCTGGTCAAAGGCCTGGATCGAAAGTTACTAGAGAGGGTACGAAGGGGCGAGGATGTCATGGGGGTTGGTGGGAGCAAAAGCGAGGCAAATGAGGAGGAACCGGTGGACGTTGACGACGAGCTCGATAAACTGGAAGAGCGCGAGGTGGAGACCGTCACACGAGAGAAGGTAGAGAAGAGAGGATCAATGGCTCCGACACCAGTCGCAGGTGTGAAGCGGACTAGGGATGAAATCGTGGCGGAGCTCAAGGCGCAGCGAAAAGCTGCGGCGGAGGCCAAGGCTGCTGCTGCTCCTGCTCTCGACGGCAGGTGGAAAAGAGTGGGCGAGCAGAACAAGCCCAAAATCGAGATCGACCATAAAGGTAGAGAGGTACTCATTACCGTGGGTGAGGATGGGGTCGTCAAGAAAAAGATTCGCAAGCTTGCGTTGGAAAACGCCGTAGAAGATAAATCTGCGGCCAATATGCCGGAGCCAAGTAAGGAGGTCCTCGGCGCAGACTTCGCCGTACCAGCGCAACCTATGCAAGCTATTCCGGACGATGATGAGGACGATGACATCTTCGAGAACGTCGGCACGGAATATAACCCTTTGGGAGACATGGATGATGACGGCGACAGCGATGACAGTGATGATAGCGACGATTTGGACAAGCCATCCAAGGATAAGACGTCTGTTGTAGCGAGTAAAGTGCCGACTGCAAATCCGACCGCGTCTAGCATTCCATCCTCAGAGCCACCAACTGACTTACCCAAACGAAATTACTTCAACGAAAGGAATGCTCCACAGGATCAGCAGCCCGTCGAAAATTTCAAGGACATTGAGAACATCATCAAGAAGGCGGCCAGACTTGGTGCTGCTGGTGCCAACGGGGATGGAGAGGATGGGCCCAGTGAAGACAAAGAGGCTCAAGCTGCTCGTTTGGCTAAACGCGCCAAAATGCTCGCACAAGAAGACCGGGATCTCGACGATATGGATATGGGCTTCGGGAGTAGCCGTTACGAGGACGAGCAGGAAGGGGGTGAGGAGAAAAGAGTCAAATTGTCGGAGTGGAAAGGCGGCGCTGCGGGTGGAGATGATGGTTGGGAGGATGACAAGAAGAGTCGTGGCGACAAACCGAAACGCAAGCCAAAGAAACGCAAGGGAGACGTCAACAATGCGGCCGACATATTCCGTGTGATTGAGGGCCGTAAAGCGGGAAACAAATGAGTAGCTTCAAGCTCTGGAGGACTTATTCTGACAGCGCGAATAGGTTCACTCACAAAATCACGACTTTATGATTTCTTGGCTCCCTCACCACACTGGCATGCAACAAACATCCTCACCACCTCGTCTCGTAGATCCATTCTGCAAGTATAAAGCACGTACTCGAAACGCAAGTGAGACTGCCACGTTAGTCTGCCCTGGGTGTGCCTATTGTGCATACGCGCCCGAGAGCCGGCGGGTACGGCTTCGCCCTTCTCTATAATCACACATCGTGAACGCCGCACTCGTTCCTACACTTTGCTGTGCCGCACGAGCAATGGCATGATTTGCTATATCATGCTGTTGGTTCGCCTCAAATATTTTCTGCGTAGGTCCCTCCACGTTCGAGCTTTCAACATCATCTCTCTCGCTCCTATTCGAGCACTCAAAGCACACTGTCTATCGTGCTCCCTTTCCCTCTACAAACAATTCCAATGGCAATCAAAATGGTACACTACGCCGCGGGTGGCCTGTCGTTCGGAGATGGGAGCGATAGTCCGGTGGGTATGATGACTCCGGAACGAATTTGGAGGCTTTTTGCGAAGAGTGCAAAAAGGAGCGGGACTAAAAGCATCTTCCTTRACTTTGGTGTTCGGTCTGGATGCCCAAGCGATGATATTAGTTCACCCTCGCCGAGGTAGTCATGGTCATCACATAAATTAGACTGCTGTCTTGAAAGGATCTGAAGGTTGATTGGCGTATTCGACGGTCCACTCTCATCAGCTGTGTGTGTGGTGGAATCGATATTTAGAAAATACGACTTTAAGATATACAGAACAGCTAACATTGACTACTGTACATGTTGCCTGCGCCGCAGAATGTAGTACGGCCGTTACCATCGTAAGCATACGAGGGGTCCGCTTGTAAGCCAAGGTCTCGCTCAATAGATCTGACAAGTGGGTATCAATCAAAACAGTGATCCGCCCAAAAGTAAAGCCTAGTCCCATCCGACCAGTAGATGGCAGGATAGATTGAGTTCGGGCCATGTTCTCCCATGATGGGCCCGAGAAAGGCGAAAGGTAATACAGGCAATGTAGTAGATGCGACTGACATGGACGACAGCGGTTGTCGCGCTGGAAGGTCTTGTCCGCTGGGCTCAGACGAGAAGCCCTAACGGTAGTAGCCTTGCGAAGCGCGCATCATGGAGCAGACCACATTGTCTGTCCCGTGGAGTTGGCAATTGTCCCATGGCAAAGGATATCCGTTATATGCTCGGGTCCACATGTCGCAGCTGCGATAGACTAGAACCCAATAGGGAGCGAGACGTAGCGAGTGGACGAGGTCGTTCCAACGTTCAGCGGCCAGGTGTGTGTCACATTAAACATGTCTATCATGCCATGCCGAATGAGTTACCAGCACTCATCGTTTCAACGCCTTCATTGCGGTATATCTCCTTGAGATCTTCATTTCTTTCGATCCCGAACAAAGTGTTGCTGAACTTCTCCAGAATTCCGCAATCAGCCTGGCATGTGGGCGAAATCGGCGAAAGTCGGCGCAAAAAGTCAATGGTGCGTTTGAGTAGTCGGTGATATTCATCTTCGGGAACCAGAGACTTGAATATGTTAGATTTGACGACGGCGGTAAGGACCAGCATGTTGCCAAATTGACTGCATCTCATTAGCTTGCTGTCGTCGAAATTGGTAAGCAATCATCACTTACGCGTGTGCAGTGCCGTGAATGTTGGTAACGATCAATCGGCTGGGTACATTGTCAAACGCGACAGTACTCTTCATAGCAGCATTGACGCAGCGCTGAGAGGCTCGCCAGACCTCGTTCTCACCCAATCGCTCGATGGCCTTGAAGAGATGAACTTCGGCCTGGTCTCTTTTGTCGCCGTAGCCATCCCTAGCGAGCTCCTCGAGAGGCACACCCCCGCCGTTTTTGAGCGCCGGGAGAATGTGGAGACCAAAGTCCAAGAAAGGCCGATTAATAACATATCGCGCTCCCCAATACTTTGCACGGAGCCTGGCAGCCAGAATGTCAGAAGGGGCTGGGTCGTCGTCTTTCCACGCAAGCTCCGGAGGAAGGCAGTCCCTCCAAGCGGTCAATATGGACTCATGCCCTTGCAGCATTTCTTGTACTTGTGATATCGACTGGTTGATGCAGTCAGTTCCGTACATCTGTCTATGGACCTCGTTGAGCTTTCGACGCAGCCACAACTGAGCCGTGTAGAACATGAGAATGTTGTCATAATCATCTCGCCGACCGTCCGGTTCCAGGGCYCTGTACGACTCCACTTCGTCTTCGGGCATGTTATTCGGCAGGCACAATCTACCCTCGATGTCTTGTATGCCGCKGTCAGGGAGCTTCATCTCGGCAAGAATATCACTCTCCAGCTGGAGGCAGCACCACGACACCAAAACGATCAGACTCTGCCGCGTATCCTTAATGCGCTTCTGGCCAGTCTCCAGTCGGGCTCGAACATCCCCGAAACCGTTCCAATAATCGGCATTGTACAGCTTGTAGCGGTCGAGCAGAGTGATGATGGCGCGCCCAGCCATGGTGATCCAGCTCATGCTCTCTTTTACGCGGGCCAGCTGACCTTTATACAAACCAGCAAGGAGAAACATCTGCGCATGGACAAGATCATTCCCATCGCCTTGCTCGCCGAGGATTTCAGCCGCTTTGGCAAAGTACGCGATACCGGGGATGACATCTAGGTTTCGTGGACCGGCGTATGAGTTGGGCGACGATCCCTCGACGGACGAGCGTCTACTGCGATGGCCTGCGTCGGAGTTTGGCGTTGGCTGTGTCACTGGAGTAGCGTTTGGTGACATAGGGGAAGGCTTGATATTCATTGATGCTGGAGAGCCAGCGGCACGATTGCCGGAGAGCTGATGTGCTACCATGTTATTGACATGTGCTTTGCTGTCGTGGACAATGGCTGGCAAAGGATCCCGGTGGAGGCATATCTTGCCCAACGCAAGGACCAGGAAGATAATGCAATTCGTCGGTGATCGCTCTGTGGGCTCTCTTCGCCATTCTGATTCAGATCCGTTCGTCGCCTCCGCAGTGGAGCCGTTTGAGCGCTGCCTTTTGAGCGGTCTTTGATCCGAATCGTAATTGGTGCCGACGGCGAACGCTGCGCGTGGGCGTCCGTTGCTGTACCTCTWGATAAAATTGTCGAACATTCTGCGTACTCGTCTCTTGTCCAGGAATGGATGCATGATGTGGAGGTTACGCATGTAGCTGTCGTACAGTTTATTGATGGTCGCAGCGTCCAGATCGAGTTCCCCATTTGCTTTCAACCCACCAACTCCAGTGTAGTCGGATCGCCCGCTATTTGGCGTCGAGGGAAAGCCGATGCCCCATCGACCATCGACATACTGCGCGGGGCCTGGGTTGGCATCAGGGCTCTGCTCATCGCTCCTCGCTGGGCTTGCAGGGCCACCTGGCTGAGTTCCATCGTTCTCGTCTATGCCTTCGCCTTTGGTCCAAAGTCGTAGAATTCCACGATCTTCGGCCTGCATCACATAACCGTCGTTGTATTGAACGCCAGCTGCTGTGAGAAGGGGTTTGATGGAAGGCCATAGGAGTAGCAACTTGTGTGGCGCTGTTCGATGTTCCTGTCTTCCAGCTCTGGGCCAGCCTGCGAGCTCTTCAGGCCTCATCGTATCAGCCGACTCGGCTCCAGCGGACGTCGCATCCATGTGGTCCCGACGATGAGAGTTGTTGGCATGATTAGCATGGTTGGCGTGATTTGCGTGATTGACATGATTGCCGTGGGATTGGTGCATAGGTTGCGGATGCTTCTCTTCCCCATTTTGCTCCACACGTCGTAACCGCGCTTCAAAGCTATCAATCTTGTTCGTCAACTCGTGCAGACCAGCGGTGTGTGCTTCCATGTAGCTCAACAGTTTTTCCATATTTTTGTCGGTTCTGAATGATAGTTAGCCAGTTCCAGTGCAAGAATTTTCACACTCATTTCGTACTTCGCAGGCGGCGTGTCGCGATATTGACAGGAAAGATGGTTTTCCTTGCAGAACGAGCACGGTGTGCCTTCGTCGCACTTCTGTTTCCGTTGCCTAYATTGCTCGCATGCCTGTTGGACGTTAGCTCGGACCGCCAAACCTAATCACGGAGCGCAGGACTCACTTGAGTGGCGCGCATTTGTTTGCGCTTCATCCCATACATATTGCTTGTCGCAGGCCCATAGTTACCTGGCGGATACATCGATTGTCCGGGAGGCGCATATCCCTGGTGCCCCTCCATAGTGGGCGTCATATAGTGAGGTGGTGGGGGATGTTCACTATGGTGTGGTGGAACGCCATGATGAACAGGCCCACCGTTCTGGGGATAGCCGTGATGACCGCCGTGTTCCATGTGTGGCTGCGCTGGAGGTTGTGAACCGTCCTGTCCGGAGGATGAAGGTGCGAAATGCGCTGGTGGCCCACCAGGTGTGACAGGCGATCGTTGATGCCCAGAGTCGTGGGAATATGCCCTGTTTATGGGCGCCGGAGTGGCATGACCGGACCGGACGTTGTTGTACTGCTGCTGCTGGTGATGGTATTCGGCCCCGGGGTCGCGCGAATCGTGCGGCACCGGCCCAGACGAGGGATGGCGAAATGGTGGTAGACTTTGCTGCTCAGACGCAGATGCTGGCGGCGCGTACACCGCGGACTGTAGAGAAGGCAGCGCGGGCCCTGACGCCTGCGGAGGCAGACTTGGTCCACTGGAGTAGGCGTGCTGTTGGGGAGGTTGTTGTTGTTGGTTATGCGCCGGAGGCGGGGGTTGGTGGTGCTGTGAGTAGTGGGGAGATGGAGGCGGCGGTCCTGTCTGATGCTGGCCGGGAGGAGGCCCTTGGCTATGGGGCGTAGGAGGCGGCGCGTATTGATGCTGCTGATACGCGTGGTGCTGCTGCGGCGGCGGCGGCGCAAAAGGCGGTGGCGGCGGCGGGGGAGGATGAGACTGCTGGTGCTGGCGCGGGTGCGGGTGCTGGTGCGACGCGGTCTGTCGCGGGTCGTGGGCGTGCGACGAGTGGACAGCAAGAGGAGGAGCAGCGTAAGACGACGGTCTTCTGGAGTCCATGTCCATATCGCCATGCCACGGTCAGGGCGGCGAGCTACTACCTCCCTCCGAGTCCGTTCGGATGCACGGGGATCGTGCGGTGCGGTTAAAGTGCTTTCACGGCCGCGGCCAAGGCAAGCTGGGTGATTCGCAGACTCGTAATTGACAGGGAATGCCGGGGATGGTGAGGCGCGCAGTTTGACACGACCCGTCTCTGGGTTGTCAGGACGGTGCTGTTAGGGCCAGGTCCGCGAAGCTTCGCTGCACCGAGGAGCTCTCAAAGTTCGACGGTGGCCGCAACGGTGCCGTCAAGGTGACCCCCAGCTCTGGGATTTGGAAAACTGAGCGAACCTTAACTCTTCGACTAGCGGGCGACTGGTCACGGACACGGCGGAGGGCAGACCCGTTGATTCGCGAAGAATTGTTGGTCGGAGCCGACGTTGCGGCAGGGTAAACAGCACCGCAGCACAACACACAAGGCCAAGCTCGGCGTGGGGGAAATCGCTTCGGCCGGTCTTACCCTCGAGGGATGTCGTTGCGTCGTCGACAATGATCGGGCGTGTGGATGTGCGTGTAGATGATAGGGCACGGTGGGCCAGCTGCGAGGCCTGCGATCGATCCTGGCAATACCTAAGCGCAGGCGCAGGAAAACACCCATCATCTCTCACCGTGGCCAGGCGAGCAGGTCACAAATGCACGGTCTTGTCTTGTCGGTGAAGCCGGCACTCTGGGTTCTAAAAGCGCCTTCCGTGCTAGTGTACTGGGATCGTCCGCCATTTCAGCCTGCCGATTCGGACATGTCAGATCTGACATGATGAATCGCGAGGAATGCTTGTTGCGCGCTCGCGTGTCCAAGCCGCCAGCAGTGGGAATCTGATTCCCTGTTGCGCAGCTCTTCGGATTCAGGTCACTGACCCAAAGTGCCAGCGCTGTCGCACGGCCTTCGGTTGCACAGAGATCTTGCCGGACAGATGAGGTCCATAGAAAAGCCAATTGAGTCGATTGACCCTCCCGGGCAGGCGGTGGCGCGTGGCGTTGCAGCACCGCCAGCAGCGCGTTAGATCCATGCGGCTTTTGATCGGGAGCTGCACAACGGTGTGGCATGTGGAGCTTCTTCTTGGCCGTTTGTCGAACGTGTGACCTTCAGCGTCACATGCACATTATTTCAATCATCGAGATCCATGCGACGTCTGATTAGGTTCCAAGTTGGCTCGGTTGACTGAACCACAGCTTGGTACCTCATCCCGTGAGATTTCTGAAGTCTGGGTTACAGAAGATGAGGCCACGTTCTTTCACAACACCAGCGCCCGTTACTTACGTTCCTGCGTTCATACACCAAGTACGTGAAACGCCGCTTCTTAGTGTGAACAGTGCGACCAATGAAGTCGAAGATCAGAGTTGTACGAACTTCACTGGGTAATGGACAAACATGCATATTCTCTGACGAACGCTTTCATGCAGGCTCCAATTGTAGCCACATATCCTACATGGMCTGTTAAATCTAATTTCAGCTCGCGTGTCAACTTATTTAAAAGGCACTCTTCACCGCGATGGTAACAGTACTAGGCTTAGATATCGAAGCACAACGCGGCATAGTATGATAGTTGTTAGGATGGCGCTACGCTACCATCAGAGGTCATGTCTTAACAGCTCACTTGCTAACTTCATTCCACTAGATCTCCGCTGCTCCACTTTACGTGATCTTTAAATCGTTCCAGACTTGCTCGGCGAGTTCGATCTGCCACTCGTAAAAGTGGTAGAAAATCTCATCTGACACCTTTGCGAAACCGTTGACCGAAGTCCATGACGACCTAAAGATATAGCGGCGGTCCACAGAGTTGAACAGCTGTATATACCGCGATTTCGGAAGCGTAGCGCCTTCGATCATTATCTTTCCGCATCCCTGGCGGCGATTAGCAGCGCAGCGCAGTTGAAATCACATCAAATGGGACTTGAGCAGATATCTCGAATCTTGTGAGGATCTTCCCGAAGTTGTATGAAACACAACGCTGCGTGTTGATGCCCAACGTAGAACTAGGCAAGGATTAAGAGCCGACTAGAGGGCGTCAAGTTACCTCAAGTACCATCTACGCTACGCTCGAGGCGACTCTCGACATTCGGCCAGTTACGATGCTCACACTTCGTATAGCGTTGCAAGACGTAGGTAGATGGACGTTTACGATGGTTTGCCCGCAGCTTTCGTGGCGTTATCAACACTGAGTGACTGAATCCCCCTCGGTGATCTTTCGTGATATATGTGTGTAGTCAGTCTGAACTTCGGTCGCGGGAGTAGCCAGCCTTCCCGCGAGACATGTCTCGGATCATCGAACGCTATAGGTGCAAGTGCCGGCCTCGCTCCACTACCCTACTGGGTAATGTAAAGTTTGTGATGTGATACAGAAGATGAAGCGACCATGCACCCAGCGCGTCTGCCGCCGGCCGGCGGCGCTGGTCGACCGCGATGACAACCGCTCACATGATCGTTCACTGCTGCGGCTAGGAGATCATCAACTGGGAATTTCGAGGGATCAGGGGATATTATACTCCCTGGCGAAATCAGTAAGTTATATGCAACTTGCAACCCAGAAATCTGGCATGCTTTGGGAGCCGTGACCAGAAATAGCGTCGGCAAGAGCGAACGTGACCGGTCCGACGTGTTGCCCCGTTGCGCTGTACGATGTTCTTATCCGTGCTTTAACTTTGAACGGGCAGAAGTCCAGAATCCCCAGCGTCCACAACTGAACGGTCTCGGAGTTCAGCACCGGCGGGAGCCACGTCGAAAGAAGAGAGGAAGGATCTTCGCCTCGAATACAAAGGCTTGTTACAGTTCGAACGAAGGAACACTCATGCCGAACATCATGAGGTCAACGATTATTTTCCCCCATGGGCTTATCGCTGTCACAGATCACGGACATGTTCCCCTTTGTACTGACCGTACTCCAGCTGCACTAGATGACTTATTAACCCTGTAGATTAATGACATAACGTGGGTGAGACCGTACTCATTTGCATGGGTGCATGCCTGACGACAGCTTACATAGTCACAAAAAGGACACAAATGCCATGCGCGTCACGATCGCTTGGGGATGATTCCAGCATTCGAGTTCTCGGACATACAATACTTCCTCCATTKATGCAGTCTCACAGTACATTCAGCTCCGTGGAGTCTCACGATCAAGACCTGCTTCGTACTGGCCCAAACAACAGCGCCAAAAGCCGCTCCAGTCCATATTTCGCCACATTTTCAGAAAACGCGCACGAGGCATGAAAGTATAATGTTGGAAAAATCACCTTCAACACATCCTCATTTACATAGTTTCCGGTTAGAGCTCTGCCCTTACAGCCGTGCTGGATGCTAAAAACAACAGCCGAGCTTCCCATGTAGCAGATTGATGATGATCAGAGCGACCACTTTCAGGTCCTGTGCTTGGTAAATATCTGATGACGTTCAAATCGATCGTGACCCTTGGTTGCACTGGCGCTCGACTTGGGCCTGTTGTTAGAAGTGGATGTGTTTGTTACACGTTTCGGCCGTTGTTCTCAAAACAACTGGTCACATCGACTCAAGTTCGACTAAAGAGATATTGAGATTGCCTGGCATACACCTTCCAGAAGCCAAGCGCGCAAGCGAAGAAGCCTTGCGTACAGCTTCTGCAACTCAAGATGCATGTTACCTCCTCATCGACCCCTTTGCCGTCTGCGAGCCACATGAGTATTTCTGGACCATCCAAGCATACGAGACCGCCGCCCACAGCGGTCTCAAAATGTTGGTCCGCAGTGGATATAGGAGAAGCTCATCCCTCGGACAGTTTAGGAAAGGATTCCGTGGTCATGTCCAATCAAACAGGGCGAAGCATGTTCGGTGCAGCCGTGTGCAAGAACGGTTGCGGCACTCTTCCATTCCGCTCATGCCTGTACAAYTCTGGAGTCGCGGTAGCATGGGTTGGGAACATCCAGACACAAGTGCCGGCAGATTCATGGTTGCTGGCGCAATTCCGAGCGGCTGGCTGGAAACGTTGGGGGCGATGACAATTGGGGCCTGACCTCTCATTATCGGGAGCCTGGCCCTGCGTACAGTAGACTTTGTACTGCCGAAGTACACCGCAAGGATACGGGGGCCACTCCCACGAGGCGGATAGAAAGAGGTAGGGGTCCCTTCGGGTGAGACATGCGCGAGGTGGCCGTTCTACTTGTTTTCAGCGCCGCAGGTTCATTGCGAAGTTGTGGTATAAAGCACAATGGGGAATGGAGTAGTGAAACGCTATAATCCTAGCAGCCTCGAACAGCGTGTCTCGCCAACATCAATCCTCGGAGATAGTGGGAACAAGGTTTAGCTGCCGTATTCTCGCGTTTTACCACTCCGATGCACCAAGGTGTTGTATTGGCGCCAGGCTGGCATTGATGGAGAGCCAAGCTCCAAGTATCAGTCTACAGATGTTGGCAGCATTCTTTATGGTAACAGGCGGGGATTCAAGGTTCCGGACGCTCTCGTATGATTATGAGAGGGTTGTATGCGCAGCAAAGGCAGGCATTGACGTYGACGCTGTCAAGTATGCAGCTGCAAAGGCCTCCGATTCTGCGGTCTTCACCTTACGGAAGCCATTCTGTGCGGTGCTGGCATATGTGGAGTGACAACACAAGCGAGGTTGAACTCCCAGGAATATCGATGGCAGAGGTTCTGAGTCGAGTCGTGAGACCGGGTTGGAAAGCCAGCACGCAGAGCCGATAAAATCTCGGCGCGGCGGCCAAGTCAACATGGAGTCTCCAAGCCGTACCGAGTGGCAGCGATCTGGCCTCGACGATTGTGCAAGTAGAAGCAACAAACCAGCGCCTGGACCTGCACTGTATGACTAGCACATCCTGAGATGCGGCATGCAGGCAATACCAAGTTCCATCTCACGAAACCGCCCGAATCTCGTATTTCATCATTCACGCCACTGACACAGCCTGTTATTGGGTTGCAACCCAATAACAAGGAAAGCCAAACGGAGGCTTAATACGTGTCGTGCTCGAACGCGTGACCATCGACTGACCGACTTTGCGGGACATCGTGTGAGATCACCAGCCTATATGTTCATGCGGTCAGTAAAATGCGGGGAGGCGAGGTGTTCGAGTCACGTCGTCCTCTTGGGCATGATAGGCGTCCGAGGCGTATTTGAAGCACTGGTGGAACTCGTGCAGATGCTGCTGTTGTTGGGGGCGAGCGGTCGATCCCAAAATCGCGAAATCTCGCTGGAACGAAGGGCGTGCTCTCTTCCATCCGTGCGCGTTGTTTTGGCGTGCTCTGATTTTGTGATGTCGTCTTGGAAGTAGTGATTGGATTGGGGAGATGGCAGTGGAAAGAAGGGTGATTGATCGACGCCTGTACATTTCGTATTTGCTCGCATTAGAACTAAACACTCCTCAAGTCTCCTCCACGCTCAAGCACACAGAAAGCTACGAGCCATTCGAACGTACAGACCAAACACAATGCAAAACTTCGCATACCAATCATCGTGGCGAGATCAAAAGTGTATGCACTACCCCAACCCTAACCCTGACCTAGACATGGTTGGCCATGTTGGAAGACAGAGTCACCGACGACGAGCCGCACATGTCCAATACAAACACCAAAAGAAACAGAAGAGAACATCAAATACATTAATCATTGCTCATGCAAAGCCAGCATTCATCATCGCATCCTCTGAACCAACATCTCATCAACAGTCTACTGTTTCCCTGATCATCAATGTAGCCCAGAAAGAATATCCGCGCGGCACCACCTGCACCGAGAGATAGAGCTCACCCCTCGTCCCATCTGACCCTCTCTCTTAACCCCAGCACCGATGAAAGTCTCACTGGACTATCAATGGGGACTCCAAAATCATCCTCCAGTTCATCCTCGCCTACAGGCTCGTCATCATCGCTAATGCCATAGTCATCATCGCTTTCCAGGATGTAACTTCCGGGAACCCTACGTCTCTCACCTCTAGGGCTCTCATAGAGAAGGCTGGAAGGGAAGACGCCCTTGGCGAAGCGCGCCGCGATTCTCAACATCAGCACCACCAAATGCGCGGGTGGACCGAGGAAGACCGCACACGCTTTCTTGACAAGAGCAGTAGCGAGATACTGCTGTTGCTGTGAAGACTGGCGCGAGATGCCACTAGACTTGTGCGAGAGCGTCCTGGTGGATGTGGTGGTGTTGGAGTTCCGCCTATTGGGAGGGCTCGCCCCGTGTGTGGAGGTCGATGYCTGGCGGATACAGGGGACGAATCCCGATGTCGTAGTGCCGCCAATCGAACGACGGGCTTGAATCCTTGCTTGAATCTGGGCAAAGGGGTCTGGATCAGTGTCTGGTGCGATAGACACGTGTGGTGCGGTTGCTGGTTGGAAAGTCTGGTTCCGAAGCACGGGTGTGGCGTCGGAGACATGTGGTATGGCCGGTAGCGAAGCGAAATGATCTAGGGGTTCGCCGTTGCCTTCCGCATCAGCATCAGCTACGTGAAGTGTGGGGTCGGAGATTTGTGGGACAAAGTGTGCAGGCTCGGCAGGCGACTCCACGTTGTTATCGACTGTGACAAATCGGTCTCCAATCGGTGGACGAGCATGCATTGGCACATCGTCCGCAATGCGCACCTGCCCTGCCTGCCAATCGGAATCGGCTCGTAGATCCGGTTCCGGACGAATATTCGGTGATGACGAGGATTCTTCGCGACGTTGTCGGAGCCGAGGATTGTGAAGAGGAGACCCGCTTCGGTTGACAGCTCCATCGTTCGGTGTGATGTGATCCTGGTATTCGAAACCTGCGCTGGAATCCGGGGGTGATGGTGGCATATCGGTTGGGATGGCCTGAAGAGTTCTGAGCTCACTCCTATCATTGCCAGCCATCACACTGGTTCGTAGTCGTGAGGGGGTAGTCGAGTGTAGCGGAATCTGCGGTGGAGCAGTAACCGATCGCATTGTCAATCCTTTGACCCTGTCCCGTACACTCGGCCGCGAGGGGGTCATGGCCCTCATCTCTCGCACCACGTCTTCAGTCTCGGCCTGAAGAGTAGCTGATACACCACCCACCTCCTCCTCCGCACCCGCTGCATCGCCAGCGTCCTCTTCCGAAAAGCTTCCCGAATCTGCTTCACTCGTGCTCGAACTCGGCGGATCTCCGCCGTCTTCTGGCCTCCAGCTGTAGGCTCTATCCTGCCTCCACTTCTTTGCAGGACCGTGTGTGGTGTTCCTTCTCTTCTTTTTCTTGACCTGTTCTTCAGGGAGTCGGACCTCAAAGGTTCTCGAAAAGGGGCATGCCGTGCGCTCGTAGAACAGCACCTTCTGAAGGGTGGCTTTGAACTCTTCCACCTGCGCCAGCTCCTCCTCCGTCTCACCGGGCAGCTCGATGCGATAGTAGGTATCGGTGAGCACGCGCATAGCAAACTTGCTCACCCCATCAACACACCAGCAATTACTCCGCGGGAGGATGGCGTGCAGCAGTGATCCGGAATGGAGGAAGGAAACTGAGCCTGGCACACGGTAAATCTCCAGTGGGCCCGAGGCCAGCGTCTGTTCGGTCAGAGTCGCCCATGGCAGCGACCCCTGGGCTGAGCCTGGATGTGGACCGCCGCTACTACTGCTGGGTCGGGAAGGGGAAGCGCAGTGGAACTTGACAACCTTGCTGTTTGCGTGCGTATACAGTGTTTCGATGCCCGCTGCTTCACCAATCGCTGCCGTCGATGTGCTGTTGTGTGTCGAGGCTCCTCGTGTCCTTGTGGGCGTAGTGAATGACCTCCCAACGCCGACGCCCGCCTTCCGAGGGGTGCTATCGGGAGTCGAGGGGCCCGGGGTAGCCATGGCRCAGTGACGGACGCATTGGTAGAGATATTGATGTCGATGCGTTGCCCGGCGCAAAGAGGCAATTCCGCTCCTTTGTCGCGACAACGCGCTAAAAGTTGAGCTAAAACCATGTCACGCGTGTGCGATCGTCTCCTCTCGTTTGCTTCACATATACCTATGTTTATAGCTCCAGCTTCCTCTTCGCTTGATCGTACTGGTTGATTGCTCTCGCRGTCGGCCGTGCTGAAGTCACTGCACCACGTGGGCTCGACATGGTTCCCTCCAGTTCGACATGGTTATCTTCACCCAACGCGGCTCCCCCGGAGCTTTGACAGAGAGGATCGACGTCACTTTGCCGCGTGTTCGACTGTTCCTTGAAACCATCGCTCTGCCGTCAAACAACATCAACACCACCACCAACAGGCACGATGAGCAACTATGGCCGCTTCGGCAGCTTCGAGCTCAACAGTATCTTTCGTGGGGCTCAGTTGACGGTAGTTGGTGCCAATAGAGGTAAGTTAACCGGAGACTGTTGAATGGTGGGTGGCTCTGATATCCATCGCTAGCTCTGCAAAACCCCGGCATATTCACGAGTGACCACTATCGACAAGCGGCGCTCGCCGTAGCAGCTGGAATTGCCATCCGGCTGCTCGTTGCCATTCCGGTTGGTGAAATGGAAAGCCTGGCAGCAACTGCCGTCATTGACAATGCCTTAGACATTGGGAATCCGCTTTCTGATCCGCTTTCTCGGCCTCTTTGCCAACCTTCAAGGATCGACATGGGACGAGGACATCATCGAAGGCGTAGAGTTCATCGAACACTCCGTCTTACAAATCCCGTTCTTTCTCATGTCATTCATGAGGTATCTCTCGCCTACCATGGACATATTGTTCATCGACTCTCTAGACTGGGTCGACCGAACCTACCTCAACAAACACAAAAGCGAAGATCCTTCGCATCTCCGTGACATGTATGCGCCAAACCTGCGCATGTATTCGCAGCACGGAGAGACCGCAAAGAAGAAGGATCCCAAACAGGCAATGGTTGCCTTTCTCATGCGATTTGGGAAGAAAGCGATGCTTTCATTGGGCATCTACCTTCTATCTTTCTTGCCATATGTGGGTCGCTTTGTACTGYCGGCGGCGAGTTTCTACACGTTCAACAAGTCCGTTGGATGGCAGCCCGCTGTGCTCATCTTTGGCAGCTCCGTCTTTCTTCCCAAGAGATACCTTGTTATGTTCTTGCAGAGTTATTTCTCCAGCAGGAGTTTGATGCGAGAGTTGGTATGTTGTATCACCATGCTCACTTCAGTTCTCACAATGGCTAATACGGTCGTACAGCTGGAACCCTATTTCTCCAGGATCCGCTACACCTCTGAGCAGAAAAAGGCCTGGTTTCACGATCGAGAGGGTGTCCTTTACGGCTTCGCAGTAGCATTCTTCGTCTTTCTCAAGATCCCACTTCTGGGCGTTCTCATCTATGGYATTGCAGAGGYCTCCACTGCTTATCTGATCACCAAGATCACGGAGCCGCCGCCACCACCCCAGGAGGCCGAGGAGTTCAAGAAGAAGGATGTTAAATGGGTCAACAAGCACGAGTTTCTATCCCTGCCTCTGGATGCAGTGGATATGCTCAACGTGAAAGTGRAGGAGCGCAAAACGAGTGCTACGAACACCGGTGATATTGGAAGCAAGAAATTTTCCTGAATGGGCCTGTTGAGGGAGCAATGAAACGTGAGCAATGAGTGGTGTTTTGAACTACGCAAGGCCGACAGTCAGGGGAAACCAGTCCAACCAGCTCATTTCTGTCTGCCCTGTTTGTAGCATGACAAGGATCGCGCCCGTGGAAGTCTGAGGGCGGGTGGTCACGATTAGTGGACATGTTGTAGGATGAAATACGAATTTAATGAAACATGATAGATCGGTAGGCAGTGCAAACGCCATTGAGAGTTCCCTATGGAACAAGATATCATCAGCATACCGAAGCCATGTACAGCGCTTGCTAGCCTCGGAACCGCTTGAAGCAATCCAACAAGAAGTGGCGCTCAGTCACAACGCTGGAAACTCGGTTAGCCTAGGTGTGATTACGGTGGAGGTAGTGAACTCACACAAGTAGTGCGAAGGCACCCCCTATACTCCCAACGCGGAGAAGCTCGCCTATTATGCCATACTCAGCCAGCAAAGAGCTCGTCCGCGATAGTAAACTTGGGACCATAGCTGTGGCAGCAATTGCATAGGCATTCGGCAAAAGATCTGTTGCTTTGAAGTCCTATGATACACAGTCAGTCTAGGCCAGGCAAACAACAAGAACTTTGTTTTGTGGTTCGCTTACAATACCATTACGGCCGAAGAATTGCTTCACAAAGGTCAGATTGAATATGATTCTCAGCCCCATGTTGACGCAATTGGCCCAAACCAGTCCCTTTGCGCCCAAGTTCAGCACACGCAGAAACACGTAAGCGCTGGCAATGAATCCTGCCGAGAATGCGCCCATCCAGATGCTCTGCCAGTGAAGGTCCTTAGTCGAGGCCGTGGCGGCCACGAAGGCTTCGCTGACGCCATTAATGGCGAGAAGGGGTATGCAGTAGCAGTAGGTACCCAGAACGTCCCCTGCGCCGGATTCCGACCAGCGAGAGCCGGCGACAAGGCGCAGTAGAAGCGGTGCTGCGGTGGGTCCGACGGCGAATGCAATCAAGGATACGATTGTGTAAACTCGCAGGATGTCCCGAAGAATAGTTGCAGCTTGATTGAGAGATGCTGGTGGTGTCTTCTGCTTCTTCTCGGAAGTTTCCACTGCTTTTGTAGCCTGCGGAGCACACAGCTTGGCAAAGAGGTTCCTGGTACTATCCTCTATCGGCCGGAAGACCATGCGTGCAATCAAGCCACCGTAGTTGGCAGACAGTGCGTACATACCCTGATCTTCAAGTGAAGCGAGAGTGCTAACAAGGATGTCGCCTGAGGTGAGGACATATTTGATGCCTGATTGCACGTACAAGGAGAGAGAAAGATTGAGCAGTGGTTTGGAAAATAGAGCGAGAACAAGGCCAGCGTTAGGACTACAAGAGGAAATCAGAGATATGCTTACAGGTCGAGGTGGAATGTACACACCTTGGCTTCACGACTTGCGGCAGAAGGGAGAAACCATGCTTCTTCGCGACGGGTGCCGTTTGCCATAGATATACCAAAGTGAGCACACAACAGAATGTGAGCTCTCCAGCTGCAAAGGGTAGCACCCCAAGCTCAAACCCTTTGTAGTGGCCCCAAAAGACTATTGTAGCAGTAACAAAGGTCTTGAAAACAACAGCTGAAGCCTCAGCAGCGGCTCTCGTCTTGTAAAGCATCTTTTGCTGAACAGCGACAAAGGCTGGCTCGGACAGCAGCTCGACAAGGGCGGCTAGCTGGCAGATGCGAAGGGCCTCCACGAAGTAGGGCACATCCGGATATTTTGTGCTGAGATACCCCTGACCCATAGCCAAGACGATTGGGAATCCCCCAGCAATGCCTAGGTAGGAGAGATTAATAGCAGCTTGGATGCCACCTTCTGGCTGACGTTGACATGCTACTCGTAAGCTTTCCCGAGCAAAATGATGAGCCGAGATGATGAAGAGTTCCAGCTGAACTGAGGCGCCGAGTAGTGCTGGAGAGAGGAAACGGAGCAAGACCTGATTGAGGGCGAATGTGAGAGCTCTGGAAGATATTTGCAGGAGGATTAGGAAGCCTGCACCTCTTGCCGAGGAGGAAACGGCATCGGAAGACATTTTGCCAGGAAACGTCAAATAAGAGGGAACATGTTGTTGTTGTTCCGGAGAGAAAGTTGATGTGTTTGCTCGTACAGAAATCGTAAAGGCCTGCTTCTTGGCACGTGCATGATCGCCTCGGTTCGTTCGCAGTTCGCACGAGCGCTTCCACCTCTTCGACGTCAGCTCTTCGACCGCCACGGAAATGTGGACATAGGRCTCTACGGTTGCCTGATTGGCACCACCGACCGACATGCTGGAATTTAGGACCGCGGGTTTCAACCCATATAGCGTCAAGTACTCACCCTTCTTCGACAGCCGCCTGGCCGTCAGCGCAGGAGCCAACTTTGGACTGGTCGGGAATGGACGACTGTTTATTCTGAATCTCACCCAGAATGGAATTGTGTGCGAGAAGTTCTTTGAGACGCAAGATTGTCTATTTGACACTGCCTGGTCTGAACAACACGAAAACCAGCTTCTCACGGCAGGCGGAGATGGAAGCATCAAGCTATTCGACATAGGCGTGGGCGAATTCCCGGTTGCGGGTTGGCAGGAGCATGGAAGGGAGGTCTTCTCTGTACATTGGAACTTGATTGAAAAGGCGACGTTCTTGTCTTCAAGCTGGGATGGTACGGTCAAGATATGGAGTCCAGAGCGGAAGGAGAGCTTGATGACTTTGCCTGTGCATTCATGCGTATACTCGGCGCAATTCAGTCCACACCACCCACAGATTGTCACATGCGTCTCGAGAGACTCTCATCTCCGGGTGTTCGACCTGCGCAGCAAGCCGAGCGCACAGAATCACCTGACTCTGGCTATTCCCATCCATGCACCACCCAAGGTCCCAGTTCCAGGACTTCAAAATCGAAGCCCTGGGCCGACTGAATGTCTCACACATGACTGGAACAAGTATCGGGATTCTGTACTGGCCACTGCAGGTGTGGATGGCGTTGTAAGAACCTTTGACTTGCGTGTACCTTCTGGACCCGTCAACTTTTTGACTGGTCATGACTATGCCGTACGCAAGATCAGTTGGAGTCCTCATTTGAGCGATGTTCTGTTGAGCGCTAGCTACGATATGACTTGCCGCGTCTGGACAGATGGGAGCAACGTTGATCAAGGTGGCGGTGGTGCAGGCATGGGCAGGGAGCTTGGACGAATGGACAGGCATACCGAGTTCGCCATGGGAGTTGACTGGTGCTTGTTCGGCGCAGAGGGCTGGTGCGCAACATGTGCTTGGGACGAAAGAGTGCTGGTGTGGGATGTGCGAGATCACATGAGGACATGAAAGCAAAGGAATGCTTCGCCATATCGAGGCGATGAGCGCCGCCTTACCAGTAGATGACTGAAGCACGACCATTATGTCTTCGCATCACTTCACCAAGCAGCGATATCCATCTTCTACGATCCTTGATGTCAGCTCGAAGAATGGCCGGAAGAGAGCTGTCCACGCCCCATGCTCTCTATTGCTCCAACCGACATGAAAACGCGGACGAAAATAGTGGACGACCGATCTTTTGCTATTTTGCGGCCATATGGCTGAGAGAAGATCATTGTTGCGGTGCATGGACTTGTCATAAAACTTTCTGGAGCGAACCACAGACTGTGCATCCCTGCGATACCTTCTCGTGGGATCACAGGTCCGTCAACTTTCAAGCGAAGCACGTCTTTGCCAAGCGGACGGGAAAGTCTTTCGCTTTCTGTCGCGCGTTGCACATTTGGAAACTTGGTACACTTAGCGGATACTTACAAATTGGCAGCATCGATCCATATACACTGCCGTGCCCGATCAAGCCGATTGTTGTCAGGCCGAATGTCAACCTCCAAGCCTCCGAGCTCTTTTGTACATTACTACATAGGTACAAGACCTCATATTCTCACGTATTCCATCAGCCCTCCGTTACAAACGTTTTCGACGACGAGGTATTCTTCTTGAGCAGTGCGGTCAGCAGGAGAAGATCATTGATCTCATTCGACGAAGATCGAAGATCTAGTGTTACTGCCAATGCTTTGTACCCGACACCAACCCAAACTTCGACTACGCAAGCTCTTGTTGTGTCAGCTCTGTCGATCATGAGAACCAAATAGGACAGACACATTCTACTCCTTAATCTCTAGCTGCACATTGGGGTTCTCGAGAATGGCGCCGACTTTTGCAGGCATCATCGCCCCTTTGGGTGGAGTGCTCTTTGACTTGAAGTCATCACAGATCTGCTCCATGGTCACCCATTCGACGCCATCGTACTTGTTGATCTTTTCGATGATCCTGAGCAACGTTTAGCACGTTGTACTTTCGAGCTTTGTCAGTCGAGCGGGAACTACTGATCATACCTTTCTAGCATCATCAGCCCATGTGGATGACCGCATACATCTGGATGGACGGTGACCGGAAAGACGAAATCGTCATATTCACGATAGAAGAAATTGAATTGGTCCATCCCTAACTGAAGTGTCAGCAAGTCTAATCGGCACTTAGGGCTGCATGATTGCGTACACAATTCTTCAACATCTCTTGGATTGACCCATCCATGAGAGTTTGGAGCCTTCTTGATGAACATCATCGGTGGAAGGTCGTCGAGGTACCAAGACGCCGGAATCTCAACGAGGCCAGTCATCGGCCCCCCTTCAAGCGGCTAACATAAACAATCAGAGTATGCTCCACATAAGACCCTCACCTCGATTACGACAAACCTTCATCCAATGGTCGGGATGCTTCTTATAATCTGTCAACATCAGCTAGCTGTCTGAGATCCAACACAATTGCTCTTTACCGATAGGGACCCATTTATCACCGGTCCTTAGCCAATAACACTGGCAATCGTGATGAGAGAAACTATGATCATACTCCAACCCATACTTCAGCATCAATTCCGCGCCCTCCTGAGAGCTTTCCCACCAAGGAGCAACGATCCCCCTAGGTGGCTTCCCATGTTGGAAATCTTTGATCAGCTTGTAGCACTTATCCATGATAGCAGTCTGCTGTTCAAGCGTCATGGCGATGGGATTCTCGTGACTGTAACCGTGAAGTCCAATCTCATGGCCTTGGTCTGCAATCATGCGGCATTCTTCAGGGAAAGTCTCCAGACTGTGGCCCGGAATGAACCACGTTGTCTTGATGTTGTACTTTTCGAACATGGTGAGGAGCCTACGTACTCCGATGGTACCTGCGAAGAGACCTCGAGAGATGTCAGAGGTTGAGTCCTCTCCCCCGTACGAGCCCAGCCAGCCGGCCACGGCGTCAATGTCGACTGAGATGCAGCATTGGACCTCTAAGGTCACGTTGGTCAGATGCCGTTGGCAATCGGAGGTGAAGGTAGACCGATACTCACTCTTCTTGCCCATCTTGATAGAATATACTTTGCAATGAGCCTACTTGTGTGCCGAACTCTGTAAAGATAACGATGAATACCACGTCGTCCATGCGGGGTCATATATAGAGCTCTGGTTGATGACGTCTGCCGTCCGCCTAAACGTTGTGCCGTAGAAGGTCATCGTAGCATCGCGGGAGCAAGGATGTTGCCATCGTCGTCGCTTCAAGCACAACATAAGCTGGAGCAGATTTGTATGGAAAGGAAGGTTTCGAAAGAAGAGCGGACAGTGATCAACTTTGAGCTGCCAAGGTTACCTTACCAACTTACTCATCTCCCGCATCAACAACGACAACATCAACTTTGGACCAGCCAAGATGCCGCGATCCTTCTCAACACTTTGGCCATCGGATGTCTCTCCTCCTTCACCATCATGTGCCGAGAAAGTTCTCACCACTTACGAGCTCCTTGAGAACATCCTCATTCATCTCCCGATGCACAACATCTTCACCTGCCAACGAGTTTCACGACAATGGCAGTCGATTATCCAAAGATCAGTGAGACTACGCGAGGCAATGTTCCTCACCTCAAGTTCCACGCCGCTCAGACCAGAAGACACCGTCTATAATAGAACTGTCTTATGCTGCTGGAATCGAGGTCAGACTCTATACAGAGCCGAGGAAGCTCTCACATTCAATCCAGCAGCATCGGTCGGTGTAGCATTCTGTATTCCCCGTCAGTCATTRCTCAAGAAACCCTTTGGCGCGTTCCGCTTCCATTTACACCACTACCCACGATTGACAATCGAGGCTCTTCCGGAAATCGCACAGGGGGAGAGAGCATCATGGAAGGACATGTTTTTGACTGAACCTCCAGTCATTGCCATTGACTTCATGTTCAGAGGAGGGATGAGTCCGTTTGGACACTTGTTCGCTTTGTGGAATCCACACGGGATCAAGTTCGGAGATTTGATTGATTGGAGGTGGAAGATTGCGAACGAGATTGAAGAGAGCGGCAGGGAGGCAGTGGGAGAGATTGAGTGCAGTTTTCATGTGACTTGGCCTGGATTTGACCCGAGAGAGGAAGTCTGGTAGGCCTGGTCAGGGCAAAGTGACGGGATGCTTATGTGAGGATTGATCTACAGGAAAGGTGCAAACAGTCGCCTTGAGTAATGCGGAGCCGACTCGCACGATACGACGTTCGAATCGCGGCATGCGAGAGACCTACCAAGTAGGAGATGAACTCGTCAGACCACAACTAAGCACCCTCGGTGCCGAAGGATACTATGTACGAAAGTGCCTTGACGAGAGCCATGATGGTGGATGATGCTTCTTCGAGTGGCCTTTTCGTACATTGATTTGTTACAAACAGTTGGGTATTGTATGTGGGAGTTGGCTMATCAGGGGCCATTTTTCAGCCTCCTCGCATCGGCAAGGATATCCTCGCCGAATTCAAAGGTCTGCGTCTGAGCATAAGTCGCACCGACCTACATGTCAAAGAATGCTGTGTTAGTGAGAGTGAAGAAGATAGCATGATCAACGACGCACCATCTGGTCGAGCATGCCGGGCTGCTCATCAAGAATCAACATGGCTGCCATCATTGACCTGCTCTCGACATCACCCATGTTGGTGGCCGTTACTGGGAGCATATACAGGTAGCCCTTGGAGGATGTCAGTATGCATACTTCAAGGCAGTGAATAGAGCGTACCAGAGTCCTGCCGACAAAGTCCCACCTGTAGTACACGGTCAGTTGCTGTTGAGCGGTAAGGTTCTTGTGTCAGACGTACATGAAGTACACCTTATTCTTGGACGCAGCAGGCGTCATGTAAGTCTGTTGGAGGTTGGGAGCCATGGCACTGTGATGGGCAAGTTTGTCGAGGAGGGACTTGGAGGTTTCGGCGAAGAACCTCCAATTGGAAGAGGCATCGGATGGAACCGGGACGCTCGTGATGTTGGAGGTGAAGACCTCCCTGGTGGTGGTGTTTGGGTCCGATGGAGTGAAATTGAGGGAAGACATGATGGAGTATACTATACTGGTGGGAACGATGRGAGAGTGATGGCAATGTTGTAGGAGAGAAGATGGAGGTTTGAATATTTCCCTGCCTTTTTGTTCGCAACTGTCTGCTGTATGCTCGTTAGCATGACCTTCGTGAAGATTCCAGCGTTGCTAGAGGCCTGAAAGTCAATAACAATTGAGGACGCGACGTCTATAATGTGAGATGTTGTAGAGTCGTTGCTGGAAGTCTAGGGACTTTGTCGGGGAAGGTGCCCCACTTATATCTACATGGATCTTGGCCAAGTGGCATTGTGTATAAGCATCAGATGAATGTGGTTGGAGTTGTGCTTTTGAACAACACCATTCCTCTCGCTTTGTATCGCGGATCATGCGAATATGATGAGTGAGAACTGAGCCGCCATGAGCTTTTCGATGAGCGGTGTCAACGGATCACCTTTCGGAACTCCCACCAACGAACGACCTCGAGTGAAGCGGGACCAATCTTCTTTTCGTCCGCAAGTAGCCCCGTCTCCCGGAGGATATCAACAGGGAACCGCAACACCGCCTGAGAACGGTTACTTCCCACCCACTGGCAACATGAATCCGCAATACGGTCAGCCGCAGCCGCAGCAGTACCAAGGACAGTACCAGCAACAACAACCACAATATCAGGACCAAGGACAATATGCGGGCCAACAGGATGTTGCTGGCCTTACACAACAAATGGGACAAATGGGCGTGGATGGAGGAGTGGCGCAGCCAGCACGAAGGAAAAAGAAGGATAGACACGCTCACCACGAATTGGAGGCGCCAGTTGGCGGAGCGCAGAGCTTTGGGGCAGCCCCATCCGGACAGTACGTGAATGGGCAGGCACCACATATGCAGGGACAAGGATATTCAGGTCAGGCCTCAGATCCTGCGGCACCATGGCAGCAGACAACACAACCGTGGCAGTCGCAGCAACTTCCTCAGACTGCGGCGCAGATGCCACAGCAGGGAACGCCAATTAGTATGGGCACTGGTCAACAAGGAGCTGTAGCTGGAGGTCCGCAAGGACGAGTGAATCCCGAGCAGATTCCCAGTGTGCCGCTTAGTCGAGACATTGCGGCCGAGTACTACAAGACACACGTATATCCCACCATGGAGCAGCGCTTGCCTCCACCAGCCACAACTCCAATCGTCGCCTACGATCAGGGGAACGCTTCGCCGAAGCACGCACGTCTTACTCTGAACTGTATCCCGAACTCGCAGGAGCAGCTGTCCACCACTGGTCTACCACTCGGACTTGTCGTGCAGCCACTGGCAAAGCTTGCAGATGGAGAGGCACCAACTCCGGTTCTGGACTTTGGAGATGTTGGTCCACCTCGGTGCAGACGCTGCAGAGCGTACGTCAACCCGTTCATGGTCTTCTCCAACGGCGGCAACCGGATGACGTGCAATTTATGTGGCCACCCCAATGAAGTGTCGGCAGAGTACTTCGCTCCTACCGATCCTTCCGGGGCGCGAGTGGATCGCATGGATCGTCCTGAACTCATGCTGGGCTCTTGCGAGTTCTTGGTCCCCAAGGAGTATTGGTCGAAGGAGCCTGTTGGCATGCGCTATCTGTTCTTGATCGATGTCAGTGCTGAGAGTTGTACACGCGGGTTCTTGAAAGCTTTTTGCGATGGAGCTCTAGCCGCGCTATACGGAGAGAACGTTGACGTCGAGGAGAGCGAGGCGGGCGAAGATGGCGAGGCGCCTCCCAACCCAAGCAAAATTCCCCTGGGCGCAAAGGTCGGCTTCATGACATTTGATCGCGAAATCCATTTCTACAACGTCTCAGCCGGTGTTTCAGCACCGCAGCAGATGGTTATGCCCGACCTGGACGAGCCCTTTGCCCCAATCTCCAATGAGCACCTTTTCGTCGATGCCGCGGAAAGTAAAGCCAACATCACCACACTACTCCGCCAACTTCCGTCAATGTTTGAAAAGATCAGACACGCCGAACCAGCCTTGCTCCCATCGCTCACTGCTGCCCTGTCAGCTCTCAGCGAGACCGGCGGTAAGATTATGTGTAGTCTTGCCAGCCTACCAACTTTTGGTCCAGGCCGCCTCAGTGTTCGCGACAAAGGCGTCAACTCTGCTGGTGTCGATACTCCTGAACAGGAGAAGACTCTGCTCAAGACTGAGAATGTGAGTTTCAAGAAGGTGCAGTCTGATATGATAAAAGCAGGTGTTGGTGTTGACTTTTTCCTCAC
This sequence comes from Ramularia collo-cygni, assembly GCF_900074925.1. Taxonomy (NCBI): domain Eukaryota; kingdom Fungi; phylum Ascomycota; class Dothideomycetes; order Mycosphaerellales; family Mycosphaerellaceae; genus Ramularia; species Ramularia collo-cygni. The sequence continues at coordinate 452,498 of NW_019716255.1, forward strand.
GTCTCCTGCTGGAGGCTATCTTGACATTGCCACCATCGGTTTAATCGCGGAAAAGACCGGCGGTGAGACGTTCTACTTCCCCAACTGGTCTTATCCACGAGACACTCTCAGACTCGAAAAGGAGATTAGCCATACAGTGCAGCGTGAACAAGGATTTGCCGCATTGATGAAGGTAAGATGCAGCAACGGCCTGCAAATTGCACATTACAGCGGCAACTTCACGCAGCACACATTTGGTGCGGATCTGGAGCTGGGCTCGATCACACAAGATAGCTCCATGGCCATCACTTTCAGCTACGATGGCAAGCTGGAGGTTCGCAATGACGCACACYTCCAGTCTGCTCTCCTCTATACCACAGCCTCCGGCCAGCGCAGGGTGAGATGTACAAACATGGTTGCGACGGTAACCGAGAATGCTCGAGAAAGCATGCGGTTCGTCGATCAGGATGCCGTCCTTGCGGTCCTCGCCAAAGAGTCCGCGTCGAGGGTTCCAGACAAGTCATTGCAAGAAGTACGTCAAGCACTCCAGGACAAAGCGACAGACATCCTGGCTGGCTACCGCAAGCATCACTCCGGCTCGCATCCGCCCGGGCAGCTTGTCATGCCCGAGAACCTCAAAGAGTTTGCAATGTATGTGCTCGGTCTTGTCAAGTCACGCGCTCTGAAAGGTGGCAAAGAGCCTAGCGATCGTCGGATACAAGAGCTGCGCCAGCTTAAAGGCATGTCTCCTGGTGAGCTCAGTTTATACCTCTACCCTCGAATTCTGGCCCTACACAACCTCGACCCGAGCGAAGGCTTTGCCGACGAGAATGGCCACCTCAAAATGCCACAAGCAGTCCGTGCAAGTTTTGCCAGTATTGAGGAGGGTGCTGCATTTCTTGTCGATAATGGACAAATGCTCATCCTTTGGCTGCACGCTCAGGTCAGTCCTAATCTCCTCGAGGATATGTTTGGCCCAGGCTTCGACTCATTAGATAAACTGGACCCGAATCTGAATTCACTTCCCGTGCTGGAGACACATCTGAATGCCCAGGTCAGGAATATCATGCTCGCGCTTGAAAGTGGCGCTGGAATGGGTCGTGGTTCGAAGGGTTTGGCGATACAGCTTGCAAGGCAAGGCTTGGACGGAGCAGAATTTGAGTTTGCACGACTTCTGTACGAGGACCGCAATGGAGAGGCGAGCAGTTATGTTGACTGGTTGGTTTTATTGCATCGCGGCGTGGGAAGCGAGGTGAGTTCAACACAATCAATCTATGGGTATGAGATGCGTCCTATTTACTGACTGACAATCATCGCAGTTGAGCGGGCAACGTTCGAAAGGAGGCGGCGAAAGCAAGGGAATAGGCGAGACCATTTCTAATCTCGCGAGCAATGTTCCTTCTTGGAGTTGATCGTCAGACTTGAGTCCTGAGGACTACTTCTGGTCGTGGTTGAAAGCGATGGACGTGTTGAGAAAAACCGGTTGTTCGCGCAGACTCCACGGCCTCTTCCCTGCGCAGATCTTGGTTCGGTGGGTCGGAGTGATGTGTGAATGGCATAGCCTGTTGTTATGGACGGAGCGAGGCGCTGCAACCCGGATTTAACGACTATACAGAGCATCAAAAAGCGATTTGCAAACGTCAAACGTCAGAAAGCATTCAATCCGTACTCTACATCGAAAACCTCGCCCTCGGAAAAGAAATCGACGAGGAGAAAGTTCGGACGGCGGTCGTAGAGCTGCCTGCATCTGACAGCGTGTTCTCCCAGCTCTCCTGTGTGGAATCCTGCTGCATTCGTGATGTTTGCGAACGTGGCATTCGGGTATCGAAAGCCGAGGAATTGAGCGTATAGGAAGTGGTTTACGAGACTCAAACGATCAGGGATGAAGTCTCTCACCCACCACGGCCGCGATGGTTGACAACTATATTGGTCAGGAGAATCGATCGTGAATTCAGTCTCGAACATATAGTTGAACTCTGGCAGCAGGAACGGGACTTGGTTTTGGTCCGCGCCTTGCGATAGGAAAGTCACCACTCTTTGGTGCGCGGCCACCATTTCTGAAATTATTGGCCAATCGGATGTTCGCATGTTGCCATAGCGCTTGTTCGCGGGAGGGACGTATGACAGTAGATCTAGTCCTGTCTCGTAGTAGGCCTTCACCCATCGTTCGATGGGGACGCCTGTATTGACGAAAAGTAGGGTGACCACTTCGTGAGGATTGGCGTCTAAGAAGACCTTGACGGTCTGAAGGAATTCTTGAAKGCTACCCCCATCCATGAGGGCACAATTGAAGTGGCAGATGCGTATATCGGAAGAGCCATTGGGATCTGCATGGCCTTGGCCTTGCAGGAGTCTGATCTATTGAATCCGTCAACGTTGTATGCTTTGCATTGACATTGCTATCACGTACGCCAGAATTGAGCTGTGTTGAAATGTTATAGTATTGATTTCCGGACAAAGAATAGCCATTCTCTTCAGTCCTCAAGGCAGCGGCATCGTGCGTACCGATGAAAGTCTGCTCGGAGTATCGCTGGTTGTACAACGCTGGAACCGGCCTGCGGGAGCCTGGCTTCTTGGGATTAGGCCCGTCGTACTTGATGCGAGCATGACAGGCTGTAAGTAGAAGTATAAGAGGAATGAGAAGTGTGGTCGACAAGCCCATCGCTCAAAGTCTTTAGATGGTGGATGGTACCTGGCCAGAGCCACTGAATGTCGTCGACTACTGAGTCCACAAATACTTAAGCCACACCATGTCCACACGCCGTTTTAGCTCGCGTTCAGGAGGACTTTTTTCTTGTATAGATAGACTATGCATAGCAAGTTCAAGCCTCTTGTGCAGAAATAGATGGCCAAGGTCATGAGTGGTGCACTAGGTGCTCTAGACTTACGATCGTGATGGAGATGTGTAAGAAGATACACGAATTGATCTGATTTGACACGGATTGAGCTGTGTGGCTTTGTGGCCAAGTGCTCTCCTCACTCTTTCAGCCGCGGCTCTCGTTGATATCGACAATGTCTTTGTATCTCAACCGCATCGTCACACCACACCACCATTGCATGAAGGCAGTGTTCATCATCTAAGTTACAAGCATCTCACAAAGAGTTTTCGACCCCTTATCGGCAAGCGATGGGCGAATGCGAGTAGTTGCTGCCACCATGCAGCTCCGATCGCGATAGCTTTCTAGTGGTCCCAAAACGCAGCCACCTCGTATGACCTACATGGCCTACGTTCCTTGCAGACAGGTCCACCGCGAACCTAATTAAACCCTAGATGTACGAACTCCATGGTTGAGGTGATGTACGGAAAGCAAGCTGTTGCAGCCCGAGCTTCATGGGCTTGCACACGACACACATGCTGACGGCCCTGTCTGGTACTGCTGACGATGTTTCTTTCATCACTATCAATATCACTACTCCGCCAGTCGCTTCATTCTCAGTTCTTGACTCTCGTTACCATTCCAAATGTTCATCCAGTACAGCAGCATGGACYATTCCGAGATCCTCTGCCTACAGCTCATAACCGACCTTGCCCAAAGTCTCGACCATCACTGTACTCTCTGCTCCTTCTTCCACGAGTCACTCGACAACTGCGCACATGGAGGAGAAAATCCTACAGCAAAATATGTCGAGCGAGCAACAACTCCAAATTCCGACATCTCCACCTGCACATTTCACACAGCGCGAACATCCTCTACACCGGCATCATGTAGCTCTACTACAAGCACTATCACACCTTCGACAACAACCACGACACAATCAACGCCAAAGCTACAACGGCAATCCTTACGACGGACATCTTCACCTACGCACTGCTCTTTGCGAGAACTCCATCTCCAACAAGCCGCTTCCAATCTTCGCCAGAAACATTCCGAGGAAGCATTGCAACGAGTCTATGAGTCGCAGGTCATGGAGTATCTCAGTTCGAGTTCAGATTTATGAGTGATTGGAGTGTAGCGAGGCGAAGCTCGATATCACTCCCCGCGGTACGTCCTCCACACGAAATGCGACCTGTCCCACACCTACTGAACGCAAACGAGAAAGGCCACGGTAATCAGTCGTCCTGCCCAAAAAGCCTGCGTCGACAAGAGCTGTCTACCCCGAAAATGTTTCCTGGACACGACCATATGAAGCGCATGTGAATACGAACCTTTTTCTTAAAAAATCGATGGCACGAATCACTGACGCATCGTATTGCTGGCGATATTAATAGCATCAACATCACGAGTCTACGATCAAAAAATGTATACCTAACTACCTTATTCCCTTAGGCGCGCATCAAAAGCAGCCGCTGGCGAACACATTCTTCTACTTCTTCGTTTCGCCTGCCCAAAAATAGAGCATCACACTATTGATTTATATTGATCTGCATGTAGAGATAGATGCAGCTCTCGTCCCTACCTACAATTGGTCTTTCGCGGATAGATTGGCTCTATGCGACTCGAACTTCGGTGGCTCTGCCACGTAGAGACAGATCAGCTGGGAATGCCTGCGTCTGCGTCTACACACTGCTCGATGAAAAGCCAGACAAGGCGTTAAATCCAGTAGACATCTCGCACATGACTCTCTGCAGTCCATCGAAGCAGCATTCTATCCCAATCCAAGGTCAACCAAATCGCAGAATGGGAATCAAGTCGAAACTGGAGGAAATGCCTACGGCTGTAGTTCTATGCTGTAGTTGAATTCTATCGGCAATCATGGCCCATTCCTGAATTACACAAGATATATACAAAAGCTTTCGGCCGTTATGAAAGGCTCTCCTTCGAGCAGTCTAGACTATGCACAGATCGCAATAATGAAAATGCTATAACAAACCGCTGTCGTTTTTGCCTGCTGGCTTTCATCACAATCCCCGCCCAAAGTTCAGCTCAGGAAGTCTTGGTTCTCGTGACTGGACGGAAGGACTACGACTGTGGTCCCGGTAGCCCATTGGCACGGCCCTCGACATGAGGTGCTCGTCGTCTCGATCCATGAATCGGGATGTGGGAGATGCAGGTCTTGGAGCTGGAACGGGGTCATAACGACCACGCTTGTCGGCGGGTCCGAATGGCGATCCTGATACAATGGGCGCCTTGTACACAGACGGGTCGTAGCTGGTTTGTGTCATGTCGCCCATCAGCAGGCTGTTCCTCGCGTGGAGTGGAGTGAGATTGTCCAGATCACGCTCAAGCGCGCGCTTCTCGGCCTCCTTTCTCTTCTTGCGATGTGGGTTTTCCTTGATACAGGTGATGAGAGCGTTGACCGCAATCAGAATCGCAAGCAGACCGGTCATGACTGCTTGTACGACAATGAGTACAACGCCAGTCACGGTTGTGGTCGTCTGGGAAAAGCCGAGCTCTTCTACAAAGACCAGCACGCAAACGACCGAGAGGACGCGCACTGCCTGGACTGTGATGTTGATCCACTGGCTTGATCGGCGCGCGAAAGGACGTGTCCAGCAGAGGAAGATGAGCATGATGACCTCCACAGACAACTGTCCGATGGTCTGGACCAACCCATGTCCATTTGCGCCAGCGATGATAGCTCCTCGGACAAACATGTAAAGAATGACAGGTACGAAGATCCACCAGTACGTCTTCTTGTAGTTGTCGTAGAAGAGCGAGTACTTGACCCAGGTTTCCTTGTCCTCGTAGAGTTGATCCGCGCCGCCTTCGCGCTTCTTGGCTTCGGAAGCTTTCGCAAAGATCTTGTAGGTGAATCCCAGCAATAGCAGAGTGAAGAGCGCCCATGTAACCCCAGCAAGGACCTTTGCAGCCCATGAATCACCATCCACGAATTGGTACACACACCACATGGTCCAAACCCCGTATAGAAGGAGAATCAAATTCGTGATAGCCTTCGCCATACGCCACCAGTATCGCTTGCGCCAGGACTGCAGCGATTTGGGCAACTGGCCGAACTGCGCCCATCCTTCCAGGATGAGTTTGAAGAGAAGGATGAGTACGACAATAGAGGCAACCACAATCGCCCACACGAGGAGAATCGTCATAAAAGTGTTGGAAGAAGGAATCGAGAGTTGCTCCACATAAGCCTGGATGCCTTTCACAAGGACTTTTTCTTTGCTGTCTTCGGGTTCGGCCGGTGCAGTCGTGTTGGTAGTTGAATCGCCGCCACCAACATTGGTAGTTTCGCCGTCCACACTGATCGTTGTCTGACGTGCCCATATCAAGAGCGTGTCCAGGGCGCGCTTCGTCGGGCTCTGTTTGGTGTTGTCATTGAATTCCAGGGTGGCGTTGTTCTTCAAGAACTCGTAGCTGTTGTTGGTGGTGTTACCGCCAGTGGAAGAGCGGAAGTTGTCGATGGCGGTCTGCATGGATCCCCAGGGCACGAGACCGGTGGAAAAGGCAAAGTTCGTCGTAAACTTCTGGTAGACCTTGGGATATTGTACGCTGAGCATTCCATTCATGGCCATTCCTTGGAACCAGCCAATGACGTCCGTGAACGAGGGCGACGGGGTGGATGCACCGGGTGCGCCTCCTACTGCCAGAGCAGAAACAGCCGAGAACGCTAGCGCAACTCCCGCGACTCCCACAGCGGCGTACGACACAGCGGGGACGTTGATTGTTTTGCCATTGCCGACCTCTGATTGAATGCACGCAATGTTCTCTCCCGCCGAGCTCTTTACCTGTAGCTTTACCACGCCGTCAAGGTCCGGAATGTTGAAAGCGATCGAGGGTATCTGGCTGGCGTATTCTTCGGGGATGACCTGGGTGCCTTGGGCACTAAAGCTTTGCGCGGGCACTACACCACTCAGTCAGCAAGCAATCACGAAAATGTGTACCGGCGAAGAGCATACCAGGGCACATCTGGTCCATGTCCAGATCGCAAGGATCAAAGTCCCTTGTGTATACCTCCTTGCCATAGGCAGTCACAGTGAGGTCGAGAGTCACATTCTGGCTTTCCGTGCTGCTGCCTGCTACATCAAATGTGATTTTCCGTGTGGTGCGGTCATATGTTGCTTCCAGCTTGTCGACTTTGATGGAGGGACTCGTGGAGCATAGCGAAAAGCCGTTCGTGGTGAGGATGTCACCAGCCAGTGTCGCGGCGGGTAGTAGGCTCACGAGTAGCAGAGCTGWGTATTGACCGAAGCATGTGAGTGACCGCATGGTCGTGGGTCGCAGGGAAAGTTCCCTGGCCTACTGGCAGAAGTCCTGGTGTTCCCTAAGAAATGTCCAAAACTTTCCTCCTGAGTAATGGTATTGTGTTCGTTTCAAATGCAGGAGGGCAGGTCGTCGACGTTGGATTCTCGAGATCCTGTGAAATGGCCGTCGGTTCGATGCGTGTCGCGTGTCGAGTGTTCTAGAAGTGGTCCGCTGTCGTGTCGGTCAAGATTGAAGATGGGATGCCCCTGTTGGATCCGTAACGGATGAAATCTTGCACAGAGTTCTGGGGGCAAAAACGAGTGTGATGAAAAACGGGAAGCGGGAGAATGTGCTGCGTGACCCAAGCAATAGACAATGAATCAACAAATGCAACGCCGTGTGAATGGGGATGGTGGTGAAGGTGGGAAGTGGGACAAGTTGCTGGACTTGGAGGCGTGGATTTGCTGCAGAAGGGTGCTTGTCTCCCGAGCTAAAGCGATCTACGCTCCCCCCTTCATTGGCTGGGTTTTTGACGGCGTTCATTCCATCTTTTCTTAGACTTGCTCGTCCCGAGAGCCGCAGCTTCGCGCAGACCTGGGGTTGTCGAAACATATGAAAATCACGTTCGCTCGCTCCAAGCGCTTTCTTGGAGCAAATCGCCTGAAGGGGATGTGGTGGTGGTGGTCTAGCTCTCTGACTCGTTGTGCAGCTCTATAGCCGCCGAGCCTTGTGGACCTGCCGTGGCCATGCCGCCATGGCTCCTGTCAGCGACTGGAGCACGCGCGCACCGTTGGCGACAGGTCAAAGGAGCATCGTTTCGTTTCGGATTACGACTGGTGGCGCAGTCCACGCACGCAAGCGGACGTCTCCGAAGCTCTGCTGAGAACGGTGATCGGGATTGGGGATGCGTCAGCCATCTCAGAGGAGCGGTCTTCTTGTATTGTACTCGACATTCTCGTGCCGCGTAAAATGTCACATCTCTCGTGTGCAAGCAAGCCTTCTGGCTCGACAGCAGAGACAGCAGCGCAGTCATGTTCGTTGCTGATGTGAGACCTCGCACGAGGCTTGGCGATCTACACTCAATCGCCCGCACACCGGCCGCCGCAAGTGCTACCTCCATTTGTCCCGAGCCTGGGGGAACTATCCGGGCGTCTCAACAATATCAAAATTGCCTCCTGAACAGTAGCAAATTGTCGCGAGAACAATCAAGATAAGACAGACGTAGAGCAGTTGCAGGTAGACTAGACTGGAAGGACCAGCAAGATGCATAGGTTATTGGCTATTGCCGACATTCACCTGTCCTTCAAGACTAACAAGGACGAGTGGGCCAAGCTTGCGCATAACAAAGATGATGGCCTGATATTGGCTGGTGACGGTAAGCTCTGCCAGGTCGATTTCGCGACGAAAAAGCTAATGGTACCTCCCAGTCGGCGAGACACTTGACCATGTAATTGAAGCTTTCAAGAGAGCTACTCGGCGTTTCAAGCATGTCTTTTGGGTACCTGGAAATCACGAGCTATACACATCAAATGGAGCCAATATCAGCGAAGAAGAGAAGGCTTTGAGGGGTGAAGCAAAGTACAAGGCTTGCATCAAGATCGCCCGCCATTATGGTGTACTAACTCCCGAGGACGATTACATGACCTGGAAATATACGGATGCGGAGGGTAAAGAGTCATCGGCGCTGATATGTCCTATATTCACTCTCTACGACTACAGCTTCCGTCCTGCGCATGTCTCTCGCGAGGCAGCATTAGCGTGGGCGCTGGAGGAGGGTATCCAAGCGACAGACGAGAATTTACTCCATCCGGATCCATACTCCACTCGTGATGCATGGTGCACGCGGCTAGTCTCAGAAGCAGAGGGAAAGCTCAAAAAGGCGGCGGAGACAGGTCTGCCGCTTGTCATCATCAACCACTGGCCGCTGAGGGAAGATTTGGTTTGGATCCCACGAGTGCCTCGCTTTAGTCTCTGGTGCGGCACTAAAGAGACTCACGATTGGCACACGCGGTTCAACGCGAAGGTAGTCGTGACTGGGCACCTTCATGTACGAAGAACCGACTGGATTGATGGAGTGCGTTTCGAGGAGGTCAGTCTTGGTTATCCTCGACAGTGGCAGACCTACAAAGACAACGGAAACGACATAAATACGATGCTGAGGGAGATCCTTCCTGGACCACCAACTCCAGAGCCGGGAAAGGAGCCCAGGACGGAAATGAGGCGATTCGGCCTGGGGCCCACAAGCACTGCATGATTCTGGGTCTCTGCCGGTAAGAGACCGCGCATGTAACTCTGGGAGCAGTAAGAATCATATGAACAAGAAGCATGTCGATCCGTTGAAGCAATCAAGATTGCGGTGCCTTGAGAAGATGAAGAACGGATCTCCAATTCTACATATCTTTAATGGCAAGGGATTGTCAGACTCCGTGAACCGTCGCTGGAGCGGCATGGACTTCTTGCCGTTCCCGTGCCTCTCCGCGATAGAGCTGGACAACTATCGCGACGACCCACATTAAGTCGTTCACCCTTGAAGTCATTACGACTGTGATTGTGCTCGTAGCATTGTTCGCAAATCAAACGACGCCTTTGAGGGATCTAGGACCGAAACGTGAGACCTTTGGCATCGAGCCCAGCAAGCATTTGCTAAGCCACACTCWGTTGCTGCCAAATTTTTTGATCAAAGTCAATGCCTGCTATCCGCGCCGAGACGGCCAATGTACTGCACGACTGTTGGTGCGCTGTTTCCGAATCTTCAAATCCGATGTCCCAGGAATCAAGCCTGGCTCGAACTTGAAAGGCCAACGCGAGTAAGCCTTCTTTGTTGTCGGTATCTTGCCATGATACTCGGCCTTTGTACAGGCCTCCGTGAGCCACCTGTATCTCTTGCGAAAAGCCAGCGCCGCCGCCAGCAGTATGAAACAGTTCGTCATTGGCAAAGTGGCTGATACAACCTGGCTGTAGCCACAAGGTCCTCGCTACCTCACCCAAGACTGGGTGATTTGCCGTGGCACCTAGCTTCTCAATATCCCTTCCTCGAGACGTGTTTTGAGATGCGAAAATTGCTGCTTCGCGAAAGTGTTTTGTGTCTTCGCACAGAGCACCCGGCTGGCGAGATGCAGAGTCTTCAGCGCACCAGTATCATCGAGGAGTTCGCGTCTACCCTCCCACGTCTCGATGGGATGAGTGTGAAGCTTGACACATCCATATTTCCAGGCTGCTGCATGTAACCCTGAGCGGGTAAAGGTGACGGGATGTTTGGTGACTACCTTCGAGTTTTGAAGCTGGCGCCTACAGCCGAATGCGGCAGGAGCGCGATCATATGGGAAGGAAAAGGTAAAGCAAGGCAACGACATCCTCAAAGATCCAGTTGACTTTGCTTCGAAAGCAGTTTGTTTCTACAAGCCTCGCAATCAACCAAATTTCCATTCGATAAGCCAGGTATGCTTTTGCTGTTTGCTGCTAGCCGCACGAAAAAGTGACTCAATTCAGGTAGTGTACGTGTCAAGATGGCATCTTTTCCGTGGTCAGTACCACAGAAACCCGAGAAACATCTTACTTCCAAGCCACTGTTTCGAGTCAATACATTCAGAGTTTGCAAGAGTACTGCATATCATGTCGACTCAAACTACCCACCATGTATCTTCTACCGACACGGGTCTTCTCCTGCAATTTCTTGGAATTCTGAGCATCTTGTTTGCCATCATAACGATCTTTGACCCGCAATGGTGGCTACTGGCCACCCTGCCACTGACACTCATCGGACTGACACTCCTGCTTCTTCCACGTAGACCRGGGTTCCAGAAGCTCATAGAAGGTAGGTAGGCTTCCGCTCTGCATTGGTCCTCGAGACGTGAGGATACTAATGACTACGTAGCCCTTGACCCAGCATACCGAAGAAGGCTGTGCGTTCGGGACCCAATCGGCGGGAAAGGAAATCGGAGATGAAGGCAGAGCGACAGAAAGAGAAGAAAGCTGCCAGAGAATTGAGCTTGGTTCCGAGATTCAAGGGACGACCTTCCGATGCGCAGATCGAGCTTATCAAGAAGGAGCAAGAACGGCGTCAGAAGGGTGCGCAGCCGATAACACAGTCAGGTACTTGACGAGCTGAGACGTCGCTCTAGAGGCAAACTTCTTCTTGCGCGGCAGATGCACACCAGCCGGTTCAGGGTGCTTCGATGGGACATGGATGGATGTTGATGACCATGAGTTTTCGATCGTCCTGCCAGGCAAGTTCGAATAGCTTTCCATCATCTACTTATTTCCAAAGCTTCCGTGGTCTTCGCAAGAGGGAATACCTTGCGTACGAAGTCACCAAGGACTGGGTCGATGAGTGAGGTGAGGTGAGGTRGCTTTCGCGAGGATTTCAATTCACCCTTCGATCCGCCGAACAACATCTATCGGTGGTTCCTAGAGGCCGGAGTAAGTGAACGACTAAAGAGTCCTMGTGGGAGCATTATCGAACTAGCCCGACATCAGCTCGCATCACTTAACGTCCAATGATGACTCCACTATTCGCATCCTTGTTCCCCGAGATCTCCTCGAAATCAGCTCCCTTCCCATCACTGATGAAGGCATCCATCTCTTTCTTCCCACACCGTCCAACATACTGACACGGCTTCGATCGCTGGAAGAGATTCTCGGTACAGCAGCTGGATGCCCATAGTTCCGTTACGAGCACAAAGACAATCAGGGCGGTTACTACTCCGATCAATTCCAATGAGTTCAGGCCATGAGCGAGCGGAAGGCAGATGAGGACGWTGGTAACACAGAAACGAGCCAACAGTCGCCAGCGTTTCTTTAATCGAAGTCCAGGAGCCTCTTTGTGAACGTGAGACAGGGCAATAACTCCCATCAGAGCCAATGCAACCCCCAGTCCAACGCAGTAGAACCAACGGATACCTTGTGTGATCTCTTCCGTGCTGCGTTCCTCATACTCTGTAGTGAGGCCTTCCAGATGCGAATTCGCAGTATCGTGCGCGACAACGAGTCTCGAAAGCGCGGCACCAGCTAGGATGAATGCCATAATGAACGGGAGGTGCGCCATGCCCCAGATGAAAGCGCTCAACTTGTGCCTACGGATAGCGTGGGCAGCGAGGTTGGCTCCATCGATCTCGAAGTATATCCAGTTGTAGCAGAAAGCCTGGATGAGACCCAAGGCTGCTTTGCCGAAGAAGTCATCAATGCCATTTACGGTGCTCTGGTAGAGGATTGCGACCACCGTGTACCCGAAGACCAGGGCGACGAAGGCGTTCATGCGTTCGGTGCGGTGCTCGATATTAATCGCTGTTGAGAGTTGGCCGTCAGCATCCCATCGTCAAGTATTTTGGGCTTTTGGTAACCTACCAGGCCAAATCTCGAACACCCTTTCTAGTACCCGCTTCACAGGCTGAGAAATCATCATCAGCACCACGTAGAAGGAATGTCCGGCGACATCAACAAAGAGGGCAATCCAGATCAATGCGAGCTGATTYGGCCATTCGACATGGATACTGCCTATCCAAAGTGCGGCACCGACCAGAGCTACGCATGTGTGATAGATCAAAATTGACCTCATCATCGGGATCAAGATGGCACACCCAGCCAGATATGTGGCCATGTATAAGCGTGCCGCCAGATAGAATCCAATGAGCGTTGGGTAAGTGGTCTCGAAGGCTTCGTTGATGTTGACTGTGAAGCCAAAGAGGCAGACGAGGAGGAAGATGATACTTAGGCGTTGGAAGATGTCCTGCGCACATCAGTCAGTACACACTGCACTCGCGGAGATCTGCATGCCGCTCACATCGGTCTCGAACCAAGAGATGACAAGCACCATGTCGGTCCAGATATTCCAGGATAGCGTGAAGGTGATGATGAAGTGAAGCAATGTGGTTCCCGTAGCGTCTTCACTCGCTGCATCACCAATGATGGCGATGATTCCAACATAAAGCAAGTCCACAAAGAGCTCGAACGACTGAACTTCCTCACTTCCGCTAGCGCGCCAAAGTATGCCTTTGTGGAAGTACTGGCGCACAACGGGATACTTGAACAGCTTGAGAGGCGTGGCGAATCCTCGCTCAGCTTCGCTCTGTAATTTCTCATTCGAACTGTTCGACCTTGGAGTAGCGGTCCCAGAGATTGGGTTCTCATCATCATAAGTTCTGATTCGAGCATCGTAGCCATACTTGGAGAAGTGGGCGTCCAGACTCACGCCCTGTGTGGTAACACGCTCGAGTTCACTTGATAGTGCATCGAGCTCTGCGTGAACGCTGGCAAATTGAGAGTAGACGTCTCCATGCTGTTCCTTGAAGCTCGTCAGACGGGTCTCATGGTGCGTCTGAGCTTGACGAATGGCCTCGAGATGGTCCGCTGTCCCGGACAGGAAAATGTCAAACTCATGTTCTTTGTGAACACTGGAAAGCTTCTTTCGCAACTGTAGAATCTCTTCTGGGGAGGACGCGATGTGGATACGTCGCCCATCAGGATGCAGGAAGTGACGGACACGTTCTCGTGTTCGAGCGACGTAGTGGTGGTGCTTCTGCTCTCCTAGCGACCCATTGTCCTGCTCGGCGAAGCTTAACCCATTGACCTTTTCTGGATCCGCCGAGTTCACGTTGGCCGCCATCGGTCTTGATTGCATCCAGCAGCGGCTGGATGTCTTATTGAGAGCAGACGGTCAAAGATCTCGAGCCATCCCTCGGTCTAGATTATCAGGTGGAGGCTGACTGTGTTCATCCTACGATCGATATAGCAATGATTTGCGGCGCCTTACCTGCGGCCTGATTGGTTGTGCATTGAGCCAGGCGGGAAGCCATGTTTGTAATCAATGTTCATGCTGCGGCTTACAATAGATTGTGTGAGGGGAAACAGATGGGTGAGGATAGTTGAGCTGAAGAGAGCAGCGTAGGCCGTCAGATCCAGCCCGGGTCTGACTATGCCGCAGAGGGGATTGTAGTGCATTCACTGTAKCTCGCTAATCGCTGAGCAGAGGTGAATCAGCATGTCCGCTGCCATCTTCTGATATGGATTCTTGATGATCTTCTCCATGTTTGCAACAAATGATACGCAAGAAAAGAATCCCGACATGAATTAGTAACATCACGTCACGGAAAGACTTGGACACCGCAAAGTTGAGTTTCAATCTGCTCGTTGCATTCAGCATAATGTAGACGCAGAAGTAAAAGACACCTTAGCCTTCCAATGCGCCCGAAATGCCTTTCCTCAGATGACATCTCAAATCATCAACCTTTCCCTTCACGCTGGTATCTCAAATCCTTTTACACACTCTGCACGCTTATGCGGATGCGTTGAAGGCGTCTGGGAAGCGGCGCATGTTGTACTCGATCGGGCCCTTGTTGCGGAGKAACTGGACGTAAGCGCCATCAACACGGACGGCACCGGCCTTGCGCTTCTCGACGTAGTCGGCGCGGTCGAGAGGAGTGAAACCCCACTTCTTGGAGACAATGATCTTCTGGCGACCTGGGAACTTGTACTGCGACCGACGAAGAGCCTCGATGGCAGTAGCGCGGTCTGAAACTCGTATATTAGCAGTGTTATCAGAAAGAAAGTAGCAGCATCAACTTACGAGTGTCACGAGTTCGGACGGAAAGGAGAATCTGGCCAATGTTGACACGAGCGACAGAGCCGTTAGGCTTGCCGTAAGCGCCACGCATACCGGTCTGTAGTCTATCGGCACCGGCACAAGACAACATCTTGTTGATACGGACGACGTGGTATGGGTGGGCACGGACACGCATGTGGAAACCTTCCTTGCCGGCAATCTTGACGAGGTATCTGTAGGTGTGATGTTAGTCCTGCTGTTTCCGCCTTCGCCACCATGGATATCCGTCATCTCGTCCGCTTCTTCCTCCCTCCTCTTCCTCCATCCCATATGACGTATTTTCGGGGTAAAACGTACTTGTTGGCGCAAATACGGGCGGCCTCGAGGGCCTCGGAGCTCAGCTGCTCATACTCGTTGGAGACGAGGTGGACGCAGAGAGGGAAATCGTCGACGTTCGCACGCTTGCGGCCGAGGTCGAAGATGCGGATCTTGGGGTCTGGCACACCACGGTTGAAGCGCGACTTGGGGTACGGCTTGTTCTTGCAGTAGCGGTAGCAACGCGCTGGACGACGGGCCATTTTGACTGTGTTGTTGGGGGTTAGTCGGGTGGTGTGCGGAGGAGGAAGAAGGAAAGTCGTGGTTCCTTTGAGGCGTGGCTAGCGATTTTCGACTTTGCCAAGAATCTCGTTTGGACTCGTTCCCAGGTTGGATTTCAAAGTTGATTTCCAAGCACGCTCGAAACGGGCGGAACCCCAAACATGCAGCCATTCATTATCAATCAACAAATGTCACGTAGACGAGAGTGAGGCGAGTAGAARATTGGCTTGAGTAGCATTCATAAGACGATCTGCGGGCTTTCTATCTTCCCTCAAGGGAGTGCGCCGGTGGCGACTGGGCGTGAACAGCCAAGCTACTCGATTACAGCGAGCATGCACGGCTTCTACAAAGACATTGCTTTTTGACTCCATCCCACCGACGCCTCCGCTAGACCATAGTCCAAATATGCATTGCACCATCACATCCACTCATCAGACACTAGCTTATGCGACCTGCGAGCTAAGGATGTCGGAGTCACCAGCGTCGAGGATAGCCATGGTGGAGCAACGGAAGAGCTTTCCGCAGGCAGTGCCGAGCTCAATCTACATGTAGAGTCAGTATATTGGTTTCCCTCCAAAGCCAACCGCACGTGAGACGTGGGAGGCTTCTTCTCAGGGCTCTTAAGTGATGTGCACCCTCAGAGCCTTTTGACAAAGCTCCCTATCGCTGGGTGCGGTTTGGGTGTTTTATAGGGGAAGGCTTACGTTGTTGCCGGAGAAGTGGTGGACAGCGGTCTTGGCCAACATGCTGTAGTCTGGTGTCCTGTCAGTTTCCATCCCATTTCCTTGCTGTTTTCCAAATTCAACTTACACTCGAGCTCAGACTTGCGGAGAGGAGGGGTGTTGCCGGCGATGATGACGAGCTTGGCCTTGCCGGAGCGGAGGGTCTTGAGGGTCGACTTGTAACCAAGAGTGACCTTACCGGACTGTAGAAAATGTGTCAGTACGTGGCCCGCATCTCTCTTCTGCACGGAATGCTATCTGCGCACCTTGATAGTCAAGGCAAGCTTGGCGTTGATGTTGTCGGACGTCTTGGTGCTCTTCTTTGGTGCCATTTTGTTGGTAGTGTCTCCGGTTGCCCTTCGTTGACTTGAGATGTGGATGCTGGGTTGCAAGTTCTGGTGTGCGCGGATTTTCGAACGTCGGCTTAAGCGAGCCGCTAGCGCCAAGGGTCTTCCCGTCGTGCTCTTGCCTCACATCTCACATGCTGAACATCACTTCGTCCTGCACTCGTCAAAGTCCTGGTGATTCCTGAACGAGATACATTTGAGCAAACTCATCATCATCCGCTTGGCCTACGACTTGAAATCAAAATGACAGGATATTCCCAAAGGGAAGGGACTGATACGTCGTCTCTTTGGATCGGCAGTTGTTCCTAATGGCCAAAAATCCACTTTCATTGAGCCTTTACGAGAATCGATGCTGATAACGCACTGGAGATAGGGTGCTCGAGAGGATTATGTGGGTCTGAGTAACCTACGATGCAAACATATGCTGTAATCATTGTGTTCTCGACAGACGTACGCTCTGTCGGTGTGCAGACCCAAACAATCAAGGATGTTGTCAAGGTTACGATGCCAATGATCCTCTGGAAAGACCTCCTTCCCACTACCGATGCATACGCTCTGAACTGCCGAGCCTGTTCGGCAGCAGGATCCCATCCAAGGTCACAAATCGTGCAAACTGCGAACATAGCTGAGAGAATCTACAACATACCAATACAGCCAGCTTTACTGGCATTCCTAAGTCATGACGACTTCCCAATCGTAAGATGCAGCAAGTTTGCCAGTATCTACTTTGTTTCCTATTCTGCTATCAAGCTCTGGTGAGCACTGAACCATGCCATCAGCTGCCTGCAAACTCCGAGTCTTTCTTCTGGCGTATTTTCCTCAAGATTTCGAGTTGTGAAAAGAGGATTGCTACAGTTTTGAATACGCTCAAAGGAAACCCGAGCCAAGAGCAAACACGACAGAACACCATAACTTCCTCTCAAGCAGCAGCTCCTACATCCTTTTCCTCTCACCTTCATCCACTCCAGGAAACCTAAGGTAACCAACAATAACAATGTCTGCCTCGAAGAACACCCCCAAGAGTCCCACCAACAAGGAAAAGCACCACCGCCAATCCATCGGAAAGACGGTCAAAGACGAGTACAACCAGATCACCGAAGCCGAGCTCGAGGAACCCACCGAAGAGATCCAGCGCAAGGAGCTCAACGAGCCATCCGTCGTTCYCGGACACACCGACGTTCCGCAGGAGAGCGAGCTCGAGACTATTGGCAAGCCGTACGGCTCTGTGGGTAGCATTCTCAAGGAGGGCAAGACCAAGCCACTTTCCAGAGACAGCAAAGGTAAGTTGTTGTCTGCTTCCATAATATGATAGTCCCGCGCCGAGCTGACAACCTGGTTTGTCAAAAGTCGCAAAGGACCGTCTCAAGCAGATTGAGACGGCTAGAAAGGGCGAAGTGGTCGATGACGACTTTGTGAACCTCCCAGATGCGGAGAAGGTTGTGGAAGATGATGGCAAGTAGCTTGTCAGGAGAAGTTGTAAAATGGAGGGATGGGATAGATTTAAGAAAGCTGGTGGCCTCTGCTTCGGCAAAAGTCGGTGCTTGAGCAAATCTCCCTCCTCCGAGCGCGATGTTTTTGAGAGGCAGATTAGAGTGCATGCCAGCAGGTGAATGACAATAAAATCTGGAAAAGCTTTCATCATTGTTCAGTGACAGATGTTACTTCTCACGCCCCTTGTCTGACCTCTAGACTTTGCACATCGTACACATCCCAGAACTTGAAGAAAGCCAAAGCTTGCGGCGCAGTGCCACATCCAGTTCTAGTCCGGGTATTTGCAGTGAAAGTCATAAGCGGTGTTCTGCTGTTCTCATCACTTGATTGTCGCCGTGCCGAGACCGTGTAGGTGCCATTCAAGACAAGATTTCTGCCAATCACCTGAAACATGTCCAAGCCAGAAGTCTTCCGTATGGTGATTTGGGCTTGAGGTTTTGGGACGTCCGTCATAAAGTCCGTCTCATCATTGCTCGCGTTTCCAAACACCGGAAACCGGTAGCTCTCCACGCGCAAGCCCAAGCCTTGCTTGCCTAGATTCTCCGTTCCGTTCATCCCCTCAGGAACAGCATTGGAGACATAGATCAGTGCCTGTCCTTCTTGACCGATCCGGATAGTCTTGATGACCTCTAAGCTGTTCGTATCGATGATGTCCATCGTATCACTGTGCTCATTGACAACGTACATTCGCGTGTTGTCAGCGCTGGGCCACAGTCCATGCGGTTGAACTCCAGATGCCGGAATGTTCTTCACAAATACCGGTATCTCAGCCGGCGATGGCTGGCTGTAGACTCTTGTTGCATTGATAGCAGCTACGGTCACGAATGCATATGTCGTGCCATTGACGATGGCGAAGTTTGGATGGTTGGTCTCAGGCCCACTATCCAGAACGGCAGCGACTTTTCGAGCTGCTAGATCAATGACAGACACCTGTCCACTCATCTTGTGAGCTGCCCATAAAGATCCACCATCTGCAGAGATCATCATGTCGGAGGAGAAGGCATCGGCCAGTCCAGTGATATTGTAGCTCACCTCCCTGATGGACACATCGATCACGCTGATCACTGGTTCGAAGATGTGATTCACATATGCTATCGTTCCATTTGGACTGAATAGAACCTTGCTCGGTCCTCGGCCGGTGGCGATTTTGTCGAGCAGCGTCCCGTTCATACCGTCGATGATGTTTACCGAGGAGACTCCGCGGGTGCCTATCCAGATCGTGCGGTTATCCGGAGCAAAGAACGCTTCATGAGGTCCTCGGTCAACGTATGCACGAGTGATGATAGTATTGTCCGCTGTCCGGATCACGGTGGCGGTGTTGGAAAGTGTACTCAAGGAAACGATATATTTCCCGTCTCGCGAGAAGCCCAGACCATGGGAGTTCATAGAGTCAACATTCTGAGGATTCAGATTGTTGCTCAATCGACTTGAGCCAAATGCTATTGTTCCGAGGACCGAGCTGGTGCCAGGGTCAATGACCGTCACTGTGTTTGAAGTCTGGTCTCCAGTGTATATGCGATCTCGAGATGAGATTGCACTGCCTTGCCCAGCGAGTGCAGGAGCTTGATATTGTGCATGGGCATGGGATGTGAGCAAAAGGGCTGCGAGGAGATGGAAATGGAATGCGGAGAACATTGCTGGTGATGCTGCGGTAAATGAGTCAACAATGATTGAATGAGTGCAAGGCAGTGACTACTTGAACCTGTCCGTTTGAGTGAGCATGACGGAATCTATTAAGGAGGGTCAGATAATGGCCACAGTCAGCATGACTGTACGGTCAAAGCCTCTTCTGGCCGACGAAGAAGTGACGTCCTCATGCATCGCTATTTCTTCTGACTCGACATTGCGAGGTTGTAGCGATTGACTTTGCGAGGTGACATCTGTTGTGCTGCGTCCATCTGATCTAGCTGTGTTGGGTCAGGATATCAGTCAATAATAGATGATATGCGGCTGATAACGTATCACTTACATCTGCATCGTCTGCCATTCTTTGCAATTTCCAAACTTGATCCCCGACTTCACACCACCATTTGATCAGTATGAATAAGACTTGTCTCGTCCAAGAGCAAACACTTGTACACTTGGTCCAATTCCATCAAGCAACCGGAGCTTGTAACCCTGACTTTCGGGGTTGTGATGGTACTAATTCGAAAGACGTATCTACCCCCAGGAACACACTGAACAGAAAGACGCCGGAGCTGGCTTGAGTACAGCTTCCTCCTCCCGAATGGATGCATGCTTAACCTGACCTGGCTGGCCGGCCTGACTAACGGCTCTGCCTTATTCAGATTGAGCTTCTTGACCGTGACTGCAGAACAAGTCCAGAGGGCTGAGAGAAGACCGATCTTTCCTGTCAAACAAGTATCGTCCACGACAATGCAGGTGCCTTCCGCCTCTGGAGAATCCGAGGGCAAGTAAGTAAAGTGTCGTAGGGCTAAGCCGTGCTTACCATTCTGTTCTTCAAGTCTCAATCTCCAAACTTTCTACATCATCTAACACCCACCACACTTTCTTTTTCTCAGCGGAGACCTACATTGCTCTATCACTTTCAGCACCTAATAACGAACATGGCAGCGCCTGGCTACGTTGTAGCTCCCACGCACACGACTCCACAGATGCCGACGATCGCACCCGCCATGGCTGCTACACCATCGTCAGCGGCAACCTATACGTTGATTGCAGCGCCTCAGTCAATGGCAGCACCTGTCACGATAGCGCCGACGCCAATGGAAGTGCCAACAGCAGCTACAGCAGTACCCATGACCCCAGAAATTTCTATGCCATTGCCCCCGCCCTTGAAGACATACAACGTCACCTACCATCTATCCCCCAGGGTCCATGCGATCGTCCATAACAATCAACCCTTCTTGTGGGTCAGACCAATCTTCCGAAGCTTCAAATCCAATCAAATACGAATCGCCACAGGTTCGGCAAATGGTCCCATTGTCGCGGCCTTGATGCTGAACCCTTTGATTGGTGGACCTCGAGTCCTGCTTGGGCGTGATCCCGAAACAACGCCCAAAGAGCAATGGACCCAAATGCCCAAAGAGCCGCGGGCGTACGCGGCGTACGCATTCTGGCATCAAGGACGAAGATACATCTGGAAAGCGTGAGGTGTAGAGTTGCAAATACTTTGACATTAGCTGACATGCCGTAAAGGACTTCGAGAAGTAGTGACATCCGAGACTTTGAGTATTACACGCTCTCCGACTCTGACGGGAGAGTGTTGGCGGCGTGCACCACCAGTTTTGAACAAGTAGATTTCTACGAGGAGCTGGGGAAGGAGTTGGAGCTGATATCATTGTTGGGGATGCAAGCCAAGCGTCTTCAAGCGATCTATAGCTCGGGTGGATCAGGCGGCGGTTCTGATAGTGGTGGGCCTGGAGGGGGAGATTGTGGAGGAGGACATGGAGGAGGTGGAGGTGATGGTGGATGTGGCGGCGGGGGTGGTGATGGTGGATGCGGATCGTGATTGGAATTCCGGGAATTTGATTGTTGCTTCATGTACGGTAGTCCCATCAGCCTAAGCTCTTCAATGTGCTCATCATGTGAGAACAGTGATATTCAGGGGACAGTGTTCCTCTACACTCGTCCACGCTACTCTGGCTGTGGCTCTTGTGAATTGTGGGTCATGACTAAACTCAACGCGCTCCCGCAACATCACCCTCTACCTTACTTTGGACACGACCGTCGGTAGGTAGCGTTTGCGCGGCGCCTTGCCCATTGTCCCTTCCTGTGCTCGCCAGTCTTCTTCTCCGTCACTCTTTGCAGCTTCCTCTCTTACTTGGGGGAGCATTGGCACATGCTTTCATAGCGGGACCGGATCTCCACGGCCGCCGTGCCTGTACTCTTACTCTACAATATCATCGACGATAACTAGCCGATCATGGCCGACACGACGAAGCGCAACAGTATTGCCTCCAAGGCGGTCGCGACGCCAAAGACTGGCGGCGACTCGCTGGACTCTCTCAGCCAATTGGGAAAGGCCATAGGCGCAAGGTGAGCGAATTCGAGGCCTTCAGCTGCAGCTCAACGACCATTGCGGCTGACAAGTGTATTTCTTCTTCATCAGAGTCAAAGTCACCACGGCTGCACCCCACTCCCAGATCTACGAGGGCACCGTCTTTACTGCATGCCCCGTGCTTCACATCCTCGCCATCAATACGCGACCCGCCCCACCCAACCCTGCCAGCAATGTTGCCGCGCAGCCCGGCGACTACCACGTCATTCCTTTCACCCGCATTGCATCTTTCCAAATCCTCACCCCACAGCAGGGCGGAGACGGCAGTATCGCCAATGCGTTGCCTCCCATTGGACCCGTGGATACCAGGCAGTTACAGAAGCGTGAGACGGCGCTGATCGAGCAGCTCAAGGCGCAGGAAAATGATCGTGGAAGAGGCGTCACGAGAGAGGCGCAAGCCATCTACGACGCCTTCAAGAGAATGTAAGATGGATGATTGAACATGGAAACAATCAAGAGTTGGACGCTAACATTTCCATCACAGCAATATCCCCGTCCGTTGGCACAACCAGGAGATCATCGCTCTGGAACACGTCATTATTTCCTCGCCGTATCGCCCAGAGGACTGCAAGGCCGGCAAGGATAAGCAGGACTCGCTGGGTCGCGTGCGTAAGATGCTCGAGGGCGAGAGGCGGAAGCTCAAGGAGAAAGAGGACAAGGAGCGAAAGGTCGGTGTTGCGACTCCGACAGGCCCCAGAAAGGGAGGTTGAAGCGGGACGTACGTGCTGCCTCATAACACAAACCAGGTGTGTTACGCGCCTGCATTCAGGCAGACAGTCAGCCACGAAGTTCACCTCGAGGCGCCTGAGTTGAGCGGGTATTGCTTGGCCTGGCCTGGTCTGTATAACACAAAACATTCATAGTACGCGAGAGACTGAATGATACCCTTTCGAACGATGACGACTCCTGCAAGCGGATGAGACAACCAGGGCTTGCTCGTTCTGGATGGCCTGTGTATCAGTACTGACTATTCTTGGAGCGCTCGGGTGAGATCATCTCACAAAAATTTAATGACAGCGGCCCATTTGACGCAAGGTAGTTTGTGCGTGAAAACCTCAGAATGGGTGCCGGTAACGAGACAAGTTCAAAGCATAAGGTGAAGCTGGGGCGATTACGTGCCTGTCAAAGCGGGAGCTGCTTGAAACAGCGCAGTCTGCAAGAGACAATTTGAATCAATGTTTTCGACGATGAAGTTGCACATGGCGCGAGCCAGACCTTTGCTTCTATATAACAGCACCCTCGCTCACGAAGACTTGGATCAGAAAACCCAAAGCAACAATCACCACACAATCGAACCGTACATCACCTACACCCAAACAAACATCAACTTTCAAAGACGACACAATGTCCAAATTCATCAACTTCGTCAACTCCATCACCATCAAGAGTCGCGAAAATGCATCCACAGCCCCACCATCCCCTAAGCGACAGCTACTAAGTGGACTAACCTGGGCGGACATCAGTTTCCCGACCAGCCCTAACTTTAGAGACTCCGAGTTCCCTCGCATGCTGTCCATGAAAGATCCGAGATGGCTGTTCACCCGAGAAAGGGTCGAGAGCATCATCGAGTACAAGTTTACAAAGCCGGAACTTTTGCGACAAGCCATGTATCCTGTCCAGTATGGTTGGGCTTGCATCACCGACATTGATGGATCTCCGGACCACACATTTGAAAAGGGCAATCACAAGCTGGCACACATGGGAGATAGCCTCTTGAAGACTGTGGCCGTGGATACCTGGTTCTGGCGTATGGCAAAAGCTAGTAAGGATTTCCCAGGACGTTTTACTACACCACAGCAAGCAATACTGACGATTGATATAGAGCAACTTCACGAGACGTTTGCTCTGTACAGCAAGAACATCTTCCTGAACGAAGTGGCCCAGAAGAAGGGGTTGAGCGAGATCTTGCAAATCTGGTTTCGGAACGGTATTATCAAGGGTCCGAAGACTGAGGYGACGACTGTGGAGGCTATCATTGGAGCTGTGTGGTTTGATTCGGGCAACGACTTGCATGAGATTCGGAAGTTGGTTGATCTGCTCGTGGGCACTAGCTTGGTGAGTGAGCACAAGTTGCACTACCCAACTACCAAGTAAGAGTGCAGTGTGCCTTCGAAGACTTTGCTGGGAGTGGACAGACGGGCAAGAGACGGTGAAATTGAAGTTTTCGGCTGCCTTGTAGTGTATCAACGATACGCTCGCGGTCGGGTAGCTGCAGGTACACGAGACGAAGCAGCCTTGCGGATAACAAATGCTTAAATGCTCCGTGGTAGGGCGGCAACCTTCGGTGTCACCGGGCCTTGGGGTTAAAAGCTGCTCAGGCTGGCCTGATTGGGTCGTCAGTGCTGCGAAATACGTCTCTCAAGATTTTTTACTCATTCACATACATTTCTCATTCACCACACTCAGGTTTGCTGCGTCTAGGTCATGAATGACAAGGTCTTTCCAGGCTTTGGCTTGAAGCTTCGACTATGTCCTGGGATTGAATCTGTGCTCAGACAAAGCGGATCACCGCTCCGGTGTCTTGGATGTGTTGACATATCTTGACAATTTGCTCGTTAGAGACGGACACCACTGAGTTTAAGAAGCAAGCCCTATCCCAGCAGAGTCGTCGACATCTTCAACGTATCTTGACGCTTAATGTGAGTCGTGGCATCGGAACAGGAGAACGACGAGGCGCGGAGGATGCGTTCACTCCACCCGCGCCAGACCCGCGTCAACGACGCAGATACAGCGATACCGACCAAGTATCGTCCAGTGAAGAAGACGCTGAGAGTCCCACTCAGAAGCGCGAGCGTCCTCCAGACGGTCCACCCGCCCGAAGTCAAAGCCCTAAAGCCTTTTCGCAAATTGAACCACCACTCGAGAACCAGAGCTCAGAAGAACGCCCAAGCACACCACCACCAACCGACAGCCAGAGTTCTGCAGACTACTTGGAAGAATTGAAAGTCCCGTTGCCACCAATCAAACCTCATAGCTTGAAAACCCCTTTCCAGATACCGACGGTGGCTGTACCTATGCAGGTGCCTTCCAATGCTGGCAGAAGTGGTTCAGCTTACGAGTTGCAACTCGACAACGCCATGTGGCTTTGCATGTTAGACAGAATCGAAAACATCATCGACCGCCGTTTCAAGTTTACGGGACTGATAAGGGAAGCGATGTTTCCAATCCAGATTGGCTACGCTCGCTTGACCCAGGGTACAAGCGATCGATTCTTCCAACAAGGGAACCGTAAGCTAGCCATGCTTGGAGACACCATCATGAGAAGCATCATTGTTGATGCCTGGGCACGCTATGACGAGACTGTTTGTAAGTCACACACCGTCAGACCAAGCTGTAACAGACATGCTAACCTACCTCCCTGTGCGCAGTGTCCCTCGACCGAAGAGTTGCAAAGACTATGTGTAACAAGAATTTTGTGAGACATGCTTATCGCCTTTTCATTGATCGTTTGGTCGTTGGCTATTTTCCTGACGGCATACTCCCTGGCAAACATGTCTTGGCAACGACTATGAAGGCGATCGTGGGAGCTGTGTGGTACGATTCGAACCACGATATGTGGGAGATGAGAGAGCTGATGGACTTGCTTCTGGAGACTAAGTTGGCGATGTAGCATCAGTCACATTACCGAATAAGACTGGCATGACTTGCTTCATCATTCGATTCAGAAAGTACGAAGCAGTGCGCCTGCAAAAGCTAGCGTGCTTTCCCGACTAAGTACAAACGGCCCGCTTCTGCGCAATCACTACAACATACATACATTATAGACGAACCCAGTKATGACCTTGATGAAATGTGGAAGGAAATGCAAGTCTCGCACTCAAACTGTGTCCTGTTTCCATTCTCATAAATYCATAAAAGACTGGTTACATAGCTTTCCTCCACAACTCATTCAAAAGAAAAGCATACAATCATATCCTTCAAGCAAGCAAGCAAAAACCAATCTTCATTCCATCTCAAAGCTTCGAAAATACTCGCTTGCGTTCAAATAGTATAGTCGCCTCACGAAGCGATCCTTGATTCTTAGATTCTCCGACTTTGATCTTGGGCTCTCTAGACCAGAACGCTCTTCTTGGGCTAAAAGGGGTGAGAGAAATAACAATCAGCCATCCATAGTCATCATGAAGAAAGAAGGAAGTGCCTGTGGGGGGAAGATAAACTCACAATGCAAGCCTTGCACTCATCAATGTTCTTAGCAGTGCTAGCAGCGGAAGCAATGCATCCAATATCATTCGGGATGTCAACACCCGCCTGCGCGGCCGCCGCGGCGCAAAGTCCACCGGTCGAAGCGAGGTGAAGGACACATTCTGCAAAGGCCACATATCTTAGTAAAAAGAAAAAAAAACTCCTTGTTTTTTTTTTTTGACCCCCTGAATGCTTTTTGGCATCATTTCGGAGAGTCTCGAGGGGGATTTCACTTACCGCGAACGTCCTTCTTCGTGCAGCCTGGTGGGAGGGTGATGTCTACGCGACCCTCCTCACGCTTCACAATAACATCTTGCTCGACTTGCGTCTTCTTGGGAATACAAGATTTGCACTCGTCGAAGTTGGCGGCGGCGCCTGTGGCGGAGCCTACGCAGGCGAGATCGGCGACTGGGTTGAGGCCGGCTCTGGATTGGAACGTTAACACTTGAATGTATGCAGGGAGCCGAGAGACGAGTTGTGGAAGTCGGGGTGAAAATGATGGAATGGATGGATAGATTCTTGGGAACTTACTCTCCGGCAGCGGCACCGCAGGAAGCAGAGGCGGCTGCGAGGTGGCCGACGCACTCTGTACGGATTTATGGTTAGTCACAATACCAAGAGTGATAGAGATGTCTTTTTTGGAACATACTGGCGAGGTTGGTCTTGGTGCAGCCATTGGGGAGTTTTATGTCGACCTGACCTGGCTCGCGAACGGAGCGTGTCGTGGCTGGGGAGGCCATGGCCATGGTCGCGAAAGCCGCGATGAGGATGTTGGAGAAGTGCATTTTTGCGGTGGATTGGATTGGGTTGGATTGGGTTGGATTGGATTGGATTGGATTAGTTGTAGTGGAAGTGAGTTGCTTTGGATGAATGAGATGGGATGATTGAGGGTACGAGACCTGGTTATATAGTCGAGGAGTCCTGCTTTGCTTTGTGTGCTAGATTGACTGAACTGTTCACCATTTCCAAGAGCAGAAGTTCTACCATCCTTAGTTCTGTGGCCGCCATCCTTCGTCGCTGTCAGCCCTCCACGGATCATCCGTCGTTCTTGTCTTTCGCAGTTCATCCGTCGTTGTTGTCAATCACTGTCACATCATCATGATTGATAACAATCGCCGATGTATCATACTCGAGGCTTCAAGGCGAGACATACTTGTTCGAGCAACGTCGCTCGCTTGATGCATGCAAAGCTGAATCGAAAGGCGATATGCCACTATTCCACCCACGTGTTGTTGTAACATCCTCCAAACGCCGCTACTACCATGTGTCAACAGCACGTGTCTCGTGAAAACGTGCCAATGTTTAACTTTTGACCCTTGCAGTAGTACACTCACACATCCTTCACTGCCGTCACTTCACCAATCTAATCTTGCACGGATCAATATTTCTCCGAAGTTTCAGCTGGGATCGGGTGAAAATCGAAACCATCGAGTCAATGGATGATTAATTTTGAGCTACGACTCCACTTCCTGCGCATTTGTTCTTGCGTCACGCTCCGAATGTTGMCCTCAGTCACGCTAAAAGGCTCGAATGTGTCAATTCTCATTGCGTCAAGCTGCTTTTGAGTAGCGCCTAATCATCCTTCCGGCACTGTCAAGCCGGTTTGCAACACATGGTTCGGAGTTCGACAGACTAGAATCTACACGCGAAAAGTATGATATGCTCACAATCGAATAGATATTGCCAGAGCAAACTCCCAAAACACACGACTCCACATTACATGATGTGTGATTATGATCGTATTTTCCAATCACCACCAACTACCCCAAAGACCAGAAACCCGCGCTCATCCCACCCCGATGATCAGAATTCCATCGTCGCCATCATGATTTTACATCGACCTTTGATCAAGTGACAGTCGAGGTTGTTCTTCCGACTGAACTCCCTGGAGCAAAACGGACAAAWTACTTTGGTTAGACTTGCTTGTTCTCGAATGTGTCGCTTGTAGTTGTCTTTGTTGGAGAAAGTCCGTCCGTTGCAGCCGTGATCGAAGCAGCGGAGTGGTTCTTCAGCTTTTCCAGACGAAGTCGTTGGGTCTGCATTACTGGTGTCCTGGTAAACTCCGTTGGGTTCGGAAATTCTCCAAGGCTGTTCGGCCATCATCTTCCATGGCTGGTCGTGGAGGAAAGCTGTTTGTACATCCTGTACTGCTGAGGTTGTAGCCCGTCTCTGCTGAGTTGTGTATTGAGGTAGTTTTTGCGTCGCCGTCGATGCGCTGGCTTCGGTAGCATTCCAGTTCAGGGGTAGCCTTGTCACCATCGTTTTGGAAGGGATGATTCAGGTCCCAGATTGACGATAATGTGTAGATTGATAAGGAACATCCAAAGAGACATCCTTGCCCCCTTGACAGCTGCCATCATTGAAGGATCGAGTTACATTCGCAGAGTGAAGAGCTCCGGTAGTCATCTTTTAGTCGTTGCATGTAATTACGCCACACCCATCCTGCTTAGAAGCCACTAATTCCTTCGACGCCATGTTTGAATACTTCCAACTCATGCCGGTCCACATTTTAGTCAAAGTCCAACATATCGTGCCTCACACAGCGACTGGACAGCACGATCACATCCTTCGAGGCCCGAGTTTGAAAGTCTATACCGCTACCATTCCAAGGCAGCAACACGAATCGCGATGTTGGCATGTTGCAGCAAGCAATCAAGAGTTGCTAAGCGCTGACAAGCAACATGGGACGAAGCTTGATTCAAACCCAACTGATCCTCCCCAGCAGCGACGTGTATCGGGATTCGCAAGCTCAGAAGTCTATCATGCCGTACATCCGTCTGCTTCAGTATGTTTGGCTGCTGGCCATCAAAGACACTTTCAAACTACGTAAGCATGGAGCCATACGCGTGCAAGACCCGCAGTGCCAGAAGCTCAGAGGTGCATATCAAAAAGGAGCGAAGGATGGAAATGACGAGGCAGGATTCAAACCCAATCCGGATGGTTTCCAAGCCTTTCCACTCATGGGAAATCGAATGTCGATCATTCTTCACCACAGCACCTCTCATAGGTACAACCCTAACAGCAATCCCAGCTCATGTATGCAACGTGCCCACACATCCTTCACGATCCATCCTGCAGGCTTGAAAGTCCCGCACAACAGCTCCAGAAAGCATGTCATGCGGAATGACTTGGAGCAAAGGTGAAGATCAGCGCCTTGAACGGCACAGCAAGTGTGCTTTATGCAATGTGATTCCCCCACGGTTTCMTAAAATTCATCAGTCCATTCACCCTCAATCCATCCATTCCAATAGCAAAAACCCACATCTTCAAACCAGTTATCAAACAAGCGTTCATCATGGGCAAGAAAGACCAAGCAGCAGCATACCCAGTAGCATACCCCAATCAAGCCTACTACGCAGATGGCAGACCGATGGCTCAACAACCAGGCCCGCCTCCCCAGGGCATGTACTACGCACAACAGCCTCCCGAAGACCCAAAGAAGGCCCACAAGAAGAAAGTCACGCGATTTGCGACATGTTGCGCAGCTCTCGGCGCTGTAATCAACTAGGTCGACTAGAATTTGTCTGCGAGACTAAATGTGAGGGTATGGTGTGGTGAGTGTTTGAATTCCCGACATTTCTTACTCGAAGCTGATGACGTGAAGGAAATGGATGTAATCGCGCAGGGAAACGGTTTGCGATGGTAGTGAGAGCCGGCAAAGGGACACTCAAGATCGAGAAATGAAATGTAACGATCAAATGCCTTCCACGCTTACTTCCCATCCGGCTTCCTACACGTCTTTGCGGTAGTACTTGAGACTGTATCAGGAAGGAGTTCACCCTGTGGCAAGAATCATGAAGTGCCAATACATGTCAACATCAATACCACTCACATCCTTCAGCAATCCCCACGCAACCAACCCTCGCTCAAAATCAGACAGCAAAAACACTCATTCAAAGAGCTCCGCCTCGCACTCTAGAACCCGCCGAACCAGCATACTTCTTCAAATCCTGCAGCTTAATCACCTCCAAAGCCCTCTCATGCGTAGCCTGCAAATCGACTTTCGGTCCAGCATCAGGTCCCATTTCCYGCATCGCACACAAGAAGTCACGGGCGGAGATGCACATTTTTTGACCGGCGGAATGACCTTTGTCTACATGACAGAAAAAGTGTCAGCATTTTGTGAAAGATGCGAAATGGGCTTKAGGTCCAAAATCTTCAAGACTCYCTCAGGAACCCCGAGTTTGTTCACGAGGGTTTCAAACGTACAAGGAGGATCGTCGCCGTATTCACTTTGTAGGAAGCCGTGGGTGAGAGTTGCTGCGACTGAGAAGTTCCCTCTTAGACCACCGTCGTCTTTTGGGTCACTTCGGCAGTAGCCATCTTTGTAGAATCCTTCGCCTTTTGTGTGGAAAGTGAGATCTCCTCCGAGCACTTGATAAACTGGTCAGTACTTTCGTTCATTTCAATCATCTTTGATGAAAACTTGCCGTTTTTCTGCTTCGTTGACTTTTGCTCTGACATTGCTGCTTTCTTTCACCCCGGTGATGTTTATGGAAGTACAGAGATGGGATGAAAGCCTGTGAGACGACATGATGTATTGCAAATGCTGCGCCCCTGCATTCAACCCCAACATGTCTAGGAACAAAACAGGAACGCGGGACATGGGGGTTTCGGAGAGATGTGACGTTGGTGGCGTATGTTCATGCCAGGCCATGCTCGGAGCTGTGTCCGATCTAGACTACATCCTTAACACGCTTCAGCAACACATATGCATTACGGCGTCCCTTTGCACCGTGACTCTTCCTTGGAGCCCATTGTCCCACTTTCGCCGTATGCACCGGTCCCAAGATACCCGTAGGAAAACCCGAGATGACGCGCAATGACGATTGTCATCGAAACGGATTCTGGTGATAAGATCCTCCGTACTGTTGTCCCAAGTGTCGATTGCCTCTTGTATAGACCTGTGGCTGCATTGGATAACGAGCATCGACAACCTACAAGCTCAAGCAGGAGGCAAAATCGTGACCAAAGACCGACCCGAACTTCCTCATTCATCCGCACGATCCGGTGCCTTGGGATGATATTCCCAAAGCACAGGCATATGTTGTCTTGACGGGAATTTGTCCTCGAATTGCTGTAGCCATGTCGGTGTTGAGGAAGGCGAGGCCAATCGTACATCAATGAAGTTGCGAAATGGCACATCGCTCACTTGTACCCAGCCCAAAGTCCATATGCAATCCATTTGCTCATCCATAACCCACTGGAGAAAGCGCACTTTCGACAACGCACGTCTCCATGGTTCACCGGCGACAATCAGAGTCGCCCAGAACTTGAACGCCCTTTTCGAGATGTTGAAGGGCATGACCGCTTGACTCGTGGACTTGGACAACATGCCCACCCATTCCATACATGCATCTTCAAGCAATCGCTCCCAGCGTGATGGCCAATAGATGGCATACCACGGCTGGTTATGGAGGTACCAATCCACCCGGAGGTACTTGTTATACTTGCTTGCACCAGTACGCGTTAGAAATGCTTCCATCAGAAAACATTTGTGTTTTAAGCGGTTCTTGTGTTTCCTTTTCATTGCGAACTCATTTTCGAGGAAATAGAACGAAGAGGCTTCTTCTCGAATCAGACGGTTGACTTGCATTGAAGAGGGAAACCCCTTCTTCCTCAACTTTTCGATGAAAATACAATCCTCTGACAGGAGGAGCATCTCATATATTTGATTCCTGACTTCGCCGGGTAACGAGAGGARGCCTGAGGAGGATTGAGATGAGTCCTTCTGTCCTGGAGTTTCCACACTTGCAACAGCGGGCGGTAGGCTCGATATCCCCAGATTAGGATGCCATCGTTCCGAGTACAGCGCCGGTCGCTGTCGATGTAATGATAATCGGCTCTTGCACCTTTTGAGCACCGTCTTCAATCTCTGAAACTGCTTCGTCATTTTCGGGCGTGCGGATGCGTTCTGTTGTCGGAGGTCGGGAAAAAGATTATGTTGGTAGTAAGTTTGAAGGAGGGACAGCCAGGATTTTGAGTATCGCGATTCGCAGTGCGTGGGGAGAGTCCTAATCAGTACTCGAACAATCTGGTCGACTTGGCGATATTGACTTCAACACCGGGAGTGCGCGGCTATGACCTTTGCATTGATCGGTGCGGTGAAGGTTGCCGTCCGCCGTCCTTGCCAACCATGGAAGTCCCACGCCAATACCGCAGCTGCGATAGATAAGATTTGGAAATGTATCAGTTTCGCGAAATGGGTATCATAGCCAAATTTCGCCTCCAACGCCAATATCATTCCAACGCCGATGAAATCCAATCAGAGCATCACTCGCTCATCTCGCTCAACTCGCTGTCAATAATGTTCTCTTCGACAAAGGCGTCCACATCGACGACGGGATGCAGGCTTGCTCGATTCTGCTCCATCCACTGGCGAATTCTTCCCTTGTTGATCACAATGCTCCCACTCGCCGTCTTTCTCTTCTCAAGAACGTCCATTTCCCTCAAAGCAGTCACCACATCGTCCGGCATGATCCAAGTCTTATCGCTAATCTCCTTGATGGCCAGCGTCTTTTGTTTCGACTGTTGAAGCACGAAGCGAGCAATCTCTCCGCACCAATACGCAACGTAACCCTTACTACCTAGGTTTGATAATGGCCTCTCGGGACCTCCAAAGCGGCCCTCACGCTTGCCGAGAACATACGAAGCCCCGATGAGGACTTGACCAAGACCACGCCTCTGCCAGGGTGGAAAGACGAGGATGCAGGCGAGGTTGTTGTTGTCCCAGCTCATCTTCTCCTTGCTGAAGAAGCCTGCAACTTGACCGTAAGGATGATCCTTGGTCTTGAGGACCAGTGTGTAGTAGAGAAATGTGCTGGCATCAAAGAAGACCGACTTGGTTTCGAGGAATAGTTTGGCGAAGAGAGACAAGTTTTGTGCATATAGCTGGATGAATTCGTCAGTGGCGTCTCCAGCAGGATGTAAAAGGAAGAAAGAGGGAAACATCTACCTTGAACTCCTCGCCATCAATCTTATGGATGAAGTAGTCGTCCTGCTCATATATCACTTCTCCCGGAGGCGCCTCGGTTTTCATGGGGCAAACTTTCTTGCTTCAATCAGCCGGACGTCTTAACTCATTGTGGATGGAAAGTGAGATACGCACACCATGCGCACAATACTTCATAATCTCGGGCGTGTACTTGAAGCACCACTGGCACACATAGAGCCAATCTGCCTTGCGACCTCCAATGAGGTCTTCTGGATAAAAGGAAGGGTACCACGGTTTGATGTGCAGATTGCCAAGCACCACGTTGGTGACATTCGGCGCAGCCATGGTCTTGTTCGGTGTGCGATGAGGCGATTGCACGCTCGCCGGCAGGGAGCTGGCCATGTCATCGACGACAGTGCTTGCCGCGTGGAGATGGAGGCAAGAACGGAGGACGCGTTTTCGCGTGACGTCGGAAAGGAAGTCTAGGCCACCATTGGCTTAGCTCATCARACATTTATTTGAAAAGGGTCTGTGCGTAAGAGGGCGTTCTGAAATCCCTAAGAGCCTCCGACTCTTACCTCTTTAATTAACACGCCCTTTCTACGCTATAGGTAGTATAGCTCTTTTTCCCTACCCTCTATCCCTATAGACTAGATAGACGCACGTATAAAACGTAGCTTGGGCCTGGCTATAGTAGCTTCTAGCACTTAGCATCCGCGCACACCAAAATTGCGCCGGTGACAAGTGTCTAGAGCTACTACCGCTTTGGTCTAGCCCCAAACACCTACCTACTGCCTGAGAGTCCTTGTAAGCACATAGAGTAAGCCTTTGTCTTCTTCCCGCTCTCCTCCTTCTCATCATTCATCATCTTGCCACGGACAACGACTCCTCTCACCCGATCTTCACGTCAAGGAACTCGGTCATGAACACCGGAAGGATACTCTGACAGCAGATCCGAGTCTCGTGGCAGCCAACCCCACCATGCGGCATCAAGCCGACAACTTGTAGCAGATCGGCGCGCTGCTCGCTGGCCTCTCGTGTCTCGATTGGCCACGGGCGGCTGGAGCTCTCTACGATCAGATTAGATGCTATGCTGCATCAGATTAGATCGAACCGCCATACCAGCCCAAGTCCCAAAGAGACTTCGTTAGAGAAGAAGAAAGAAGGGCCTTGATCATCCTCCTTCCAATGACCTCGGCTTCAGGTACTCATGGCCTTCGCATTCTGGCACATCTGCTACTCGCTTGATACGCTTTTCTTCCTCTTATCACAGATGAGCGTGAGGTGTGTCACTGCTTTCGACCGACATGCTGCTCGAAGTGCAACAGTCCGAATAGCGAAAGCACAGTAAGTCGAGCCTGAGGCGTAAGAGACCTCAGCCTTTCACGGAAAGATCTACAAGAAGCTCAAACACMCCTCTTTCATTTGCCTCTCGATCTGCATATACTTGAAGCGCCTGGCAGCCTGCTACGGGGTTCCTGGTTCCAACCTCGTTCGAATCAATCGAACTTCACCATGCAGTACCTTCTCCTTCTTACAGCCACCATCAGTGGTCTCGTTATCGCCACGCCAGTCGAGAAACGCCAGACATCGGGTCCATGTTTCCATGACGGTTCTGCTGCGCTCTGCTGTCCCCAAGAAAGTACTCAAATCGTTGCTACCAATTGCAAAGCCCGTATGTTGCGCCATACACGATTCGAGTGACCGCGCTGATGCATCATCGTAGCTGGGAACACAGCATCCCCTGACGCTTTCCGGGCGTCTTGTGCAGCAGTAGACCTGTAAGCAAACCAAAGTGGAGATTGCACTGAGAGTGCCTCTGAACCACTTCACGATCCTTGGCATTGGAGACGCATGCTGATTACCACGATCCGCTTGCAGACATGCTTTTTGCTGCACAGCGGCGAATGATGGCACAGGCTTGATCTGTGCTCCATCTGGTGAATCGCCTTTCAACCCACCAGCAGCTGGAACGTAGTGGAATGGTGCCCGTTTCCAAAACGAAAGGACACGAAAGCTGAGTCAGTTCTCCTACGCGAAAAGGCTATCGGATACTATCCTTTGCGAGATAGAGCGCTAACTCTACGTATAAGGGTCGGGAGCGTTAGTCTATCCTGCCCTGTCTGATGTCTGCATGGACAATCCGGACTGCGGAGCCGGGTATAGCCGAAATCCATCAAATGTGCTCTAATCCATGCACAAGTCTGACGCCGTCTTACTTGTGCAACGTACGACCACTTTTTGATTGGAATCACCGGCTTTTCTTCCAGTCCATCGGACCAAGCACATTCGTTCAGCACGCAGATAACACTTCACAAGGCAAAGACGCATATTGCATCAATAAGCTGTGGTATATGATGACCAACATGATGACCAAAGCAAACCATACTGCCACGTCCGAGTTGGACATCCCTGTCTCCATCCAAGTCTCAATATCATTGGCATCTCTCCGTTTCAATCAAATATATATTCACGACCTTCACATTCAATCTCTCACAAAACCCCCAACAACTTCCAATTCATCATGTCGGACCAATTCTTCTACATGTCGGACCCAAAAATGATGCAGAAGGTGCCCAGGCCGGTCAAGACCTACCACACACAAACATACGACCGAATCACAACCCAGCATGGCTTTGAAGGCCAGGGCAAGACGGTCCTCATCACAGGTGGAGGTAAGTGGGGGAAAGATGCAGCAGCAGCAGCAGCAGCAGCACATAACAGAAACCAAAAAAAAAAAAAAAAAGACTCCAGCTGACCATTTCGTCTACCTCCAGCCACGGGAATTGGCTACGCCATGTCCACAGCCTTCATCAAAGCCGGAATCCAACGTCTCGTAATCATAGCCCGTTCCCCAGAACCCCTTCAGAAAGCCAAAACGGAGCTCGAGACAAAATACCCCAACACGGAAGTCCTCACCTATTCCGCCTCCATCAATGACCATGTTCGGATGAAGGAGATTTTGGCAGAAGTCCAGTCTATTGATGTGATGATTTTGAACGCCGCGGCTTTTCAACCTAATGTTCCTCCTACTGAGCTGGATACTGAGGTACAGAGACATACACGGAATGGCTTTTTCGCCTTTCTCCTCCTCCCCTTTTTCTTTCTGTAACCATGACTGACAGACCAAAACCTGTGGCGATAGTTCCTCTCCAACAGCTTCGAAACAAACGTCATGGCTCCATTCGAACTCATCAGAGAATTCCTCAAATTACCCACCACTTCTACCACCCCGAGAATCGTGCTCAATGTCTCCACAGCTGGAGCTGTATTGACCGTTCCTGGAACTTCAGGTGAGTTAGTTTACCTTTGAAGAAACAGACAAAAGGTCGAGTAGGGAGTTTTTGGCTGACAGGATTGCTGTTTTTTGCAAAAAGTCTACGGCGCAAGCAAACAATCACTATCTTTCCTCCTACAGCATTTTGCAGTAGCGCAGGAAATGACGAAGGCTACTACGGAACAGGAGGAGCAAAAAGTCCGATTTGTGAATTTTCACCCGGGAGTTATTCCTAGTGACACGGTATGTGAATCATCTATCTCTCTCTTTCTCTAACAATCTTGTCATGGAAGAAGATGGAAAAAGACTCTCCAAGCTGACGAAAGAATTGGCACTAGGCTGCGAGTATCATTCCCAAGGGATTGATCGAATGGGAGGATATTCAACTTCCTGCGGATTTCAGTGTTTGGCTTGCGGGACCTCAGAGTGGATTTTTGCAGGGGAGATTCGTTTGGTATGTTGTGCTACATAAAGCTGTTGCATCTTGTTCAGAGAAAAAGCGGGTTCTAACTTTCGTTTTTGCAGGGCACAATGGGATGTTGACGAGTTGATCGCTTTGAAGGAACGGGTTGTGAAGGATCCGAGTTTCCTTACTATTGGGCTTGTGCAGTAGTGAAGGGTATATAGATTAGATAGATGGATAGATAGATGGCTTCAGAGCGTTCTTTGACGCTGCGTGCAGGCGAGAGGAATACTGTCTTTCTTTCCAATGATCAATCACTCACTCACTCAAAGAAGAAGAAGACGCACTCGAAACTTCTCGTGGCAAGCTAGAATTCCAGATGCTCTCGGTGAAGAATCCGCGGTTGGCTGGAGATTGGTGCAAGGAAGAATGGGGCATGGATCGCGCACCAAGATGCAGATTTTCAACCGTTCATTCCATGAGAGTGAATGTCGGCCCAGGCATCTGCATGCTCTTTCGCTTGGCGGAGATGAAGAGACATGGAGGTCATGTCAGTCCCTCGATCAGCTTGATAGTTATACATACTGCATATACTACATTTCCTCCCTCCTCCACACTTTTCACCCTTGTTCATCTCATCTCTCCTCCCCTTCCATCCTATACTTCCACCTAAAACGGCGGCAACCAAAAGGGATCTAGACCACTCGTTAGCACACATTTTGCGTGTTGGACTCCCATCGTACTCACAACCGCCATTCTTCATGCGGAACACACTCAACAAGAAACTGTACACTGCCAGAATGACACCACCCCAAATAAAGACGGCGACCTGCTGAGATTTCTGGTCGGCAATGCGAGGGACTTTGAGGGCCAATGAAATGGTAGCAAAACTCAAGATGCCATAAATGGCGGCGACAATCTGCGTTTCCAATCCGAATTGGTTTTGGAAACCTCCGGCGAAATAGTTCAAACCACCTTTGCCGTCACCGCCGGCGTAGGGGACCTTGCGGATGTGGTTGAACATGTGGCCGGAAGTGAAGAGCAGGACGGCGATGAGAGAAAGAGCGGCCCAGAGGTTGCGGGATTGGAGGAGAGGGGAAATGTAGGGGTAGGCGACGTAGAGGAAAGTCAAGACTCCGATGACGGAGGTGGTGGTGACGGCAATCTTAACATAGTTGATGGGACGGGAGAAGGCGGGATGGAGGCGATTGGGGAGGGAACGGGTGAGGAATTGGTGGACGGGTTCGGCCTTGTTGATTCTATTGAAAGGGGGGGGTTGTCAGTGGGGGGATTGTTGGAGGGGAGATTGTTGGAGGTTGTGATGGAGCATTCTCACCCCGTGTTGAAGTCCAGCCTCTCCATCGGTTTATCATTCCTGGCATGTGGACCCGTGGTCGGGTGGAAGAGGAGCAAGACGGGAGCCGTCTGCAGTTGCATCTACACCGAGAATCCCCCATCATCAGTGACCATTTTCTGTTATAAGACCGACCAGAGATTCCATCCTCACCGACTGAAAGGTGCTCTTTCCATCCAAGAAATCCAACGTGCCAAACACCAAGCGACTCTCGCCCTTGGAATCCCCATTTCTCCACGATTTGGCCAACATTTCCCATTCCGGCTGGAATTCCCGACACAACATGCATCCGAATTGTGGGCCCATGGCCGTCAGTAGAACCGCGACGGAGTAGTCTCTAGGGGACTTGGTGAGGGCATCGTAGGACTTGTCGGCCAGTTTGAGCGGAGTCGATTTGGCGGATGCGGCGGCGAATCGGTCAATGTTCGAATCCTTCTTTGCCGCAAGGGACGTGAATGGCAACAGAGCCGTGGTGAGGAGGGGGAGGAATCGCA
Source organism: Ramularia collo-cygni (assembly GCF_900074925.1). Taxonomy (NCBI): domain Eukaryota; kingdom Fungi; phylum Ascomycota; class Dothideomycetes; order Mycosphaerellales; family Mycosphaerellaceae; genus Ramularia; species Ramularia collo-cygni. The sequence continues at coordinate 490,915 of NW_019716255.1, forward strand.
TCTTGGGCGGACAATGCGTGGGAAATGTGGTGGAAATGGGATGGATGCTTCCTGCAGGACATCCAATGTCCCAGGCCAGGTGAAGCTCCCCACAGCTGTCATGTTGGTGGGGATGGGGAAGGTTTGCCGAGGCCGGACTTGATGGTAGTTGATTCAATATATTGATGAGATGCCCGCGCGTCAACAAATGAGGTAAACCAAGGTAAACCAAGGTAAACCAAGGTAAACCAAGGTAAACCAAGGTAAACAAACACGTCCGTCCACATCTCCACCTCCACCTCCACCAACATCCCAACCTCACGCATTCGCATGAGAATCTTAGATGGCGCCTACCGACCGACATACGACGTCGCTCGTCGCCGAAATGCACTACAACAATTCCCTCCACGACGTCGATCTCATCTGCAAAGACGAAGCGGCTCGCAAACTCCGCCTTTCCTTCGTCATCGCCTCCAACGACAACGACGAGCTTCGTGATCTTCTCTCCCAAGAAGAATTGCGCTGTGATTCCTTTGAACAACTTGTCGCGGCACATCTCGCTCGCGCGCAATCGGCGGAAACGCGTCTACAAAATGTCGAGGACCTCCTCCGAGATCGCGAACAAGAGATTGGAACTCTTCGCGCCGAATCACATGCTCTGCAATTGTCGGCCGCCGATTCCGAGGCCTTTTTGACGGAGAAGTTGGCGTTGACCAGAGAATTGTCGACGTTGAGGCCACAATTGGAACACTTGCAGAAACAGGCGCAAGACAGTGAGAAGCTGTTGGGGGAGAAGTGGGAATTGCAGCGATTGTTGTCCGATGCCCAGTGTGAGGTGGAGAATGCGAGACGAGATGCCAAACGCGCGCTGGCCAAGCGGAGGAATACGGGCGTCGAAATTGCACAGGAAGAGGAAGTGGCCATGTTGAAGCGCGATTTGGCGCGGGAGAAGCGGGCGCGGGCGAGGGCCGAGGAGGCGGCCGATGTCACGCACATGGATGTCGGGGTGGAGGATGTGAGGAAGGAACTGGCGAAGGAGAAGCGGGCGCGACAAAAGGCCRAGGAGGAGTTGGACGCCGCCCAACAAAACACGCAGGCCGAGGATGTGCGGAGGGATTTGTTGAGGGAGAAGAAAGCAAAGGCTAAGTTGGAGGAACGGGTTGAGGCGTTGTTACTGGACGTGGAGAGGGAGAAGAAGGCGGCTTCCCGTGCTGCCAAACGCGCTGATGGGATTGCAGAGGCCGATGATCAGGTGGAACTCCTCCGCGACGAAGTGGAACAGGAAAAGAAGCTCCGTCTGAAAGCTGAAAAGGCCGTACAAAAGGCTCTCGACGACTTTGAGGCGCAAAAGGCCACGCTGGACGAAAAGCTGGGCCAATTTCGCAACAAACTCAAGTCCACCAAGGAGAAGTTGAAAGAAACCGAAGCCGACCTCGCAGCGGCGCAGAAGATGAGTGTGAATGTGAAGCCTTCTGCAGCTGCGGCGAACCCCAAGAAACGCAGCGCTGCAGTAGCCGCCACCTTTGACGCCGATGCCACAACCCTGGGAACTCCCGGCGACGGTGGTCCGGCAGCGAAACGTGGGAGGAAAGCCGCGCAAGGGGTGGGAGATAAATCCACCTTCTCCATCACCCCCTTTCTTAACAGGACCGCGAACATCCTTCCCGAAGACAGCCCGATTGTGGAGGAAGATGAAGATGTCGCAGAGGACGAAGCAGCAGCCAAAGCAGATTCCCCCACTCTCATCAAACAACCYCCCGTTCTAGCTCCTCTATCCACCAACACCAAGAAACCCGCCGCTGCTCGGCAACGCAAAGCCAAAGCCGCACCCGCGAAGAAGAATCAATTGGATGCCGTGGTGGAGGACGATGAGGATGCGGAGCGCGTTCACCATCAAGGACAAGAGAATGCTCAAACCCAACGCATCAAAACCAAGGAGGTCGACGGCAGTGGCGATGAAGGTCGCAACCCCGCTCAAAAGGAAAAGAAGAAGAAGAGAAAATCTCTTGCCGATTTCAAGACCTTTGACGTCGAACCCGAAGTCAGCAAAAAGAATAAGACGGCGCAGAAGAGTCGCAAACTCGGCGGAGTCGGCAAGACCCTTTTCGACGATCATGACGCTGAGGAGACGGCGGTCGGGGGCGGGGGCAAGGGAAGAGGATTATTTGGCGGCAGAGGATTTGGGGCGTTGGGGGGCGGGGGGCTGAGGAAAGGGGTTCTTGGGAAGGGAATGGGGAGTTCGGGAATGGCTACCAAGGGGAGTTCTTCCATGTTGATGCAGGCGGGAGATGGAAGTGGCTTTGTCTTTTCGCCTCTCAAGCGAAGGGTGAGGAATCTGGATGATACGCTCATGGGTTGATTTTTGGTGGAGTGAGCTTGCATGATTTTCGTGAGGGATGGAAGGGGTTGGAGTTTGAGGGTCTTGATGGATTGGATGGATGAACTGGATGGCATGGCATGGACTGGATGGCATGGAGTTTGAATTGCATGGGGTGGAGTTTGGGTTGGGTCCGGCGTTTATTTTTGTTGTTGCTTGGTATCGAGATGGTCTGGGTGGGAGGAGAGGAGAGGAGAGGAATATTTTCATCTTCTAGCTTCTTTCCTTGATGGCGGTCTCAATAAACCGCCTATCTACCTACCTAAGGTACTACATGTAGTCGCTTCCAGGAAACATGTAAAGAACACTGAACACCGGAGCACTTTTGAATGAAGATATCCGATCCGATTCGTCTTCTCTTGTCCACGTAAGAAATTCCTTCATGATTTGATCTACTTTATCGCTTAGAGTATTTCTCTTGCTTTCATTCGTATCATCTGTCGTGGTATAAGGTATCCATCCATCCATCCATCCATCCATCATTGTCATTATTATCAACCGTGCCTCCATCCCTTGCCCCTATTATCTGTCTCTCTGTCTCTCTGTCTCTCTGTCTCTCTGTCTCTCTGTCTCTCTGTCTCTCTGTCTCTCTGTCTCTCTGTCTCTCTGTCTCTCTGTCTCTCTGTCTTGCTTGCTTGCCCGCTTGTCTATCCGTCCGCTTATTTGCTTGCTTGATGAGATTAGGTACCCTCAAAAAGTATACTCCCCCCCAATACCACTCCAATCCACACTCTGCATCCACCCTTCCAAATCAAAATTCTCCAGGAAACCCATTCCCTCCGAGGTGGTAGTAGTAGTAGAATTCGTAGTCATACCACCACCAGCACCGCTACCACCAGCACCGCTACTACTCAAATGGAAATTATTACTACCATTGTGGAAATCAATTCCTGAAGAAGGTGCCATTTCCCCAGGAGCACCACCATCACCATCACAAACCGTAGGATTAGCAGTAACATTATTCCTCATACCAACTTCCCCACCCTCACCACCCTCACCACCACCCCCACCACCAGGCTCCAAAATCTCATCCAAAGCCCCAGAAAAAACTCGTGCAAGCTGCGTACAAACAGTATAATTCGGTTCGCCCACTTTACAAATCGTCTCCAAATACCCAATAAAAACGGAGATTTCCCGGATGAGTTTCGAGCGGCTCATGGAAAGAGGGAGGGCTCGTTTTTCGGAGAGGGCGGGGATGAGGATTGAGGCGGCGGGGAGGGCGTAGGTTAGTAACTTTTTAATTTAATTCATTCATGTTAGTTAGTTGAAAAAGGAGGCGGCTTGATGATTCTTTTTTGGGATATGTGGTGGTGATGATGATGGTGTTACTTACTACATATGCATTGTCGTATTTCATAAAGTAATCGCGTTCTTGCATTTGGCCGCTAGAAGGAGAAAAAGGGCAATGGTTAGCAAAAGAGGGTCTTTTTTTCTTCTTTTTCTTCTCTTTCGGGGGGACATCAAAAACATACAAATGATTGGTGGTGCCCACAATCTGACACGCAATCTTGAGCGCGGTACCAGTATACGCCGCAGCATCCAGACGCATCAACATCATATGCACCTGCAGGTCATTATGCAAATACATCAGACAAATGATGGCCAGCATCAAACATGCCGAAGGTGGGATTCCGGACTCCCACATCCGGGGATTATATTGGAGACAGTCGGGAAAAGAGGCGCGGACGGCCTGGCATCTTTCCGCCAGCTGTTCCAGAGAAGGGATATCTTCCATCTCGAGCTTTCGATATCGGTATTCCCATTGTTCTTCCACTAATCTGCTGGCTAAACATCGTAGACGATACCATGTTGAGGAACAATATGCTCCTTCAGGATTCCACCCGTCGGATGTGAGTTTGTTGCGTGCTGCATGTAAGATTTCGGGGCTGCCGCATAATTGGTGGTCTTCCAGATCTAGGGGAAGTTCGCAGTCGGTATAGCGTTTCCCTGCCCGTGGCGGGCGTTGGAAATATGTGGCGACGGACTTATCCCAATGGTAGATTGCTGAACACGCAATGTCAGAGCGGTGCGGATTGATATCGGAATAAGTTATGTAGACTCACTCGCCCAATTCTTCCTCCGACACTCGGCGAGCCAGAAAGGGGCGTTCTCAGCGACCTTGGCCTCGCGATGTAGCTCCATGATGTAAGCGTCTGCAATTGTATCGCCCATTGACCTCCAGACATTGGGATTGGAGTCGCCCTGCGCGTTGGTGTGGAGTCGGGTCATCTCAAATGATAACCAGATCATCACATCATTCACCGTCGGTGCGAGCTCCCGGGATAGGATGAGACAAGCATGGCCGGCTTTGAAGAGGTGAAATAACAGTCGATCGTTGAGTTCGCCTCCATGACGAGGCAGCGTGCACGCACGGGCGCGGGCGGCGACGGTGAAGACGATACCCAGCATCTCCAAACGCAGGTCCCTGCCTGTGAGCATGTCGACAAACGCTTCAAAGTCCAGATTTGGGTGCACCACCACGGGCGTAGAGGTGTTGTTTAGGATATCGTTGGCGAGCTTCCGTATCGCTCCAGTATCGCCGCCGGCTTGATGTGATGAGATTTCACGCGAGATGTCGAAGAGCTTGTTGGTTGCATACAGCATGATGGGAGAGGGAACCAAGGCCACTTGTGCATGTGCCTGGTAATAGGATATGAGCTGGTGAATTTCTTCCAGGTGTTGGAGGGTGTCTAATATCTCCATGATTTCGTCTACTTGACGCCGAAGATTGACCTCACTGTCCTGGAATTGAGACCGGCGCACATCAGATTCATTGCCGGCATGCAACGCGTACTGTACCGCCTCCGTGTTGGGCGAAACGCTGGCATGGTGGTGATCTGGGAGTCCTGGGTTGTTGATGTTGATGGTGGAGGGTGTGAGGGAGTTATATGCATGCCGCGGACGCACGCTGCCATCGCCTCGGGGTTTGGTCAACGGTGCGGGATGATAGAAGCATTTGGCAGTGATGCCGCGGTGTTGACATCGTCCACAGATGGGGCGCTGTGCGTTTCATTTCCATGAGAAGGCTTTCTTTCTGGTGAAGGAATTGGATTTCTGTTGGAATGTTTCCCTCATAACTTACTTGGTGGTCGCATCGGATTTTCCCGCGTCGGCAAGGCTCGCAAGACGCTGGTTTCCCATTGCGTCGACTTGCGGGAGTGGTCATGCCTGCGACATGAGCGCTGAGGAAATGTTTCCACGACCAACACGACCAGAAGTCCTCGCAGGATGCACTTTGCCGAGGGAAACCCAAAATCAAAGCTTGTCTGGTCTGGTCTAAGCCTCCAAGGTAGATTGATTGTAGTTAGGCAACAACGTGATGAAGTGATTAATTGGCCAATGGGCAGTCCCGAAGGATCGATCTTAAACTGTGAACGCATACAATGCTTACATAATGGCATTCTGCAGAGGATGGGTCTTCTTTCACACCTTTACTCCTTCGTCCTCCATCTCCTTTGCCGATGATATATTGCTTGAACAATCCCCATCGTAGACGGTGGTATGTCATCCAACAAGAATAATGAATGACCGAGGTTCCCACGCCATCGTCTCTTGGTAGAGATCGTCTGCTTTCTCGCTGTACCAGCAACAGATATGTTTATATAAATACACTTCTTTGTCCCCTACCATCGCTTCTGAAGTCCGACCAACATCCTCAAGAACATCAACAATAATATGAGTGAAGAGGTTTCAAGTTATCTCTTTTCCTTCTCCTCGTGAAAAGTGGAATGATGCATGAAGGGATAGCTTGTGCTTGATCACGGTCTAGACTTCGCGTAGTCGAGGGATGAGCATAGTATCAATGCATCACAATGATGGGATCTACTGCTCATAATCTACGTCCTTTCTCTCACCGTGAAACTTCGCCTCCTCCGATTTACAGCCCACGTATCCAATAATCTGCCTCGCACCTGGTTTTGATGTCTGCTCATACAAACTGGCAGTCGTTTGAGAATGCTGGAGACATCTCATGGAGCTCTGTAGAGCCAAACAAGAAGACAAAAGTCAGATAGCTGGAACATGATTGCGGGCATTCTGGCCAGATTCGACGTCCGGGTGGTAATGAGATCTCTTTTCAATGTACGCCTGATCTTCTCACCTTCACAACCCGTGTCGTTAGCCTCCTCAAAGTCTCAGTCACTTACATGAAATCTCGCCTCGTGATCTACACCATAAACCCATCCCAGCCATGCCCTCAACACCCTGAAAGCCGTCAATACATCGTTTCCAAAACCTCAAAACACACACCGCTCGTCAACCCTCCATGTCCACCCTCTCGGCTCCCTGCATCACCAAACAAACGAGAGCGGAAACCCTCATGAGAGAACCCTAATCTTACTCTTCTCATCGAACAAATCACCAGCAAAACGCTTCATTGGTGCAGTGGTAGCACGCCAGTTTCCCAAATCCTCTGCAATCATTCTCTGGGATGATGGTGGTTGTGATGATCAACTGGAGGTCAGGGGTTCGAACCCCCTATGTAGCAAAATGGAGATGGAGGATGTCTTTTTTGTGGATTCTCATCTTGTTGTTGTCATGATTGGAAAGGATGTATTGCTTTTGTCACTTTTTAGGGAAAACGTGGCGCTCTTGTGATCTTGATAATCGGGGTGCGAGATCTTCGATGATGGCTTACAGTTTTGAGAGCTGAAGTGAAGCCGTGGAAACACCCACCTTTTCAACCTTGGAGTCTGACTGAGCAGCAACTACTCAAGCTTTCGCCGAACACGCCAGTCTCAATATCACGCGATACCATGGTGCAACATCCTGCTCGCGACCCATGGTGGTTTGCAGTGAAATGCCTTGGATTGGATGTGCACTCTACGGTGAGGATCCCTGTCACCGTGGAACTCTGTTCAAGCAGGTTCCCGTTCCGAAGTTGGAACACAGCCAGTGGTACTTTTTTTCATCTGCTGATGGGTTTTTAGACACCGTTCCATGGATTAAGCAGGACTTTTGGTGGATGTATTTCTTGGCTCGTGGTCAGCGTGAACCTGGATGAGGTGGTGTGTGGCTTCAAGAATCGAGGGCAGTTGGAATGGTGTACCGCTAGGATGGGTGTCACGGCTGGTGGTCCAGGCTGTTGGGTCGCTGCTTTGTTTGGGAGGGAATGGATGCATTGTTCATTGTTATCAACAACACGTCGATGCAATACGCATCACGCCGAATCTTCGGCGTGATGCGTATTGCAAGTCCGCTTCTTGATGATGTTGGAGGAGAGGATAAGCAGCAACAAGATGATGATCGGGGCAAGGCCAGCAGCTCACAAAACACAATCTGCATTCATGCGGCACTGCCCTCTTGATGCAGCATGACGGAGGGTCGTCAGCGAGAAGGAAGGAAGCCCGAATGGCGTAGCACCTGCATTTCCTTTTGGATGGTCGGTCCAATATGAGTGAGGCCACGTTTTTGATGCCTGATGGGCGGAGAGGGAGAGCTGTTTTGGAGCCCAACTCGCTTCTCGCCGTCAAAAGTAGTGGTCCCCCGGCTTCGTCGATGGACATTGCCTCGTCGATGAAAGGGACATGTCTTGAACTGTTCCCAACGGTGGCAAAGATTGTCAAAAAGTAAGAATGTCGGTGAAGAAAGCGTGAATTTCTTCCCCGTTCCCCGAAAGATACGATAACGTGATGTTGGAGACATGCGACTCATGTCCAACTTCCATTCTTTCTGCCGTCCAGGATTTCTTGCCTCGACGCCCCGAAGCCTGCAGGCCAGCTCGGCAAATTTCGACGCTAACCATTCGAAATCTCCCAAGTCCCTTCCCGCAACCTCACGCTATCGATGCTGTGTACCGCCGGGCCCCAAAGACGTGTGTACCCCCGAATGCATGGCCGTCGCGCACCTTTTTGACACCTGCGCCCGGCATGTCRTTCAATCTTAGGTATGCTGTGTCCCGTCAGCACCAGCACCCGTTGCGTTGATTAACGCAAGCGCTGTGCCTTGCTTTTGGGTCGCGCGCTCGGGCTCGGGTCCCAGACTTGCTTCCATCTCCATCATCGTCAACTTAGACGATGGATGACATGACATGGATGCCATGGCGGTCCTCCTCCACGCATCATGCCATGAATGGTTTAGACTCTCTTGGGTCGCATCGCTTGCATTGCCAGCTGCCTCCTGCACGACCTTGCAGTATGCCTCTCCTCCCTTCCCGCTTCCATCATGCACCCGTATGGGCAGTCGATGCTCGACCCACCGACCCGCTTTGCAGATGCCAGTTGGTATGATATGCCCATGCAGCTAATGTCTAGCTTGCTCCAACATCGCCAATGGCCATCGGGTGTGTCATGTCTAGAACACTTCCACGCCTCGGAGCATCGGCGATATAACCTTTCCTTCCTCCTTCCCCCCCATATCATTGGAGACGGTGCTTCGATTCTCACATGCATGTTGCAAGCGGAGCTCCCATGCTACTGCTCTCGTGCATGGGGCTTGGTGTGCTCGCTCTCCAGGTGACAGCAGCAGTGCCTGCTGTAAGATGTACCACGAGAGTATAAAAAGGTAGCACTACAGCCGTCTCCTCCCTCTTCCCTTCTTCTCCTCATCCGTGTCCAACAGTATTCTTATCCTCCAAGGCAGACTGCATCCTTTGTCATACCTCACTGTCAGCCATAAGCATTGCCATCCCATCAACATGTCTACAGCATCACCTTACTACCAGTATCAGTATCAGTACCAGCAGCCGACGGGATCCCTCCCGGTGAATGTTCCGGGGAAGACGCCGCATCAACCCTACACCGCTCGTCACAATCGGAACACTTCGGCGTACAGTCAACTCTCGGCATCCCCACCAGAGAGGCCTGAAAGTGTCTCATCTTCCGGCGCTGGAGTCTTCTCTTCTGCATCAAGCAACTATGCAGGTAGCGAATATGAATCGTCCAGTGGAGCTACTAGCGTGGACTTGCTAGATTACATGAACGACCGACTTTCGTCCGCCTACAATCCATTACCAATGGATAAGAATTTGGCAAGGCAGGCGCAGATGTAAGTTTGGCAGAAATGGTGAGATTGAAATCTAGAGACTGACGAATTGCAAAGGTCGGGTGAGCTGAATGCAAAGAACCGCGAGCTACTGGCTCTACAAGCTCAAGCTCGAGCACGTCTCGCAAGGACTCGGGCGAACTTTTCAGACGGCATGAAAGCCGCGAGAGAAGTTCAGCGGGATTTGGAATGGACGCAGAAGAAAGTGCAGTATGTCGAACTCGAACCCCATCAATGCCACGTACTGAGCAAATACTGACAATGAACAGCTCTCTCAACGCACGGGCAGCACAAAAGTACCCAGAGCAGTACAGAGCTGCAAGCCAACGCTACCCTGCACCAGTCGAGTATTGAAAGCACCATTCTGCTGAGATGATTTGCTGGAGTTTGCGAGATGTTGATTACTGCCCTTTGACTTTCCCCCCCAGCGCAACAGAGGTGATGTTCGTACAAGCTTCGTGCGATGCGGATGGTTCACGCCATGTGGATGGTCCATGCGCTTGCCATGACTTGCATTGGCGCCTGCGAGCGTGCCGTTGCAGGTCCCCCTGCCGCAGTAGTAGCTCGGGAGATGGAGACTATTTTTCTTCGTTTGCTGCCGGTAGATGGCACTAGGGTACGGGCGTTTGGCGGCAGCGGGAGGCGTTTTCGTTTGGGATGATGGCTGGTGGTACGACTGTCGTATGGGGAAGAATCTGCGATCTTCACGGGATGGGGGGCGGTTTCATGTTGATCGATTGGGACAATCGGCTTACTTTTGGGTTTGGCTAGGGTTGGGGTGGTTGAAGTGGACTGTCACTATTGATGTCCAGGTGGACATTGGACTTTCGATTGATGAGGTATTATGCTTGTTAGTACATGAAATGTCAATATGTTCTTCGTTAAGACTCGTCAAGGTGAGGCATGGAATGGCACGTCGAACCCCGAATTATCAGGAGTCGCTGGTGACATTCTCACCCTACGCCACATGTGGCAAGCAAATTGCCCCTCTTTTCTTTTCAATTGTGGTTCTTCTTGCAGCAGTGTCTGTGATATGCATGCCCATTGGAGCCCAACGCTAGACTTCTGCAATCACGTTTTTGTACGTCCACGCCGGGGTTAGCGTCTTGGAATCCCAGAAGTTTCTGGCACGTTCCAGATTAGGAAGGAGTGACATCCAAAGCAAGATCCAGTCACTAGCTTACGCAAGCCATACACCTTCCAGATGAACCTCGTACATTCTACAAGACACCATCTCCCCATAATGGAACAGCTAATGGAAACACACAAAGCAGCATCGAGAACTTTCGACATCTCGACCTCGAGAATATAAAAACCACCAYCTCATTCCCTCCAACCATTCTCACATCACAGAACAAACAAACAAACAACTCAAAAGCAAACTCTTCTATGCAAAGAATCACTTCAACTCAAAAACTCCCACGACTCCTCCGAATCAACAAACTCCCAACAACAACAACAACAAAACCAACCCACAACCAACAAACCCGCAAAATGTCTCTCTTCGGCACCCGCWGCAGCAGCAACAATCCCTTCTTCGGCGAATTCGGCCCCATGTTCCGTCTAATGGACGACTACGCCTCTCACATCGCCTCTCGCGAAAACACCTCTTCCTCCTCCAACAGTATTTCCAACGGGGGAGGAATTTTCAAATCTTCTCCCCTCAAAACCTTCCAACCGAAATTCGACGTCAAAGAAACAAAAGAAAACTACGAACTTCACGGTGAATTACCTGGAATCGAACAGAAGAATATCCAGATTGAATTCACGGATCCGCAAACTCTTACTATCAAGGGACGGACTGAACATTTCAGGGAAGAGGGGACAAGACCTTCTGGTCTTATCAGTGAACCTGGAGAGCAACAGCAGGGAAAAATCACTGCGGGAGGGGAAGGTGGGAATTCCTATCATAAACCTTCTGTTGAGGATGAATCTAGCCAACAGCAACAAGAGACTTCTGTTCAGAAATCCTCCTCCTCTGGGGATAACAACGGCAACAACAACAACAAGAGCACTTCGCGCTATTGGGTCTCTGAGCGTTCCGTGGGGGAATTCTCGAGGACTTTTGCTTTTCCTACGAGGGTGGATCAGGATTCTGTTAGGGCTAGTTTGAAGGATGGAATTCTTTCGATTGTTATTCCGAAAGCTGCTGCGCCTGTTAGTAAGAGGATTCAGATTGAGTAGATTGGAATATGGGGTGATGATGGATTGATTGATTGATTGATTGATTGATTGATTGATGGAAATGATTGGATGACTTTGTATAATAGTTTGTGTGCTACTACTATGAATTGATCTTTGAAAAATACTTCGCTTTCAGGTCTGTTGTCTGCTTTTGAATGGGCGACTTTGCTTCAAGTTTCGCTCTGGACTTCAGGTATACAGCTCAAGGGGTTCGAAATCGAAAGGCATTCGTCAAAGATGACACTACACCTTCGATCGACCATCACCGAAGCAACAACAGAGTCACAATGCAAGGAAACCGAACACAATATCCAACAATATACAAATAGCATTTTCGCTGTCATGACTCATTACTGATCCTACAGAAAAATCGCTTCCACAACATGCAACATGCAATCTGATTTTACCCCTCTCAAATTCCAAACTCATTCTTCTCCTCCACTTAATCCATAATACCGACCTTTCCATCGCGATCAGCATCCGTCTTGGGGTTCAACTTATCACCCATAGTTGGCTTGGTAGTGGTACCCGTGTATCCAGGTGCAGTAGAAGTAGAAGGGTAGTTTCCAGACGAGCCGAGATGGCTTCCAGAGTGCGTACCGGTAGAGGAAGAGTGAGAGTTGAAAGCAAGCTGAGCCTCGCGGTATCCAGCCTGGTAGCCGTCCTTCCACTCGGCACTGCGGCCGATGTGGGTGCTTTCGTGGGTCAGGCCACTGCTGTGAGTTCCCGAGTGAGTGTTACTTCCAAGGTGGGTCTGGCCGACGCCGGAAGTGATGCCTGAGATACCAGACTGGTGGGAAGTGGAGTTGTAGGCGGAGTTGTTGTCGTGCGAGGTGCCTGTTAGACCGCTTCCGTGAGTGCCGGTGGTGTGCTGGTCACGGTTCTTTTGGTCGTAGTTGGTGCCGGTGATGGGGTCGTCGGGCTGGTTGGAACGCTTAGAAGACAAGGCATCCTTGGCTTTGTCCATGAGTCCGCGGTTATCCTCTCCAACAGTATGGGTGTTGCTGTGAGTGTTGCTGCCGGTCAGGCCGGTAGTTCCGTGCTGCTGGTGAGAGGCAAGACCGTGAGTTCCTGTCGTCTGATCGTGAGTGTTGTGGTGACCTGCGCTGGCGAGACCGGCGCCTCCAACAGCGCCTGCGGCAAGGCCAGTACCGGCACCTGGACCAGAGTGGCGATCATTAAAGTGAGAGTCGTGGCTGAGAGGCTGAGCTGAAGAGGAGAAACCAGGGCCAGAGTGGGTACCATGGGTGGTGTTCGATCCTGTAAGTCCGCCAGCTGTGTGGGTGCCAGTGGCGTGCGAACCGGTTGGATGAGTGGTGTGAGCGCTGGTGCTTGATGGGTGGATTGGGTTTCCATATGCATCGTGTGCGTTGCCATGCTGGCCGGGAAGGGCGTTCTTGACTTTGTCTCCCATTGTCTCATGTACACCCGCGTGCGAACCAGAATTGCCGATATTCGCATCAACACTGCCAACTCTCTGTCCACCTGCGGTTGGGATCGCGCTGGGGTTGTTGGCCGCAGGGTGCGATGCAGGAATGATTCCGACATGCTGACCTGAAGAGCCAGTGTGGGTGTCGTGGTGGGATGTGCCGCTGGTCAGCCCGCTACCAGTAGTGTGGGTGTTGCTGCCGAGGCCATGTCCAGTGTGTGAGTTGTCGGTGAGGCCACCGGAGTGAGATGTACCAGTCAGGCCGGGGCCCGAGTGAGATGTGCCAGTCAAACCGCTGCTGCCGTGCTGCTGGTGAGAGGCAATACCACCGTGCGATCCAGTGGTATGAGAGCCGTCAGTGTACTGATCGCGTGTCTTCTGGTCGTAGTTGGTACCAGTGATGGGATCATCAGGGTGGTTCGAGCGTTTCGAGCTCAGGGCATCCTTGGCTTTATCCATCATTCCACGGTTGTCTTCCCCAACATGGTGGCTGCTGTGAGTAGTGTTGCCGGTATGCGAGCTGTCGGTGAGGCCAGTGGAGTGAGATGTGCCTGTAAGACCTGGACCGGAATGATGAGTGCCAGCAACACCAGTGTTTGTGTACTGTCCAGTGGAGCTCGACAGATGGCTTCCCTGACCACTACCATAGCCAGGAGTGGCAGTGGTGTTGTTATCACCGCTCACAAGAGGGTGCGAGCCTCCCGTAATGCCACTGTTGCCATGAGGAGCACTGCTGGACAAAGGGTTGGTTGAGGTGGTAGTCGTGCCGTGTGTTGGTTGGTGGGAGGAGTTGGTGGTGTCGTAAGAGCTGTTTACACCATCCTTGTTGCCCGCAAGCTTGTCTTGAATGTTGGTTAATAATCCCATATTGATTGATGAATGATTGATGTGGAGGAGTGTGACTTGTGGAGGAAATGGGCTACAAACAGCGATAGTTATATCAATCTGGGAGATTCACAAAGAAGCGCCTACCTCATCGCACGTCACGCTGTTACACTCAACCGTGGCCGCCAACCTGGCAGAATCCCTTCCAAAAGGGCGTCATTCCAACTTTTCCCTTACCATTGCCTTGGCTTTGTCTTCGCTTTGTGACGGACCCGCCACAGATGATCTGCGGCAGGATTCAAAGCGAACGAAAAGGGTCGTCACGCGCGGACATGTGGGTTTGGAAATGAACGCGTGGGCGAGAGCTCGTCATTCGTGTTGCATCTTGGGTGAGGTGGGAGCTTGAGGTGTGGAGGTCCAGGTGTCTCCAGCATTGCTGATGATGTCAAGTGGATCAGACTGTTTGCCGAATCCTGGTTTCGACTTCCAACAAATGCCAAATACCCTGCCCTCTAAGCGACCTTCCGTCGATTGATAGTGACGGGAATAAAGTGAGTCGACGACTTCCTCCGTAGCGCTGGCAGAGTGACGCGCTTCCGAGGTGAAATGGAAGGGTAAGGTAATGCGGCGTCTGTCGTTTTGAAAGCTGCAGGGTGATCAGGTCGGGTCCAGTGCCTGCAGCATAGCAGGACATGTACAGTGAGGGTCTCGTAAAAGGCGGTCTGGCATGAACAATTGAAACCTGCTGGCAGGGCTTATTATTACTTCTGCCATTTTAACGTTTGAGTGGAGCGCAACATGGAGAAGAACTGACTCGGATCGATATGCTTTCGGATCTCGACTCCGGCCGGGGTCGATGACACAGCTTTTCGTCCTGCATCACGACACACTCCTTCGCGCAACATGGGGAACAATGGAAGAAGCGTTCTATATTGACGCTGCATGATGTCGGCCAGAGACGTCGGAATGCCAGCATGACCGGTAGTTCTAAGGTAGCTAGCTCCTCCTCTCCCTTCGCATCCAAACCAGGACACACTCTACCAGCCATCAATCCAAGGCCACCCTCAGCTTCGAGACGAGCATGAACCCGAGAAGGACGCTTGCCGATGCCAGAGATTCTGCAATACTTCGCTCTACGATCCGATATCTCTCAAACGCTGGGGGATAAATGCGGTCCGATGTTGGTGGTGAGAGTGATCTGCCGGGAAGAGTCTGCAGCAGGAAGAGCTTGGAAGGAGATGCGGACAGCACAATGGTAGATGCCATCGTGCGTAGAAGAAGTAAAACACATTATTGCAGATTTGTGCCTATATCACTGCGAATGACCAGAACATCTCACTCGATTACAAACCGATACTCTTACACATGCCCTGGCCTATCGCTATCTCGTTCTTGGCAAAGCAGATACGGCTTATACCATAGCCCGTATTCCGTTCCACATCCTAGAACGGGCGCCTTGTGCAAAGATAGCAGGCATTGATCTGCCTGTACTACACTATGGTACAAAGTATATGTCATGCCTAGTTCAGCCAATTCTCTTCTCTGATTCTACTCAGATCAAAGTACCGCTTGCTCTTGTTCTCGTCATGACTCGCCTACTTCTTCTCGGCCTGCTTACCCTTTCAGCTGCAAGTCCTGTCCTTGTACGATCAGGGGACCCTCTATACGATCTCACAACTCCCATCAATGGCAGCCTTCCCAATGTGACCATCTTTGCCACAGGCGGCACCATCGCCAGCTCAGGTACAACAAATACCCAAACCGTTGGTTACCAAGTCGGCTTGGGAGTAGAGCAACTCGTCGATGCCGTCCCGGACATGCTCAACATATCCAACATCCGCGGTATCCAGGTCTCAAACGTCGGCAGTGGTAGCATCAACGAGACAATCCTCCTATCCCTCAGCACCCTCATCAACGAAGAACTCGCCAAGCCAGAAATCTCAGGCGTGGTCATAACCCACGGCACCGACACCCTGGAAGAAACCGCCTTCTTCCTAGAAATGACCGTCAACTCCTCCAAACCCGTCATCGTAGTAGGTGCCATGAGACCCGCCACAGCTCTCAGCGCCGACGGACCTCTGAATCTCTACCAAGCCGTAACACTAGCCATCTCGCAGAAAGCGCGTGATCGCGGCACCATGATTACATTAAGCGACCGCATCGGAAGTGCTTTTTACACAACCAAAAACAACGCCAACTCCCTCGACACTTTCTACAGCACCGAAGCCGGTCAACTAGGGTTCTTCATCAATCAGATTCCTTACTTCTACTATGCTCCCGCGCAGCCCATCGGAAGGGTATCCTTTGATCTCTCCAACGTGACGAATCTTCCACAAGTGGATATTCTGTATGCGCATCAGGATATGTCTACTACGCTCTTCATGGCTTCGGCTGCAGCGGGAGCTCAGGGCATTGTGTTTGCTGGAGTTGGTGCGGGGGGGATGTCTGGGAAAGCTGGGGAAGCTGCGGAGACGTTGTTTAATGCGACTGGGATTCCGATTGTTGCGAGCCATCGTAGTGCGGATGGATTCGTTCCTTTGGGTGGCGGGTATAGAGTTGCGTCTGGGTTGTATAATCCGCAGAAAGCGAGGATTTTGTTGCAGTTGTCACTTGCTGTTGGGTTTGATTTGGAGGGTATTAGGGAGGTTTTTGCTGCGAGTTATCCTCTTCCGTAGGGTTTTGAGATGTATTGGATAAAGAAGAACGTTATGCAAAAAGTCACGATATTTTATGGTATGATTGCCATCACTTCTATTCCTGATCGAAAAAGAGCAGTCAACCAGTTTCACCATGGGTATTGTCGATCGAAAGCTGAGCGAGACTCACGATCTCCCTACAATACCGAGTTTTGTGCTCGAGTTACAAACATGACTAACTGCATTGGGATAACTGGGAAGTGAATACCAGCATGTGAGAGCCCCTCTTCCTCCAATCTTTCGATCACGGGCCGAAATGGCAACCGGAATTTCATGGTGTATGGAACCCACGTACTCAAGATGAAATTCCACTACTTTCTACAAATAAGTCCATTCCTGAAGTGCCCTCAACTTTCCCGCGTCCTTTGCTCCCTTTGCAACAACCGCATAAGCCGGTTCATCAGTCCAAAACTCATAGTCACCTGGGTTTCCAGGCTTAACAATCTGCCATGGAGACCACGGCACTCTCATCTCATTGAACACATCAATACGCTTCTTCAGCTYATCCGCTTTTGTTGCGCCTGTCGCTCCGAACTCCTCGAAGTTTACGAGCTTGTTGGCCTTGACACCGTTTTGGACTGCCTTGCCGCCCAATGTCTTGAAAGCGTTCACATCACTGTATGAGTGAAGATTGACCAGGTCGATGGCTTTGCAGGCCCAATTTTCGGGGATATCGGAGTTGGAGAACTCGTTGCCGCCGCCTACAATTTTGGATGTCATGTCAGCTGTATGGTTCTTGAGTGAGAGCATGGCAAGCATACCAGTCGCCACCAGGACTTTACTCCTCCCTAGGAGCTTTCGCATGAAGTTTGCCTTGTCGCACCACCAATTGGGTACAGGCGCGACGTTACCACGTAAGTGACCCTGGCCCTCGTTCTGTACATTGAAGGCGAAGATATAATCAGAAAGATCCTTCCACTGTGGACCGCCACGGATCTTCTTGTTGMGGTGCTCCAGAATGTGTTGGATCCTGTTGTCGAAGTCTTTCTGCTCCGGGCCGCCAGCGTACCACGAAGTAACATCGTTATCACTCGCCTTTGCAAAAGCACAATCCAAAGTGGGAAGGTCGTATTTCTTCGTGTAAGTGTCGTTGCCCCAGCACCCAAGCTGATAGCGATCGTGCATGGCGATCACGAGCTTGATGTCTAGGGGGATGATGTTAGTAGCTAGGCAAGCCCATAGAATGTCTGCTACACATCTCACTCACCTCTCTCGTGAGCCTCAACCATCAACTGATCAATCGCCTCGAGCTGAGTGTCGTCCCACTTTCCTACCGTCTTGGGTTCGATATCAGGCATGTATACCGATCCAGTGTTCTTGTTATTTTCAAAAGTCTCGCTGATAAAGATCCGGACAGTCTTCAATCCAGCAGCTTTCACGGCATCTAGGACGGCCAAACGATCGGGTCTGCATTCCGTCAGCTTTGATACTTCCAAAAATGGAGTAACTCACGTCTTGAAAGCCTGAAGGTAGTAAGAGTTCACGCCAGCCCAGCTCATAGATTTACCATACCCCGGTGGACGTTCGTTGGCTTCCGGGATCGCAGAAGAGTAAACGCTTGTGGCGAGCGTCGCCAAAGCAAAAATCAACTTCATGTTGGCGAGCTGATCTGGTCTATTGTCGCTCTCTGATGAGACGACTTCAAGTGTGCTATATGTCCGTCATCTTGGCACTTTCATAGCAGATTTGGTTCGGAGCTCTGAGTGGCGGCAACTGCTGCTCCGGGCTCAATGAGGAAGTTGGGAGAAAGACCAACAGATCGGGCGTCCTTCCGACGGCTAGTGACATGGCTAGAAGGACCAGCAGATGCGGGGACCCTGCGTATGAACTAGGAGTATGCGTAGATGGAAGACCCATCACCTCCCCTCCAGCCCTCATAAATCAGCAGAGTGTCGCTTCCCGCTTGGCATCAGTCTTTGACACGGATGGCGCTCATTCTGCTGCAGCGAGTCTGGTGAATTTGTTTCGTTCATCAAGCTCCGTGAATGATGCTGACGAATCCTGTACGGACACGTGAGTTTCGCGCTAGCTGGAGACCATCAGATTAATCGCGAAACTCTCCAAATCCAACACTCATCATGTCTCGTTGATGGTCTTGATTTCACGTGACTTCGCCTCGAGATGTTCCTGTCCTGCAGGTATCGGGATTGACATCGGGAATCCGTCGGCGTCGACGGGATCCGCATGTGGGGGGATTGCAAGGACAGAGTCGGTTGCGAGACATTGAGATACCGTCTCGACTTCCCAAAACACCGTTCATTAAGACATGGAATACATACGTCCTGCAGGTAAGCATTGTGATGTAAAGCCTTCGCAGGCAGCTGATGACAATAACAGGCTTGAACGAACTTCGATGTATCGTAAGAGAAGAGCTGAAGCTGTACGTTCCAGGCAGCCATCAACATGCAGCGAATGCAGCACGCAACGGTGCTGCTATTGCTATGCGTGACCTACAGAACGTCTCGAATACCRTAATTCACTGAAGCTCTGACATGGTCACTTCACAGATACGGATCAATCGTCTCCGTAGCAGAATATGCTGGTCCGCGTAAGCTGCAACAGGTCGATTTCTTCAAGGCACTGAAGCAATGCATCGCCGAACATGCAACGCTCGCCATCGTGGTTCGAGACGCGGACACCGATCATCCGGTTCTAGGACGGGTTGAAGAAATGGATCTCTCAAAGCACTACTGCTACATCCGTGACAAAGATCTGCTGAACTTCCTGGAAAATAGCCACAATGWGCCTTTCGCCGACGGCTCCGAACGCCCTCAGTGGCGAGTAGTCGTACAGTCTGTACATAGCGAAGCTCCAACAGTAAGTACACTAATAGGCGAGATGTTTCGCAATCGGTTTCGATCACTCCAGCAACGTCGAAAACTTCATCTTGTCCCCTCGAGCAGCCGGTATATCTTTGCGTACGCAATGAGAGACAATAGTGTCTAACATACATGTTCAAATCCAAGGCGGGCTGTCATTATCAGCGCTACTACCCATCAGACATCACTGACGAATTTTCTTCTTTACCTTTAGGAACGATTCCGCTTCCAGATGGCCTTCGTCTGTTCACACAACTTTGCAGACGGCTTCTCAGAGTCGATTTTTCACGCCACGTTTTTGAAAGCACTAAACAGGCTAGATGTCATTCCTTTCGATGACGCCTCCCTCTGGCAGCCTCCCAAGGATACTCTATTACCTCCACCACTCGAGAAAGCTGGCAAGCTACCCATCTCATGGGGCTTCCTTCTTGGCCCACTGCTCAACGAGTATCTTCCGGCGCCGATTGCTTCGCTTTTGGGCCTCAAAGCCCCATCTATGAAGAAAGTCTGGACAGGCGCGTCTATCAGACCTCATGAGCTTCCTCTCAAGAAGCTGGTCCATACCAACGTCCACCAGGCATCAGTCCCGACAGAAACGCTGAAGAACGTGCTGAAAGTCGGCAAAGAGCACAGCTCTCGCTTGACTGGTCTCTTAACACATGTCTTTGCCCGTGCCCTTGCACGCGGTCTAAACGCGCGAGGACAAGATTACCTTCACTTCAACTTCACAGTCCCTCTCAATCTGCGAAAAGCTATGAAGTGTAACGAGGGACAAATAGGCAACTACGCCTCAGTGACTGATGGGGTTGTGACGTTAAAGCCTGAGCATCTCACAGCAAAGCAAAGCCTGACAATCGAGGAGTGGGACGCCGTGGCCGCGACTACCAAGCACCTCGAGCAGAGATCTTCAACCATGTTAGATCAACCAATTGGTCTACTCCAGTACTTGAAAGATCTTCGCGGATGGATGTTGAAGAAGGCTAGCAAGCCCGCGAATGACTCGTTCGAGCTCAGTAATGTTGGAGTTTTTGATGGAGGCGCAGGTGGTGGTGATTGGAAGATTGTGGATTATATTTTCTCGCAGTCAGCGGACGCTTCGGGTTCGCCGATGGCGGTCAATATTGCAAGTGTCAAAGATGGCAGGCTCAATCTTGCTATTACTTGGTGTCCTGGGGCGCTTGGGGTGGATGATGAGAGGGTATTTGTTGAAGAGGTTGTTGGTGATGTTGTTTGTGAATTGGATTATTTGGCAATGGAGTACGGGCGGCGGTGAAATATAGACACATTAGGAAGGGTAGTATCTAATATGTAGTTAATGCTACTTGCGGTTTTGGCAGTGTGTCGGGCAGTACCTTTTCAGGGAATGCACAAGAACAGACAACAGGAACTCAAAAATTATCAGACTGGGTTTGACTTGATTTCGTATCTACATCAAAGCATCAACATACACACACAAACACACAAAACAACGGAGTTCTATTCTTCCTCCGCTTCCGCGTAATTCGGTCCAATACCCATTCCGCGGCCCCTGTATTTCGACTTCTCGATCAAGTTGAGCTCATCCTCCTTAGCATCAAGCGAGCGCCACGTGAACCAGAAACCAACTCCTCCAATAAAAGCCAGAATGGCCACAAGCGCATAGTTCCAAGTCAACAGCGGGTCCTTGACCAAAGGCAACAAAGCCTGACCGAGAGCAGCACTGAAAGCATTCTGAAGGAGGTTGACACCCATGACGAGACCGCGCATATTCTCAGGCGCCTWGCTGAAAGCGTATTCCAGACCTGTGATAGAGGCGAAGACTTCCGAGAATGCGATGAGACAGTATGGAACGGCTTGGACCCAGACGTTGATGGGGCTGCGGCAGGTGCCGTCTTCGTCTACGACACAGGTGCGGTAGATGTAGACTTGGATGATGCAGGAGGATATCATGGCGCCGGATGCGACCATGAAACCCATTGCGATACGCTTGATGGGCGTGAAATTGATGCCGGCCTTGCGTATAGCGGGGTAGAAGAAGGCGTCGATGAGGGGGATGAAGATGACGAGCGTCAATGGGTTCAGGTTGTTGATGAGATCGTTGGGGACTGAATGACACTCCGTTAGCATATATCTTTTTTGACTTTTGAATGGAGAAATCTTCTTACCTCCACCAAGATCAAGGGTTGCCGACTGAGAGGTCAAGTTGTTGACCATCTGGTTGTAGGCGAGCCAGTAAAGTGGCAACCAAAGGAAGACCTTGCAAGCATTGAGTCCACGAGCAACCTGATCGACCCAGTTGTCATCGAAGCTGGACATCCAAGCAGGAGCCTCGCTACCGAGAGCACTGGGCTTGACGCGGTGCCAGAAATCTTCGCGTTGGAAGTTGCGGTAGGTTTGGGCCGGGTTTGCAGACCAGCAGCCTTTGCTCGCAAGAGACAGGAGCTTCGCGGCATTTCCCAAGACGGAGCCAGTTGGTGGGGATGTAACGTAGTACTTCTTGCAGCCGAGCAGGACGAGAGGGGCAAAGAAGAACATGAAAGTCGGCAGTGCGTAGCTCAACCAAAAGCCAATATCCTTCTCTGCGTAGACCATACCGATTCCACCGACAAGACTGCCGCAGTTGATCATCATGTAGAAGTAGAGGAAGACTCTGCTGTAGGTGACTTGCGGGTCGACGATGACACGCTCACCAGTCTTGGGGAGTGTCAGAACTTTTGGACGGGTCTCCTTGACTTGTTCGGCGAGCAGAGGCGAGATGTTGGACTTGAAACCACCGGTTCCCAATCCCATGATGACGAGGCCGACGGCGAAGCAACCAAGAGCGCCCTGCTCGTTGTCCATGACGCCTGGAATCGAGGAGACAATGAGGATGGAGTGACCGACGAGCGCAGCGAGAATGCTGTACTGGATGGTGGCATAACGACCAAGATACGTGTCGGCAATGTATCCACCCAAGAGAGGCATCAAGTACGCCCAGAACTATGCGAACGTCGGTCAGCTGATTAATCGAGTCCCGTGATGAGTTGTTGTTTCATACCTGATTGAACGTGGTGAGTCCAGTTGACGTCTGCTGGCCTTGGCCGAGGCCACCTGGTTGCTTGCATGCGGCTGGACTCCAGCCAGGAGCATTCCAGCACTCTGGACTGGGATTGATCGCTCCGGTGCGCGATCCGAATGGGCGCGGCTGTTGAAGGAAGTTGACAAAGACGGCCGTGGTGCCGTAGTAGGAGAAACGCTCGCAGAACTCGACGAATGTGATGGTCCATGCAGTCCAGGGAATCTTCCCACTGACACGGCGTAGGGTCTTCATTTCGTGCATGGTGGGCTCATCGCCGTCGAGAGTCATTCCCTCGCCGTCAGACGAGGCACGCTGAGAGGCCGAAAGCTCCTTGGAATCGCCGTAGATGGCGGACTTCTCAGCATCAGTGTGGTGCACGATGCTGGGACGGCGCGCCTCGGCCATTGCGGCGAGGTCATCGCCAACGACAGCGCTCATGGTTGTCGGAGATGTGGTGGTGGTTGTAGTGCAGAAGTGTGCCACGTGGTGACCAAGGGTTGAGGGGATGCGTCAATGGCACGACAACACTTCGGTGACTCGAAAACGAAAAAGACAAAGAACCGGGGGCGGTTCAAAGAAGATATACCTACCTTACCTACCTAGCTTGACACTCTTTTTCGGACCTTAGATTGCTCCTCGGACTACCGCCAGACAATGATTGACCTACGCTTGGCGACCTGATAGATCCACGACCCACGCGGGGCGCACGCGACTCTGCCATGGTCGACCGCGACCATTGGCTCGTGCAGAAAGACACTCGAGCATGCAAACGCGCGAAGGAGCGTGCAGCTTCTGAATACATGTCACGGTAACACCACCGTGCGGATGGCCAAGGCGGACAGACCACCACGAAAGGAAGGTCGTTTTCCGTGGCAAACATCGAAGGGGACGTCCAAGACCGCATTTTTGCCCACAAGCGTTGCCATCCTGGTCCCTCACGAGTCTTGAACTGATAGCGGCGCGGGTAGGGGCTGGGCATGCTGCATGCCCAGCGATTGGCAATGTCTGGGCAGCGCTTTTGCCAATGCCAAACCGCTTCGTTGCGGGCTTCTGAGAAGCTTGGGAGGGTGTGCTGAGATGAACATCGGATGGCAGCGGTTCAAGGTTGTCGTCCACCATCATGGCCATACACCATTCAATCCATGCCTACCGGGCAGGTTGCTGATGAAGTCTGAAGGATTTTACAGCCGTCCTATCGCGCTCGAGCCATATTGCCAAGCCTCGAGCTACAACAGGACCTCGGACTTTCTTCTGCTTCTTCGCGCAGTCCCAGAATTACCAAATTGCTTGAGTCTCTCTCTCTTCCGATCGCCCTCATCGCCACGTTGACCGGAAGCGTTGCCTCTTATCACACAAGCGCTACTGTAGTCAGCCGGCTCGGGCTCATCTCAATCACGTCGTCTATGGCGACACGGCAGCTCACCTCCCCGTGTGAAGACCAAGACAGCATAATATTTAAGCAGCCGCTGTCCATGCGGCGCGTCTCCTCACAATCTCGAGCTCCAAGAGAGATCTGCAGGAAGCTTTTGCCGCTATTAGCACTCACAGATTGTGCTTGTGATGGCAGATCAAGACCGCATGAGAGCCAGAATAATGACTATGGATACCCATGATAACGCTCCTGCTTGAAATTCTGCGATTAGGGCAGAGAGCAGACCATCTTATTCTTTATTCGTRCTTGTGGCGCGAGAGCAGACCAGCAACAACATCGCTTGAGGGCAGACTAGTAGTCTGCTACTGCGTGACCCAAGTCACATACAATCTTACAACCCAACATGGCTTTCCATTTACAATTACCTATCGAAGTACCTCATGTCTCATGGCAATGTCTTCCATGCAGCCGAATCGTATACCGTCTCTCATCTCACACCTGGCCACCATCCTCTTGAATCTTTTCACTTCCAGACCTTGGCTTTCTCAACCTCCTGCCGCCACCGGAATTCCTTTGTGTCAAGCTAGGGACCACATGCGTAAGATCACCAAGCGGAATGTAAAGCGGGAAGTCGACGGTAGGTAGGATCAGTGCGGCAAACAGGTACCACCCGAAGACACAAGCACAGAATAGGAGTGCACCAGCAGCCTACAAGGACGTCAGCATACCTTTCGACATGCATCGATTCGGAACACCTACCACCTGACAGTCATGCGCTTTCTGAGCATTCGCATCCGCCGCATAGATGAACACTGCTGCGACGCATGCTACCCCTGGGAAGATTGTTGTGAACATCAGGGCGTAGACCACGTTCGTGCGGAGCGAGCAGAGCCAGTAGAAGAACATCAGGATGGTGAATGCGACCCACCACAACCCTGCGGAGAATATTAGCTTGAGACGAGGTAGGTAGAAGACTTCGTACCGTAATTCGCGTTCCATTCGGCGCTGGCAATGCCTGCCAGGGGGTCGTTGAGAGGATCATCCGAGAAGGGGGCATATGTGGCGAATTCGGGCATCATGGTCCCGCCATAACCTGCGTAAAAGCTTCCTTGGAACGACTTAGTACGACCTCTTGTACTTCACTGGTCAGTTGTACGGCCTACCGAACGAGGTGAACACTAGAAAGGGAAATGTGTTGCTGGGAAATGTTGAGTCAGTTGAGAGGTCTCTGCAGTCGACGCCAGCCTAACACATACCCCAAAACGAACTCTAAAAGTCCACCAACCCACATGAGCACTCCACCGAAGAAGATGACGTTCGCACTGTGATGGGAGTCGATCGTCAGCTGTTCCGTCTCATCAAATTWCAAGAAAGAGACAGACTTGTTGGTCGCCCTGGATCCTCCAGCACCACGCCATCCCATCAACTGCATGGAAATCGGCATCAGACTCATCTCGAAGCCGATGATTGCACTTCACCATCACACAATCAGCATATGTGTCTGCGTATGTAAACTGCGTGGACAGTACGAACAGTCCCGTGGGATTCCCAAACAACTTCTGCAACGGATGCTTCAAGCCAGCTGGGTCCGCGACCTTGGGCTGGAGATACAATCTTTCGAAGAGTTCGGAAGAGATTGTCACGCTTCCGGTGGCATTGGTATTGATCTGGCGCAGGACATCCTCTGCGGAGTCGCCGTGAGGGTATTCAGCATTGATGGGCTGGGTAGACGACTGGTGATTAATAGACTGACCAGGATGGAAGTCAGCTCCAGGGTGAAAGTCTTTGCCAATGTCTTGATGAGTGTCCATATTATCGATTCTTCGTTGCTGTGAGCGAGCAAAAAGGGTAGAACGATAGAGAGGTAGGTAGGAAATGGTTCATTCTAGAGMGGAAGTGATCCTCATCACTTACTCTGAGCTTACTACTCGTGGTGACTTCTGAGTCGTCCCCTCTTTCGTTTTACTGTACCTCCCCTGAGCTGTATTTGCCAATGCGGAGTCGTGATCATGAGATGCCATCGCGATGTGTGAGCTGCCTTTGGTCCGTACAAGGTATGTGCCTTCACCTCAGACCATGAACGGCATGGTTCACGCAGCACAGAGACCAGGGCAAGCGATCCGGCTACCTCCGGGGGAAGCTGAAGAGTGAGAAGTAGCGAATGTAAAGCGTCACGCGTGGATCCGTTGTGAAGACAGAATATGGCTGTACACAGGTCGGCGGGTCATCAAAGATCGACGATCTAGAATACTTGTCCGATGGATAGGTGAATCATAGGAGGGATGTTGATGTAACAACTTCGAAGGCGGAAGGCAGAGTAAGGTACGTCCTCGGGGTACTTTCGTACACCTCCGTTAACAATCACCTCGCGTTGTGCGGTGTCTCTTCCCGCCTATTCTCAAGAGGATGCTCTACTTCCTACTACTCACATCCCCCCTTCAGAAACCAATGCAACAATTTCAATCTTTGCAAGCCCTATACTGTGATCAAATGGCAGGGAGGTCACAACTTGCCATGCAGTCAACTTCTCTTCGGCGACATGTGACGTGATGGCACGTGACCGCGATCCACTACCTTAAAGTATCCGCAGCTGGAGATCTTGGCACTCCTCCACCCCGCCGACCTTTCGCACCCATACACTTGACCTTCCCAGCTTGTAGTTCCCGAAGATTGGAGCCGCTAGAATGTCGCAGGACTCCCACAATGATCCCGATCCTTTCCATGCCATTGCTGTTCCGGATGAGGCCATGGCGAGCCCCGCGGCCAAAAGAGCTGCTTTCAGGCGGGATCCACACGGTACGCTCGCCCGTCAAAGCCCGACGCACATTTAACATGGCTTTCCATACATGCAGGTGTTCTTGTCTCCGGCCAGAGCTCCCAATGTCGAATAGTGCGAGAAGAGACATTGGTTCGCAAATCCGGGTCACGAGTTCGGGTTGAAGAAAGCAGCGCACTGGAATTTGCCCATTCCTTGCAACTTCCAGTCCCAGCGATTCACGAAGTGAAAGCTTCCAGCCAGGAGACGGAAATCCTGATGGACTTCGTTGACGGGGAGTGTCTTGAGGAAGCCTGGATGTCTATGGACCCGGAGCAGAAGCGGAATATCGCAAAAAAAGTTAGACACGTGCTTATAACAATGCGAGAGGCAACATCTGGTCAGCGTAGCATTGGAGCTGTCAATGGACCAGCTCACGATTGTCGTCAATTCTCGGATTATTTTGGTGGCCCTTTCGATACCGAAGCAGAATTCAACGACTTCGTTCTCGACTTTCTCCAAGGGACACCATCGGTGATCCGAGATACTGTCAGAGGTGCGTTCGGCACTGACAGTCAAATTGTCTTTACGCACKGCGATCTGACACCGCGGAACATCATCGTCAAGGACGGCCATCTTCAAGCACTACTGGACTGGGAGTACGCTGGGTGGTATCCTGAATACTGGGAGTATGTGAAATTCTTTGATAGGCCAACAGACTGCAAGGACTGGAAAGAGTATGCCGAAATCATATTCGCGACGCACTATCCAAAGGAACTTTTGACACACCAAGCGCTGGCAAGATGGCAAAAACCGTAATCTATTCATCAACGTACTCCGCTTCGTCGATTGCATCAACCATGCCATCGACTCCTCTTTCATACGAATCGGCGGACAAATGGCCGGCAACCTTGAATGTCTTGAGTGCTGCTTCCACCCATGTCTGACAGTTGAATTCTCGGTCACTGTTGACAATTGGTACGCGACGTAGAGCTTGCACCGTCTGTACTGGGGTTGCCGAAACAAGCAAACGTCCCACCTCAACCATCTTAGCAAATCCCTGCGTCTCCCAAGGCTTATCGCTCTCTCCGCTCTCAAACACGAAACCCCCTGGCGGGCCTACAACGTGCACCAGATGAGGTGGCGATCCATCTCCAAATCGAAGCCAGAGTGCGGTGTGGCGATATTGCGGATAGTCCAGCGGGCTCCCCTTGTATACGATTATGCTGAGGTGTACAGCTGTCATGGTGAGTGTCCTTGAACCAGTCAGCTGTGGTGCTCCGCACATGGCAGACAATACGTGCTGTTGCTTTTAGACATTGAAAATGGATCGACTGGGTTTAGGTGTCTGCGACGTTTTCTTTTGACAAGGATCAATAGGGAATCAGGAATGGAGGAAGCTGAGAACGCAACCTGTTGAAAACTTGACAGCGGAAGCGGCTCCCCTTGAAAAGCGGATCGCAAGCGCCCGCCCAGCACGCTGCTATTTAGAGTGACAGGAACTGGTGCCAATCGGTTGATTCCCACAGACAAGCTTGAAAAATGCCACGCGCCGCAGCTCATTCGGGATGATTTGATGGTACCTAGTTGCCATCGGGAGTCTGCAACGAAGTCGATCTACATGTCGTGGCGGAGCGCGTTGGCGACGTCATGCCCAATCTTGTCTGGTATTGCATTCTAATGTTGAATTTCTCTCACAATTAAACGTTGTATTCCCTACCTCTTCTTACACTACCTATGTATATATAGCTAGTTTTACAAATGTTCCAACTCCAAGTTTCATGTGTTCATACGGCGTGGCGTGTTGAAGGGATATATACTATTTGACCGGCYGAAACTTCATCGCATCATGTGATCCCTCCGTTGTTAAACAACGCCCGCCTACCCTTGATAGCTCAGCTGGAAGAGCGCAAGACTGTAATGGATTCACCTGTCATCTTGAGGCCCGCGGTGTAAGTTTCAATTCAATCAACAATCACCCCTAATCTGTCCTAACATCCTTCACAGTCGATCCCGCGTCGAGGGAATATTCCTATTTTTTTGCTTTTTTGACCTCCTCCACCATTGAGTTGATTTTTCTTTTTGACCTCACTTTTGATTTTATCACACACTGTGCGGTATCTTAATTTTAGTCTATCGCTGTTATGTGAAACCTACGTCGCAGTGGATCGTTTGCGCGTCAAGTGACGTTTCTTTTGTTCAATAATACCGTTGTTTTGTTGTGCTGTGGTGTGTTGTAGGCAGGAGACGAAGCTGGAGCGAAAACGTTGGATTTTAGCGCTGAGAGCGTTATCACATTCTTTTTGCTGAATAAAGCAGCACATTTCCTTAAGCTCCTTCGCAACGAAGTTATCCTATTCTTTTGGAACGATCGTGGCGCGTGGTCCACTCATGAATAGATTGCGGTGCCAAGTTCCGTGACAGCGGACTTTACTGTTGACGGTGGCGATATTACTGTTTTGTGGGAGGCACGAGCTGTACAGCACCTTGTCTGGCTATGCAACAGTCTGAGGAGTACTCGACTCGATACCTGCCGCTCGAACGTCTACGATGTGGATTTACGACTGTTATGCCATTCGCTCGAAGTGTTGAACCAAGGCCATGAACGGTCGAAACATTTCACATTTATCACAGCGTCTTCCACAAGATGGCTCAGACCRCTATAACCATCGTGTACTTTCGAAGCACTTCATTCAGATAAGACAATATATATCATGCGTTCGCAACAAGCGGCCAAGCCTAGCAGACTGAATCAATGCTTCGACAACTTATCAAGGTCTACCATCAACCCGTAGCTCCCTCAGTTTTTCCAACCTCAAAGATGTACTTCACAGCACTAGCCGTACCATCCTTCAACTTCTCCAATGCGCTTTCAATCCCACCCAAACCCCCAGGGACGACTTCCTGCGGTTGAGCCTTAAACCACCCCTCCTGCAATCCTCTAGTAAAGAGCCTCGAGTATACAAATCCCAAGTCCTTGTTCTTCCCATGGGTACTACCAACATTCGTTGTGCTGAATTGCACACCCTCGGGAATCTCCTCGTATTCCTTCCCAGGGAGCACAAGAGTGATCTTCCCCTTGGGCTCCAGCACTTTGCAGATATTCTGGTAGCTTCCCTTCTCACTGACAGCGTCGTATGCATATTCCAATTTTTGCCCCTTTAACGCGGCTTTGATACCTTCCGAAACTGCTTCGTCTCCGTTGCGGTAGTCTATGATCGTGTCTCCTTTGGATCGATCGATGAACTGCTCCACGTGAGTTTGAGCGCGACCGGCCACGCAGATGAGCGGGTGGATGTTTGCGCGGGAGGCGAGTTGCAGAACGTATGTGCCTACGGCTGAGCTGGCACCGTAAACGACAAGTGGGATTGGTGAGGAGGCGGGCGCGATCGGTTGAGGAAGATTCAGGGTATCGTCAGCGAAAAGCCCGACGGCTGCTGTGAGTGCTGCCAGCGGGATGGCGGCGCCCTCTGTTGTATGTCAGATCGGAATCATGCGTTTGGGTTGGGGCATTTCTGCGGGTAGGTACCTTCAAAGCTAGTAGTCTTGGGCAGATGGAACGTTGTGTGATCCCAGGAAAGACCATACCTAAGTAAATAATCAGCAAAAGGTATAGAAGAGGTTAGGCTGGACTAGGTACTCTGCGTAAGAACCTCCAGGAGTCATCATCTCATGAAAAGCCGCGACTCTATCGCCCTTTTTGAACTCTATAACATCTTCCCCGACCTCATGCACAATACCGCTGATATCGTCGCCTTGGTTCATTGGTGGTTGATCCGCCAGCCATTCCGGGATCTTCCTAAGGGGGGAGTTAAAACCAATCCTGCTGATAGTGTTTTGATACCACGTACCAGTCTTTAGGATTGCTACCGCTGTAAACAATCTTCGTGACAACTTGTCGTGGCCCAGGCTTCGGAATTGGTGAATCCTGAATGGTCACCTTTGGGCCTTGGCTAATGACAGCTTCCTTCATCTTGTATGTGGGGTTTTGGTTTTGCTATATTAGACGAGCCTGTAACGAGTCACACGTAGAGGCGTGCGGAAATATTATGAGCTGATAGAGAGATGAAAGATGAAAGCTTCACACTCAACCTTAGTAGCTGTTGATTGTTTATGCAGGCTCTATCCTCGGATTGTCATTGTTTGCCCATTCGCCCCCTCAGCGGGGCGATGATGCTCAAAGCAGATTTGTGCAGATGGATTGGTAATGTCATCTTACGTCGAAGGTGTCTTGTCGAGCTTAGTTATGCAAAGTGTACGGCGCGTTTTTAAGAACAACTCTGCAACAATCCTTTTAGGCGATAGTGCGACGCTAGCATTATAGGGTATTAGAACCTCGGTAATTAAAGGTGTATTCCGTACAATAAGTAACAAGTAGCGTAATTTAATGTGCGCGTATAATGTCCTCGTTTTCCTTCTTTAAAGTAATTTTATTTAAGTCTACGATACCTAAGTAATAATAGTAAGGATAAAGTAAAGGTATAATAGCATTACGCGGGTAGCTACATAACTCTTTATATAGGTAAGTAAGATCTCTAAAAGAGTAGTAGAATAAAGACCTACTACTCTTTTAGCGACTCTTATTAACACCTAAATACTAATATTAACACCTACTACTCCTACTACTATACTACCCCTTTACTACTTACCTANACCTACTACTCTTTTAGCGACTCTTATTAACACCTAAATACTAATATTAACACCTACTACTCCTACTACTATACTACCCCTTTACTACTTACCTATATTCTCCTCCCTCCTCTATACTACTCGTATAAAAGCCTAAGAAGGCGAAGAAGCCTAAGTTGCTATACCTATAGCTAGGTTATATCGATATTACGAAATACTAGAGGGCTAGAACTTTCCCTAAGGATCTAGATAATAATAGCGAATACGGATATTTTAAGTGGAACTTTATAAGAGTATAAGCTAGGAACTTAACACTTTAAGAGTAGCGCTAACCCGTATAATAGCTTAAGAAAATAGGATTCTCCCTTAACCGCGAGTAGAGGGAGATAATAGCTAAGCCTACTACTAAGTACGTTAAGATCTATAATAGCTTTACTAATAGGATCGATAATATCCGAGACCGTCCGAACTACGTCGACGCCTTTCTAGTTACGAGCCGGTCTATATAATCCTATTAGAGAATTGTTAAAGTATAATAGCTAATAATATCGTAGTAGAATAATATTAACTAAGGAGGAGTGTTGCGGAGATTATAAGGAGCGGAAGGACTAYRATAGYAATATAATTAAAGGCCTAGGGCTATTTCTAGTATRTTTCCTRCCCGTATAAAGGTGTTCGACGCTAACGAGAACAGCGCTATATAATCTAGCGTAGATATTTRAACTTAGCCTATAGCAACTRYATCTAGCGGGGAACTAAGAGTACCTACTAGTATAGCGATAGRATAGCTAGCGAGAGAGCCTATTAGGAGAGGCTAAAGGCGTATAATAGTAGAYTAGAGAAYAYAYRCCGGCGACCTAAGCGCGGAATAAYTACGAGYATAGCTAYRGATAATTAGTTAAAGGGTCTRCGTTTAGRAAAGRAYAAGTAGTCTYRTAGGTCTYRRAGYAAGTCTTAGRGTCGGAAGGGATAAGGTATARAGAATTAGTRCTCTTCTTTCTTYTRTATAATCTCGATTTTAGCTATTRCGAGTTCGYAATAGGAGCTTAGTATAATATTATAGTAATATTATAGTTCCTTCCTAAATAGGAAAGTTTCTACTCTTTTTATTAAATTATATATTCTATTATCTACTCTACTNCTTAGTATAATATTATAGTAATATTATAGTTCCTTCCTAAATAGGAAAGTTTCTACTCTTTTTATTAAATTATATATTCTATTATCTACTCTACTCGCGGACTATTATACTAGCTACTTTTATTATTCCTAAGCTATTTAGTATAATAGACCCCGATCTTATATATTTTTATATATTAGTATCTAAATGCATATAAAGGAGAGGTAATAAAGAGTAAGGTATAATAAAAGTAAAAGCGTAATAAGGCAGGCACGTAGGCAGCCTTCTAACTCTTTATATAGGTAATTTAGATCTTTAAAAGAGTAGTAGGATAAATATCTACTGCTCTTTTAGCAACTCTTATTAACACCTAAACACTAATATTAACATCTACTACTCCTACTACTATACTACCCCTTTACTACCTACCTATATTCTTCTCCCTCCTCCTACTCCCCCGTATAAATACCTACTACCTTAACGACCGCGAGAATAACTACTAGACCGGCCTTTAACCTACTTTTAATCGATAGAGGTCTTATTAGAGAAAGAAGAATTATCGACGTAAGGGCAGACAGAGTAGGAGCTAGGAATTTAATATTCTAAGAGTAGTACTAACCCGTATAATAGCTCGAGTAAGCAGGATTTACTATTAACGAGGAGTAGAAGGAGCTAATAGAGTTAAAGGCTAGCTATCGCTTCCTAACTTAAGATCTAATATTCGATCTAGCTATTAAAATCTATAACCGTTACTCCTACGTTAACGCTTTATTAATTTAGAGCCGGTCTATATAATCCTATTAGAGAATTGTCGAAGTATACCGGCTAATAATATCGTAGTAGAACGGTATACCCCGACGAGATAGTAGTAGATAGTAATAGAGAAGAAATAGGAACGGACAAGCGGTACGAGCGGTATTAGAATAGCGATAGGAACTTCTAGGTATATTTCCTACCCGTATAAAGGTATGCGATATTAACGGGAATAGAGCTATATAATCTAGAAGAAGAACTTCTATAATATCTATAGTAACTGCAAGTTTTATAATTAGGCTTATAGCTACGACCGTAGGGACTTACTTAATCGCTAGGATAGAGATTAGGTACGGCCGAAGCGTAGTACATCGTAGGTACCGAGGTCTAGGCGTACTAGTAGTCGCTAGAGAATAGGGATAGTAGAGTACTAGTAATAGGGCTTAATTAGAGTAGAGGGTAGTTTTTAAAGAGGTAATTAGGGCGTTAAGGGTATCTAGGGGAGGAGAGAATCTCTTTTAAGTTCTTTATACTAGCGGCTTTAAGCGTCGGGAGTTTCTAATAGGTTACGAGGGCCTTAATTGTAGTACTTAAAAACTACTTTTAAAATATATTTTCTATTTTATAATTACTTGCTTCTACACCTAAAATATAACTCCTCCTTACTTTATACGTTCGTACAATTTGTCCCTATAAATATCCTACGATTTATATTACTATCGCTTTATATTAAAGAAATATACTACCCTAACCCTAACCCTATAGTTTTTAGCAAAGTTTTCGCTAAGGTTTATAACCTCTTACTACGCTAATTCCTTTCCCGTCTACCCTTTACCCTATTATACGTACATTCTATATAATAGGCCGCTCCCCTTCTATCCCCCCTAATCTTTATCTAAAAGTCGTTAAACTCTAGAATAATAATACGAGTATTACCGACATTTAAACCTTCCTCTATTTATAATAGCTATATACCTCTAAACGGACTATCCGTATAATCGTCGTAAAGAACGGTAGCGAACCCCGATAGTCGTTAAAGAACAGTCTTTACGATAATCCCCTCCTTTATATCCGAATAGCCGAACTCTTCTACCTCGAAGCTCTACTAGATACGTATATCGTAGACAAATTAAACGAGGAGGGATTTGCAATTAAGTACTATACCTTTATACGGTTTCGGCGGAGTATAGGCATTAAGAAACGACTAAGAGAAGGAGAGTTTCTTAAGCGTTAAGAGGAATATAAAAAGATTATAAAGAAGGAGATTAATCGCTCGAACCTTAGAGTATATAGAATAATATTACTATAAATACACTTCCGTATAACCGATCGTACGCGGCTTGCGCTTAGTAGGTTAGTATATTTATACGATATACATTTATAGGGTAGAAAGGGGTAGAAAGGGGTAGAAAGGGGTTTGCTAATATGCTACTACATCGTAGGAAGCGACTATACGAGATAGCCCGCGAGGTCTATCCCGCTAGCCCGTATAATAGGGCTGCAAAGTTTATACGTCGCCGTAGGAAGTATATTACGCCTAGCCCTAATATAGTCTAGAGTATAGATATACACTATAAACTTAAGAACTATAGCTTTTAGATCTATACTACTATTAATGCAGACATACGGTTTATTCTATACACCTATCTTAGACCCTCTACCCGTATAATAGTGTCTATGCTATCTAACTTTATAAAAGCTTATAAAAAGCTTACGAGAGTACCTCGTATTATTCGGATAGATAAGGGTAAAGAGACACTCCTTATAGCGTAGGCTTAATACTAATACGTAAGGATTATTCGTAGGCGTAAAGTACGCTTTTGCCGCTGCTTTATATTTAGAATAAGCACTACTAATGTCCGTATCGAGGTATAGTAGGGCTAGCTTATACGAGGAAGGTTTAAGGTATAGYATATAAGTATATAGAGCATATTATCTATATATGCTTTAGCAACGCTCCCGTTATATCCGAATCTAATTATACGGGTTAGGCTAATTAATCTTAATATTATAGGGCTTCTTTATAATGTTAAAGAAGAAGGGATAGTTTTATAAAGCAAAGAAGGCTAACCGTATTGCTATAAAGTATATCTACACACCTATTATGCGGAAAGAACTAGCCTCGTTCGTATATATATAGAATAAGCACCCCGTACGAAGATAATCTAATAGACCGTATATAAGGGGTAGTATACTAAGCTATCGCTATAACTAGGCAGAGAAGGAGGGAAGGCTAAGTATTAGGTATCTAATTAATAAGGCCTACTTTAATAGTCTTATAGAAGCTTGCGCAAAGTAGGGTACGTTTGTACTAGCGAACGCATATAATAGATCTTAAATTATTTGCTAATATATACAGATTCTAAGGAGTATATTCTATAGGAGATGCTTAAGCTCTACTTAAGTATTCTAAAGATAAAGGGCTTTCCGCTCGGTCGACTAAGCTCGTATAAGTTTGTACTAAGCGTATAAAAGCCGTAGTACTAGATCGTATACGAGAAMCTCGTAGAAGAGCTACGTAAGGTTCCTAAGGATATRCTATATAAGAYATTAATTCCCCGCGGCGGTAGGAAGTAGGAAGGATTTTAGATCGACTCGGAAGATATTATATAGGCGTTTCGCGATTAGTGCGATAATAACCGCTCGCGTAAAGAGCTTAAGGAGGCACTAGAGGGTTTAACTAATAGAGAGCTTTTAAAAGAGGATAACTCGGAAAGTAGTAATAGCGATATATTAGAGGTTAATTATTAGTCGGATAAGTCGGAATAGATTATTAGTATAATAGGATTACGTTGCGTTCTAATGCTCTAATAGGACTATATATACCGGGGATATATAGCTAATATGCTTCTATCCCTACTAGTATTAGCGGCCCCGGCTACAATCTCTATAAGAACTCTATAATAACTATATAACAAATTTATACGCCTATATATCTATATAATACTTATTAAGTAGCGTACGCTCTATCCCCCGTCTTTACGTAGTTATACCTATAGAGCGATAAAGGGTTACCCCTTTACTAAAATCCTCCTCTAACCCCCTTCCTATAGACGATATTCCTTCCTTTATACGAACGTACACGACGCTATATCTACGAGTCCGCTTTATACCGATAGGTTCTAAGAAGTAAGCAAAGAAAGTATAGAAGCGTATATACCCTACTCGGCCCTAATTCGACTATATAAAGTATATACTAGATAATAAGAAATATTACTTCTACGGCGATTATAACCTAATACCGCCGGCACCTTCGAATAAACCGATTACACGGGCGATACTAATGCCGCTACGGACGAATACGCTATCCTTAAGTACTATGCTAATTATTATTAACTCTAATAAAAGCGAGATATTAGACGACGAGGTTCTTAACGGACATATTAGTAGGAGCCTCCTAGATAAAGCGTAGCTTACTAGTATAAAGGCAACCTATATGCGACAGATTAAGATCGAAAAGGAAGCGGTAATAAATCTACCGAAGCATAAGTACTATATAAGTAATCTACCCCCTAGCTAACGGTCGAAGGATAGTGTTATAAAGGCTATCTCTATAATAGTAACCGTATAAGTTAGGTTTATTATTACGATTGTTATTACGAGATACTATATTACCCTAGATAATCTAGATAAGATACTAAAGTAGAGTAGGTTAAAGAAAGGTAAGGGRTTCTCTAAGTATACTATATATATTATATACTATTATTGCATTTGTCTATACCGCCGTATAATTAATCGCTAATAGGATGTAGGAACGCCTAAGGACATTACGGTACCGGATTATAATATTAAAGACATAGTAGCTGCTATTCGTAGCTTCGGTAATAAACCGTATATTACTAAGGAGATAGAACATCCGGACAACACCTATATATATATTACGTAGTCGTATAATAACCGAGATAGGCCTATTTAACCTCTAGATACAGACTTTAAAGATAGGAAGCTAAGTCGTATCTTCCTAAACGATATTAATACAAAGGGCTAGCTATCTCGAAAGTAATATAAGGTGTTCCTTATCTTTAAGAGACGTTCTATATCGTAGCCTACGGATAACCTATTATACGAGGCCGAGGTTAACGYAAATCTTACTAAGGCTACTACTACTCTAAAAAGTAAGGGCTCTTAGAAGAAGAAGAAGAAGGTAAAGTAAGAAGTTAAGGTAGAGTTAAAGCTAGTAGTTAAAGTAGAGCCGACCTTAGAAGTATATATACTATCTTTCCGTATAAACGTTAGTAGATAAAGTCTAATACTAAATTCGATAGGAGAGTAAAGAGTAGGTTAATACTACTATAGAGTATAACGCTACCGATAATAGTAACGACGAGTCGCTACCTTCGTTTAGTAAGATGTTTATACGTTTCTAGCCTATATAATCGTAAAGATAGCTACTTACTCGATTATAGATTAAGGGAGAGCTAGAAATTAAAGGAGAGCTAGGAACCGAGGAAGTAGAGTAATAATATCCTACCCTAGGAGGTTTAAGCTATAAGCGGACGATCTCGAAGGTTTCGTAATTATCTAAGAACACGAGTAAACTACACGTAAATTATACGCGTAATCGGTCGAAGCGTCGTTAATCTAAAAGGTTGCGATAAGAATAAAGATAGTAGGTACTTCGTAAGTTTAGAGAGGAGTTATTTTTAGTAGTTTCGTTCGTTCCTTTAATAGATATCTATATAGTACTACTTTAATAGTCGTAAACGCATTATACGGGCGTATATCCACTTCTCGATCTGTCTACTATATAAAGGGAGTGCCTAATATATAGTTATAGATATARGCTTTAGATAACTTTACTTCTACGATTAATCTATCGATTAGGACTACATCTAYATACTAGATAAAGAGGCTATATCGGAAGCGCCCGTAYAATAACTAAAAATCACCGCTAACCTCTCGGAACGGTTATGTTCCGAGGTGGCGTAAGTAGTGTACCTTAGTTCTACTAAAAAAAGATTGTTGCAGAGTTGTCGCTAAAAGCGCACCGTAAAAGTGTCGCGAAGATGCGAGAAAGACGGAACCCTCGGCTTCGGTTCGATGTCGGGTTTAGCCGGCAATGACATGGAGATTTTGGGAGAGGATGGAGGGCTCCCTTGCTTCGACAAAGGTTGCAACCATCATGAAGTTGTTGCACAAATCAACGAACGAATGTTGTTGTGCTGCTAGGGGGTATTATGCAGATATTTCGAAGAAGCCTCAAATTTTGATCATCAATACTACCTGATCATGCGATCAGTTACACGCTGTCTATACATCATGGTTCAAACGACTTGCACTCTCACTTCATTTTCATGCACATTTTTGCCCTCTGATCACGTCAACCGAATTCCAGTATATCCACGTCGCGCCGTCAGAGTTCGAGCACATCCATCAACTAAGTCAATCAGATCGCAACGATATGTGCCGGCTCACGCTTGGTGGTCGCGACTGGAGTTGGTGTAAAGACTCCCAGATTGACCAGCCATGCAGCAGCGTTGAACTCGGAATAGAGCGTCTCAATGCGAAAGCCATACTCGTTATCTGTCGCTGGAATGGTTTGAAGAATGGCGATGCCTGGCGCGGGCTACATTTGTAATCAGTGTTGATCTATCAGCGCAAGCAAGCAAACAAGACTTACAATATCGTTGACCTTCGTAGCCTGACCAGCAGCCGAGTCGGTAGTCTGCCATCTAACGGCGATGTGGTCACATCCGTGGAAAATGTTGAGAGTGTCGAAGGGGATTTGAGGCTGCGCACCCTGGGCGTTCATGAAGTCTTCGCGGCTGGTGAAGGAAATGCCATTGACTTGAATTGGTCCCTTGTTGCCTCTGTTGCGGATTATATTGACAGCCGACGTGTAGTCCTTGAAGTCCTCTGTGAGAACTGTGAGGGCAAGGGTATCCGTGTAGTTTTGGATGAGCTGACGGAAGATCTCCGCGCCWTGCTCAGCTTGCTGGTTCGTGAGGCAATTGCTGGGGCAATTGTCGTTGCCATTATCAGGGACTGTAGGGACTGTGGGAATGGTGTCGTTGGTGCCGCCGTCCTTGGAAGGCGGTTGAGTCTCGACGGGAGGGGTCGAGCCGTACTGAGGAATTTCCGTGTTGATTTGGCGTCCGTATTTCTTGACATTGCCATTGTAGCTTTTGCCTTTCCACATATTCGTGGGAGTTGCAAGGGCGGCTGAAACCATCAAAGCAGAGGAGAGGGCTGTGACGAAACGCATCTTGAAGGTAGGTGGTTGAGTGGATTTTGGAAATTTCAATGTGATGGAAGAGATCGATGTGATGCGGATGAGTGCGAAGCGAGAGAAGGGATGGCAAACACTCTATACATATACCATTTGAGCGTTGGGCTTTTCACCTTCCGAAATGCTCATGTGCCCTGCGGTATTACCCCTGTCCGCAGTTGCCAGCAATCGAAGAATCATCCATTATTCGGCTCTGCTGAAACAATGTGTCCGCTTTGGGCGTTTTCCAGGACAACAATGGACGTACAGGGCCCATAGAAGCAGTCAGTTGAATTCTCCGATGCACCATGCCCGTACATGCAGCAGTCGAAAGCGCAGTGTAACGCGAGGAACCAGGGTCGGCGAGGAGGGAGCGTTGATGAGGGCTTGGCCGAGACCACTTTCAGTCACATAGTGGCGGCTCTGGTGTGTGGTATGGTGATGGAGATGTATTGCCCAGGTCCGGCTCTCCATTCTGCGGCGCGGCAGTGGCAGTGGCTGTTGCTGTAAGGTGTAAGAAATTGGAAAATGGTGGAGGGACGCGCGATGCGATGCCTTTGGCCTTGGCGGCCCAATTTTAGCTCTATGATCTCACGTTCTGGGAGGCGCAAAGGCCGACAACAATGTACAATCATCATCACCCTCCTTCTCCCAAACATTGGCAGATGACAATGCAATAGCGACCAGCAGCTCAACCGCATGCTTCGTATCCACGCAATGCGTTGGTGTGACACTATGTAGATTAATTGGCCAGGGACTCTTGTACCACAACCTACGACCCACGCGACGGGAAGCGCATGTTGCCAGCGTTTATGACAGCTTCCCGGAAGAGCAAGGGTTTTGTGCCGAGCTTCCAAGGTGGCTTTGTCATGGAATCAACATATGCATCAACACTTCACCTGGCTGCTGACATGGCGGCTGATCTACAACAATAGTCCAAAAAGACCGCAGCTTACGGGCCGAGAGCTGAGAGACTGGGGCGAACCAATTCGTCATAGCATGAGCGACGAGCTCCCAGGAACGCAGGTGGTCGATGAAATGATGCCGATTTTGGTAGTTACATCCCTGACGGACCTAACGAACTTCGATCAGCTCCCTACTCAGACCAATTATTGCACAACAGCGGTACTGAGACGGAAGATGAGCGATCTTCTCCAGACTCCGATCTCGAAGGCTGAGTATCGTCCGTTTGGGTTTCACCAGATGGCGCGATCCAAGCCGCCCGCCACGACGGTAAGCTCTAAGATACCACTTCCGATCTGGTGAAGAGATGGTCAGAGCCCGAAGTAAGCAAGACTTGTGTTACAGATCGTGTGCAATCAGCCTGCTATGTCTGTATCTTTAGCAAGCCAGAATCCGGGTACGAGCCTCCTGTGCCCACCCCTACTGTGGCTGGATAGCACATGGCTTGCCCGCCTGGACGGTGTTGCAAGTGACCGTTAGCATGAATGTTCGATCGGCTGCTACAAACCTTGTAAATTTCCAGAACCTAATTGTAGATGCAAGTATCAGCTTGGTAGTGTAGTGCGAAATCCATGAAGTATTGTCCAGTCAGGATAAGTGGCGTATGCGAGGCATTGCTCCACCCGATCTTCTTTGCACATCAGCACGTGGAATGCAAGGTTATTATTGTTGGATTGGGGATCGCTCCATATTGCCCTCACCCTGTGACTCCTTGGTCCGCTGCTCAGATTGAGAGTACGGCACCTCTCTCAGCTTCTCCTTGGTGATCCAGCTCTTCTACGCATGACAGCGCTCAAAACACA
Source organism: Ramularia collo-cygni (assembly GCF_900074925.1). Classification (NCBI taxonomy): domain Eukaryota; kingdom Fungi; phylum Ascomycota; class Dothideomycetes; order Mycosphaerellales; family Mycosphaerellaceae; genus Ramularia; species Ramularia collo-cygni. The sequence continues at coordinate 531,848 of NW_019716255.1, forward strand.
CCGCGTTGCCTTTCTGGAGACCTACCGAGGTGAGCAATATGGATTGCCACAGCTGGAATATCCAAGACAGTCTCACTTGACAGAAGTGGCCTTCGGCGTAGCCAGCATTTTAGCACGCATCCCCGTCGCCTCATGCGACGGGCTCATCGCCGGTATCGTAGGGATGATGAACATCATCGCTGTAAGATGCACGCTCATGGTATCTGTCTCTAGCCGCTTAAGAGTGATATGTTTCTGGGAGTGAAATCCGAAAGAGCCTCGGGCCTGAGTCCTTGAGCCAATTGGTGTGTCTCCCCCAACGCCACGGTCTTTCCACGACACGAGCTCTAACAGACAAATGCGCGGTGATATCTCGGACTGCAGAACCAGGACGTGTTAATAAGACGTGAGGTCTTTGCAAAGGAGTAGGGTTGGAGCGAAGAAGGATTCGGCATGGCCTCCGTTCCCTCCGATTGATGTCATAAAGGATCCACAGATCCACAGTGCGCACACTGCACTGGTGCTGCCCTACTCTCGGCATCGTGAACATCCATAACATCGGTGTTAAGCCACAGGCGACTTCGCTTCTGCCGACTGTCATCATCACCTATTGTTGTCCCTACCTTAGTTAGGCCGTTCCAAGACGCGGGCCAAGATCACAAGAGGAAGAAGATGCCTGCTTCGAGCACCGCAACGCCGAGTCGGGACGACGAGATTACCCGAGTCGACCCTCCTAAGCCGACTTCTACTGCCGCTTACCTCGAACATATGTATGTGATCCTTTCAAATACGTGCATGCAGGAGTTTGAACCTGAGAGGCTCCTGGTCAGAAACTGATCATGAGGTAGATCCACCGCCATCATAGAAGCTCTTACCTCGTGCGATGATGCCGTTATCCTCAATCACCTCTCGCCCGATTTCGAGATGGTCAGTCTTCCATATTAACACCTGCGATGCTTCCTAGACGACTGTAATAGTAACCACGATGAGATACAGATCACAGCCTGCGAAGAACTACCAGTATCATGTCCAACAAAGTCAGCGGCCAGCCTCGAACAGCACTTACAGAACATGGCGTGGTTTCGCAAGCAATTCCCCAAATGGACCTTGGAGGTTTCCAATGCTCGCTGCAACATGACCAAGGGCTCCAGCACCGCTGAGGTGTGGCTTTCATGTCAAGGTCTCCGGACGCCGGAAAGCCAGATGTTCAATCGCGAGACGGTGCATGTTGTGTATTGGCGGAGAAGTAAAACTCAAGGCAATTGGGTCTGCTATCGACACCAAGCGTTGGGAGGCGGCGGCAACTTCTTCTAGGATACTACTACACTAATTGACGAGGGGGTGGAAAGTACTATTCTGGTCTTCGGCATAGCTCAAAACGGCCATTGGACAAGACCAGGATACAGCCCGTCTAGGAGAGGTCACCGCCAACGGCTCACTTCTTGCATGCAAGTGTTGCCTGAAACTCTTGTCCAGACTCCACCCAGCCTGCCAGTACCCTTGAGCAACTCCACGTGGACACTCCATTACTGGCCAGGCGGACCACCATGATGTTCCGCTGTGAACATCTCCATCAGCACGTCCACTACTGCTCACTCCAACAACACCGACGATAGTGAGTGCCCTCCACCAGGATCCCAACTAGGAGAACCACCAGAAGTGCTGCCGGACACCCATCATGATGTCCGCTGGAGGCGGCGCCAGTACATCAATCCCACAAGCTTGGAAGAAGGCTCTCGGCAGTAGATCAGTCAGGAGCCTCCCATAACGATAAGACTGTCCCAACAAAGTCATGCTGTACCAAGGTCTGGTATTCACCAAAGGCGCACTATACTTCTTGCACCTTTCTGGAAGCCCTCTCCCTCGTAGTGTGTGCTGCGTCCATGTTTCTGGTTCCCTGGCAGCGCTACAGCTCAACTTTGATAACAGACTTCATCTTCAGGATCTTCTGCAAATCATCTTCAAGCGGCTGGAGCAAATCTCGCCCATCCTCGGGACCACCTGAGCACATAATCTCCCCGATTCCATTGTGGAGTAGGTCCGAAGAAAAGCTTGCCCAGCGGAGATGCTTTCAAACAGCACACGCGGCCACCACAAACTAATTCGTGGCACGAAAGCGTTCTTTGGCAGCTTCAGCTACAGCCAAAGTCGTCCATGACAAAGCCTACGTCGTCCATGAAGAGCGTCGGATAAAAGCCAACAAATCATACAAAGACCTTGAGATATCGATCCAATGGAACCATCTCAATAATCTCCTGGTATGCTCGACTCGGACGAGCTATCTCCTGTTCTTCTTTGAAGGGTCTCGTGGTATCTCCCGCCGGCCGATTTTGGGGATGTGCTTGTTTGCCATGGATAAAGCAATCGGATCCAGCAGCGTGCGACTAAGAGTTTGAGGAGTAGAAAAAGCAATGCAAGCCAATTGAGGAAAGAATGAAACAATACGCGAGAAGATCAACGAAAGTAGAAAGCAATAGATATTGGAAGGTGTAAGGTTTTTTTGTGCTGGCGATACTGCATATCTCAGCAACGGGAGAAATACGATGCATGCATATGCCATCTTCAAACCGAGGCGTCAAGATCAGGAGGCGATGAACAAGACTGTGGAAAGTAAGAGGCTGCTATGCGTGACTTACAGCAACTCGTCAAGTACGTGGAGGCGTCTTTGCGGGAGTGCAAACTTTATATCCCTTCTATTCGGTGATGCTGCTCGATTCGCTGTAGTGCTCGAGAAAGCTGTTCTGTCGCTTCTGGAGCWCTGAACCAGTCTCCATGTGTGGTTCAATCGTCCTTCTGAGAGGGCTTATGCATCCAAACCTCCAACCTTCTCCTCATCTTCCGCGCCTTCCACTTGCTGCGAGGCAGCCACTCCGTTGCCGTCGAGCTGTGCAGGCACATCAATATCCATTGCGGTGTGATCAGTCCCGTTGACCTGTGCAGGTACATCAACATCGGCGTCGGGATTTCCATTGCCATTGATGACAGGCGGGAGCGGCTGCCTCATCCACACCTTGACCGTCTTATCGACACCGCAGGTGACAAGCCTCTGGTCGTCCAATCCCACGTCCACACCCAATACCACACCCTCGTGCCCGTCCAGAACCTGCAACACCTCCTTCGAACTGACGTCCCACATAAAAGTCTTCCCATCTTCACTCCCGCAGACCGCAAATGCCCATTTAGTCTCGTCTGCCTCCTCCTCTTCGTCCTTGTCCGCCTCCCTATCCATCCAATAAGTCCCAAAACAACTCCCAACACTGAACGCCTCATTCTTATGTCCCTGATAAGTCTTTACAACCCTACCGCCCACATAATCCCACAATCGCAAACATCCATCCAGTGTAGCCGCAAGCACAAACTTGCCGTTCGGACTAAAGCGCACGCTGGTAACGGGTGCATTGTCCTCGTGGACAAGCGTCTTCAAACACTGTCCTGTCGCAGAGTCCCATATTCTGATCAATCCATCGCTAGAACAGCTCACCACCAGCGTTCCGTCTCTCACAAAGTCCACCCCACTGACTGGATCTGAGTGTGCGGGCAGACTTCTCATGATTCTCTTGGTTCGCACATCCCACAAGAAGACTGCTTCGTCGTAGGATCCCGAGACGAGCATGTTGCCCTTGGGCGAAAAGGCAATGGAGTAGACATAGTTGTGGTGACCCACCAGTGGGGAAGGTAGAGGACGTCCGGTGTCGACATCCCAGAGACGAATGATTTTGTCGTCGCTACCACTTGCCAGGACTTTGGAGTCTGGCGACCATGCGATTGTGGATATGCCAGCCAGATGGCCCTCGAGGGTTTGCGACAATGCGCCTGTGGTTGCAGACCAGATCTTGATGGTGGCATCGGCAGAGCAACTTGCGATCCATTTTCCGTCGGGCGAGAACTTCACCGCGGCGACACCGCGTTTGTGGCCGCGAAGGGTGAGGTGAAGTTGGTAGTTGAGGCGATTTGGTCGTTCGATTCGCCGTTTCTTCGGTGGTGCCTCTGCAGCAGCTTCGTCCTCTGGAGTTGCAGCTTGATCAGGCGTGGGTTGTGCGGTTTCATCATAGGCGTATGCGAGCTCGGCGTCGCTGTCTTCGTTGGCTCGTTTCCGCTTCGGCGACGGCTGCGTCGACGGCGTCGACTCGAGGCTCATCGTTGGTGGTGATGCGGGACAGAAGGCGCGTTGGAGGCGCGGAAGACGTGTTGACGACCGGCTTGGCGTGTTGCGGCGACCAGGATGGAATCAATCGATGGAATCTCAATCTCAATCTCTTAYCCTCCGACTTCTTCCCTCACGCTCTCCTCCGCTCTTCGGCCAAGCGCTGCTGCTCCAGCTCCAGCCGCTTCTCCTCAATGGCCACCCGTCTCTCCGCAATGCTCGTTTCCCGCCTCGCGTGCGAGTATTCTATGGCCGGCTTGGTGCCGACGTAAACGAGGAAGATGGTGCCGAGGATAGCAGCGGTTTTGGGCTTGGGCATCAGCAGCTTACGAAGAATCCTAAACATGTCGGAAGAGGTAATAAGAAAGGGACAGGGAAGGGGAAGAGGAWGGAGGACAATACGTCGAGCTCCTCTGGTCGATCACTACATGTACCTTCCGAGACCAGACTCGTCAAGACTGCGAAGAGTGGCTTGCTCCCTCGTGCCGATCCGCGATGAACCTTTAATTTTCCTCCTCGTTCAAGTCTATCTTTCTTTCCTACATTGCATGAGGTATTTCCTTCTCCTGTTGGTTCGTGTTCAGCACCTCGTCAACATGGATGCATTAGAGCCGCGACTTGAAGGGAATCGCGATACTGCCACCCCAGTTGATTCGGTCACGACTTCGAACCTTCACCTCGGACAGCCTCCTTCAAGACCGCACACCTGCGATTCGATTCCTGCAAACACGATCCAGCTTTTATGAGTTCAAGATGACTCGGTTCACAACGGGATGTGGAAGGCCAAGGTAGGATGTGAATTACTCCAGAATTGATCAGTGTCTCTACCTTTATTTCCCTTCCATCTTTCGATTCTGCCTGTATTCTCCGGCTTTGGGTCGAAGACATGCATATCGCTGGTGTTCATGCATAGTAAGGTCATCAATACGACTACCTACCTATTTTCCAACCTTGAGATGCGGCAAACTGTCAGGAGCCCAGGCTATTTTCCATTTCTGCTGCGCGATTTCATCACCATGGCGGTTTTCCTGTCGCTTTTTCTCCTGTCCTGTGGACTTCACTTCAGAGTGTTGCATTCCAGCCGACCTTTGTCCCTATTGAATCAGCAATCGACCCAGCGCTCTCAAGTTGTCAAAGAAAACCGCATTACTCGATTCGGCCAGCGGCTTTGTCTTCATTCCGAAAGCGGCGGAGAAGATGAGAGAACCACCCGTCGAACTCCAAACCCATCCATATTGCACATGTGAAATCATTCGCAGTGCAGAAGCTGCCCTTTAAACCCAACACCATCCCGTTGAAAAGACATCAGATCGCAAGATCCAACATGGCGACCCCAAGTCCGGAGAAAGAAGACAAGACACCTGTTAACCCCTTGACACCAGACGGCTCAACGGAATCCTCTGTAGACCCTGCGCCTCTGAAAGCTGGAGCGACTGCCGACTCACAGCAGCAAAACGAGGAGCCCCGCGAATCCATCGTGAGCTTGCCGGAGAGCCCTGGAGTCCATCCCGAGGAAAGCAGGAGAGATTCCAATGCCACTCAATCTCCTGTGTCTCCCACCAAGGCACAGGGAGCCGCGGGAGGAAGCTTGACAGATGTGGCCGCTGAAGACATAGAGACTACATCCACAGATCACAAACCAGACGTGTCAGCAAAGTCTCCCACCACGCTCAAGATCAAAGCCACCGCACCAGGTATTGGCGAAGTGAACTCAGTCAGGTCAGCCGAGTGGATGGAGCAACAGGACCGTCTCAATCAACCAGACGCTGAAAAGCTCCACGCAAAAGTCAGTGAGAAGGTCGCGCAAGAGGCGACGTCCCGAAATTTCGAACAAATCATGGACGGAAACATTGATTGTCGACAATCCTTTCGAGATGCTGTGCCCAAGAGATCTCTAAAGTCACGTTTACAGCCAAGTGACTCTTGGGTAGCAGTGTTGAAAGGCGCTGACCCTCGTTCAACGTTCCGCCGCGTTGCTTCATCTGCAGTGTCGGCCTTGAAACCAAACACTGATGCTAAGCCATTGGATACGCCCGAGAACGAAGACCTTCCCGAACCGACCCTCGTTCCTGAGCCACAAACCTGGCTGACAAAACTCATCGCAGACTACCCAGGTGGTTTGGAATACGACTTGGGAGCCCTACTCTACGTCTTCCTCTGGTTCATTGTACTACCGTTCACAATCGGCGTCTGCATAATCACGACTTCGATTTATTTCTATCCATCCTTTGAACCACCCTGCTCATACCGTCCCGTGAGCACGCTCGCTACTCTCGGCTCCTCTTTCAACCTCCCAAACTTCTGCGATTTGGGCGGAGACTACATAACACCAAGCACCTCGCCCATTGTCATGGATCCGCTAGGCATCACACAAGCACTCGACTGGCCCATCACAATCCCCGACCTCAAAAGATTCGACTACGCAGTCTCCAACCCAGCAAAACCTTTCACACCCATCAGTGACAATCTTCACCAATCAGCTGCCTTCATCGCTCAAGATGCTCGCGTCAAGACAATTTCCCAATATGCAACTAAACGTGTCGCCGCGACACAAACTCTGCAGAAATCCACCACGGCTTTAGTGAGTCGGTACAACACCTTGATCAATGATATTCTCCATTGGTCCAGCCGGGCACCTAAAGACATGCAGACCCTCGCTCAATCATCTTATGGATTCTGGGATACCGTGTCCCTTCTCTGGGGTCCTACATTCGGATTAAAGACTCCTCTAGGTTCCATCAAAGAGAAATTACGACTGCCCGTCGAGGAATTATTCAACCATGTGAAAAATCTTGCGGTGGAGACGAGGAGAACTTCTCATGCAATCAAGATCGCGAAGAATTCGAGAGTGGAATTTCATCGTGAATTGGCTGAAGCGGAAGAATTCTTCGTAGATCGATGTCTGAGTCGGAATCTTTTGGGTTATGAACGGCTCAGTGCGGCTGCGGCTTGTCAAGGGTGGGATCCGAGGGTGATTGAGAAGGCTTTGGTGAAGATTGAGAAGCGGGAGGATGTACTTTTCGATGCCATCCAGACTTATGTTGAGGCGATTGTGGGTTCTGTCAAGCCTTTGGGGATGTTTTATAAGCAGGTCTTGGAGGAGTTGGAGGGTGTCAAGAGTCGAACTTTTGGGGATGTTACGTTTGATACTTTGGATTCCTTGAGGGCTTTTGTGGGGTCGTTTGAGGAGAGGATTGGAGTTGCTGCGGGTGATTTGGGGGAGAGGATGAGTAGAGAAGTGAAGTGAAGTGAAGTGAAATGAAATGAAGTGAAGGGATGAGAAGAATATAGTTTTATCGTGGTGTTTTTGATTGCAACAATTAATTATAGGTTAGGGAATACAATAGTAAATATATCTCTCGGTTCATAGTCAATGGTGGGTGGGTAGCACATTCAATACTCTTCACAATCCTCCAATCCAGTCCAATCTAAAACCCCGAACTCTTCCAATCCTGGGCACTTAAGCCTTGTGGTGGCCGTGAGGGTAGTAGTCGTGCTTGTTGTCTGCGTCCTGGCTAGACCAGAAAGCGAAGTGGTCATCGTAGTCGCTGTGGTCGTGGTGTCCGTGTCCGTGTGAAAAGTCATCGTTGTCAATGTCTACGTCAGACTTGACCACGTTGACGAACTTGTCTAGAGAAAAGTGTTAGCGGATGTTCTAGCCCAAGACCTGTGGACAGCTCAAGAGATACCTTCAAGCTATCCGGCCTGCCTCCTGCTTTTCGAATCACTTACTGTTGATGCCGCCAGTAATCTGAGGAGCTGCTGCGCGCTTGTGGTGTCCTCCATTGATGCTAGTCTCATCCTGGTTGCCCTGGCCTATATAAGCAGTCAGTGTGGGGTTCAATGAGGCGAAAAGAGAGGCTGAAGTACCGATGTTTACGTCAATCAAGTCAGCGCCCAGGCCGTCTAAGCCGAGTTAGCATGTATCTTTGAGGATAGGGAAGGGAGGGGATCGAGACATACTGCCTCCATTTCGCTTGTGGTGTCCTCCAACGACGGTAGTCTCATCCTGGTTGCCCTGGCCTATATAATCAGTCAGTGTGGGGTTCAATGAGGCGAAAAGAGAGGCTAAAGTACCGAGGTTTAAGTCAATCAAGTCAGCGGCCAGGCCGTCTAAGCCGAGTTAGCATGTGTCTTTGGGGATGGGGGAGGGAAGGGCTGGGGACATACTGCCTCCATTTCGCTTGTGGTGGAAGTCGCGGTCGGAATCAACGTCGATATCAGTGTCAACAATGTTCTCAGAAAATGAGGCGACGCCTCCGAAGAATTTGGGGCCAACGTCACGCTTGTCGTCGTGGTGGCCGTGGTAGAAGTCGCGGTGGGA
>NW_019716255.1:540592-732194 GCF_900074925.1 Ramularia collo-cygni
TGGTGGCCGTGGTAAAAGTCGCGGTGGGAGTCAACGTCGATGTCAGTGTCCACAAAGTTCTTGGACGATGTGACGACGCCTCCGAACATCTTGGGACCAAGGTCGCGTCTGTCGTGGTGGCCATGGTAGAAGTCGCGGTGGGAGTCAACATCAACATCAGTGTCAACAAAGTTGCTAGACGATGCGACGACGCCTCCGAACATCTTGGGGCCAAGGTCACGCTTGTTGTGGTGGCCATGGCCGATGAATGTGGCAGAAGTTTCCTAAAGCAAAAGTAAGCGGGTGTTTCAAGGTTTGGGGGAGCCATGTAGAGGCGTGGTGACTGACATCCTGGTTTCCCTGGCCTACATTCAAATCAAGAACATCTGTAGTCGTTAGCATGGTCTCTTAATGGTGCGAAGTGGTGGAAGGGATCAATTGTACCAGTTAGGGCTCCGTTCCCACCGTTTGCGGCCCTCTTCCAGTGGTGGTCGTCGTGGTGGTGGTAGTCATCGTAGTGGTCGTAGTGGTCGTGGTGGTCAAAGAAGACAGCATTGGTTTCATCCTGGTTGTTCCTGGAAGAGAAGAATTAGCGATTTCTTAGGCAATTTCGATGTGGCCCACGGCCTGAGTAGCTCGAAAGACATCTTCGAGCTACTCCTGCACGCCTTCTGCCCTTTCATCCACTTACGAGCCGATGTTTACATCTGCCACGTCGGCGAGAATACTGTGTGAAAACGCATTAGCTTTGGAAGGTGGGAAATGGATCAAGGACAACGAACCCGTTGCCTCCGTTTGCAGCACGCTTGTCGTGGTGACCGTGCTCGTAGTAGACATGGTGGAGCGGGTCGGGGTCCACGTTGTGGTAGTGTTCGTAGTAGTGGTCATCATGGTGGTCGTGGTGGTTGTGGTTGTCGTAGTCAATGTCAGTATTTTTAACAGTAATCACCTCGTTGTTGATGCCTGGAGCGAAGTATGAAAGTCAGCGTATGGCTTGTGAGTTGAGTAGATGAGACTGCTTACCTCCGAACACCTGGGGGCTGCGCTTCGAGCCGTGACCGTGGCCATGGCCGAGGTAGTAGTCGCGATCAGAGTCGACATCAATGTCTGTATCCACAACGGTGGTTTTCTCGTTGACGATGCCACCGAAAAACTTTGGGCCTGAGGCAAAGGATAGAGGGTTAGCGATAGCCCAGACATTTCCGACCAAGGTCCAGTAGCTCGAGAGATATTTCTGAACTATGTCGCAGGCCTTTTACTGTTTGGTTCACTTACCGACATCACGCTTGTCGTGGTGGTCGTAGTAGACATGGTGGAGCGGGTCGGGGTCGACATTGTGGTAGTGCTCGTAGTAGTGATCGTCGTGGTGGTCGTGGTGGTCGTGGTGATCGTAATCAACGTCGTTGGAGACGACGTTCACGATCTCGTTGGAGATGCCGCCAGAGATCTGAGGAGTTGGTGCTGCAGCAGCCAAGGTGAGGAGGGCGGCGATGCCAGCGACCTGCTTGGTGGGAGACATTGAGATGGATGGGGAACACTGGAGCCTTGTTGATGAGCTGTGTTGTGGATTGGATTGGATTGGAGCGATTGGATTGGATTGGATTGGAGTGGAGTGAAGCGAATGATGTGAATGTGATGAGATGATRTTGACTCCTGCGTTGGAGGAGAGGAGTTATATATTCCTCAGACGAACATAACCCACGAGAGACCTGCCATGTTCCAGCTGTAGAGGCTGCCCGATACAGCGTACGATCGAACATTGCTGAAAGACGGTAAAGCTACGCCATGAGATTGTTTCACTTTGCTATCCACCTAGCACGATCATTTGCGGTATGCTTGGCGATTCTTGCTGAATGTAGGAGCAAAGAGAGACAAGCGTGGTCGTGGTTGGAGCCCAGGCCGTTCCTGGGGAAACGCAGGTCAGAGCTGTATTGGCCCGTCCGCCAGCCTTGGTTGGTCGATAATGTGCGTGAAACATCGGCAGCTCAGGAGCGGCCCGCCTGCGAACTACCTGCAAGGTACGAACAGTTCTTCGCAACGGACCCAGTCGGGCTGACGGTTTGGAGGTTCCGAACAGGCGATCAAATCCAATGGGGTATTTGACGGAGACGATCCGGCTCGGGTCATGAGATCGCGGTCTCCAAGCATCGAAAGACGGTGCTTGTTCGCTCATATTGCGGACCTTGGTTGTCGGGGGTCTCAGCCGCATCCAACGGTCGTCGGCTGCTGATACAGAGATACTGGTGGAGTGCGGAGATGTTTCTTGGGCTCATAGATGACGTGCCTCTTGTCATCGAGCAATGACCTCAGTGATCGAATCAGACTGGAGTTGCTCATGTTTCCTGCTTCCCCAAGATCTGCTTATGCGCTGCAAAGGGTGGAACGCCAAAACAATACCCAACGGTTCAAAGTCATCACTAAGGCGCGTTGGATCATTGCTCGCAACGTGTGTACAGCGGGATGGAAGAGAGGCTAGCCTCGCCGTTGAACTTGAAGCCGTTGAGTTGCGGGGACCGTTCGCCGACTTTATGTAGGCGGCAAGATTAACGGCGTTCCAGCGCGGTGTGCCCAGAAATGCCTTGACAACAGAAACATTTGAGAAGATGAGGCTGGATTTCTGATCGAATTGCATGGTGAGCAATATTGCAGTTCCCGTGGCCGCGTCGATGGCAAGCTTGGTGTCTTGTTACGTTGTCCTCTCTTTCGACACGAATGTAGTTGTTGGGTTGTACTATACCTTACTTCCGCAGCGGCACGTCGTCGCCTGTCACTTGTTGGCATACCACATGCTGCTTTGGTGCCGGACGCGATCACCCAAGACGAAGCTGTCGAAGGCCATGGAGACAGATGAGGCGAACATCAGCACGGGTTGCCGGCTGTCGCTTTAGTATTCCGCTCGTTGATGTTATGCAAAGACGATGAAGGGAGCAAGTGGGTGGATTTCAATCGCCGCCCCCTCCCAAGGACCGGCGCGCGCTCCGCTTTGCCATTCTCAATGACTTTCCAACGACAGGGGAACCCTTTCATAGGAATCGTTCAGGGATTCATCAATTGTCCGCAGACCTGATGTGCTGGTCTCCGCACGAGCATGTACAGTAGCAGCCCCCCCGCAACGGAGATTTCTGAATGACCACCATTTGACGGTCCCAAGAACGACTATTACGAGAGAATTTGCCGTTAGATGCTGTTCCTCACTCGTGACCGCATCCCGGACCAGCATGTTGTCTGCACTAGCGCTGAAAGTCGGTCAGGTGAAAGTGGAACGTTGCAGAGACTTGCAACAGCCACGAAGGAGCAACAAATTTGTGTGAAGACTCTGCTGCAGTGTGACCATCTGCGAGGCGTCGCGATTGGTTCTGACGGTCTCCTGCAGCCAAATGGCCACGAGGCGTCGATCCGGGGAAGATGTATTTAGCGTCAGGTACGTGTCCGTCGCGCGGAGGGCGGCTAGCAACGGGCGTTGYGTCTTCCTGCGCGTGAGATTTTACTTACTCAACAATTACTTGAGAAGGTGCAGCGTGTACGTATGTATGTCGCTGCACGTGCCGAAAGGGCCCTTCGTTCGTTCGTTCGTTTATAAGATGCGTCGCGCGCGCGTGATAGTTCATGGTCCTTCAATCTTTCCACATCCATCGATGAAACACACATTAAACCAAGAGCCTGCGTTCGAGTCGACACGCCAGTCAGATCACGACGATAAGAGGTGAGTTGTAACTGTTGGTGTTTGAGAAGAAACAGGAGGAGCTGCACTGTGCAAGGGGAGAGTGCCGGAGTGCAGTCATCGGATTGGTGCGGCTTATCAATGGCTGCTAAGTTACGAATGGTGGTGATGATGATGCAGGAACAGAACGCTTCTGACTTGTTCGCAGCTTCTCTTCTTGAACTTTTCCTTTTCCTCCCCCAAACACCAACATCACACACCCGTCCAACATGGCGGCCCTACCATCCCACGCCGTCAATGGCACACACGGCCCCAACGGCACCAATGGCAGCATGCATGCCACCAACAAGCACCTCGACATCACCACACCGGAACGCAACGGACAGCCGTCACCGCAGCCCACTCACTTGGGCGTGCCCGGCGGCATTCCTCACCGCATCCTGCAAGAGAAGGGCTCGGGCTACATTGCCCCCGAGTTCCAGGGCAAGGCACAGCAGATGGAGCAAGTCATGGACGCGGTTGAAGCGCGGGGCTTCATTCCGGTCGATTTGGTGGACGCAGAGACAAAGTGGTTCTACAACGAACTTGGCATCGACGACATGTACTTTAGCACAGAGGCTGCCGACGCCATCGTGAGCCATATCCACTCGCTCTACGCGGCCAAGGTCGCCGCCTATGCGAGGGACGACAAGAAGCTCGAGATCCGCCTCGACAAGGAGGCCATCGACCACGCTGTCTACATTGACACCAGCACGCCCGGGATCAGCCAAGTCGACGGCTCACAGTTCGAGCAGAGACTCGAAAACAAGTACCTTGACAGCAATAATCGAGGTCTAGACAGCTACCGCGTCGAGTCCTTCCGCTCTCCAAGCAAGATCCCTGGCGGCAGTGAACAGACGCTTCGCTGCTACTTCGTGTACCAGTCGAGCTTCAAGAACAAGACGCCTCATCCGAAGGAAACCAACATCTCTGAGCTGGGTGACGAGCGTTTTCTTCAAAAGGCAACCCCCAACACCCTCGAGGTCTACCAGAGTATCATGGATGCCGTGGTTCTTAGAACTGGCCCGGTCATTGACATGTACGACGTGGTCGGCAGCCGTGAGAAGCGCCTCGTCGTCGGCTTCAAGCAGGGTTCTGCTTTGGGCATGTTCGCCGCCCTCTCTCACCTCTATCACTACTACGGATTGACCTCGTCGAGGAAGTATGTGGAGCAGTTCAGCAACGGCATCACCATCATGTCCATCTACCTCCTGCCTGCGCCTAGCGTTAACATCGCTGCGAAGCACCCTCCCATCGAGGCAAGCATTCACCAGATCATGAAGGAGGTCTCCCTGCTCTACTGCATCCCCCAGAACCAGCTGCAGCCTCACTTCAACAGCGGTCGTCTCTCCCTGCAGGAGTCCACATACGCTCACTGCGTCTGGGTCTTCGTGCAGCACTTCCTCAACCGCTTGGGCAACGAGTACAACACCCTCAAGTCGGTCTTGGACCCCAACAACAGTGTGCACGCCGAATTGCTTAACAAGCTCAAGAAGCGATTGCGTACTGAGACATTCACGGCCGACTACATTCTCGAGATTATTAACACTTATCCCAATCTCGTCCGTTCGCTCTACCTCGCCTTTGCAAGCGCGCACTACGTGCAGACTCGTGGTGAGCAGGATGACTTCCTCCCAACCCTGTCGTACTTGCGGATGAAGATCGAGCCCACCCTCACCGATGAAGAGCTCAAGACCCTCATCTCCAAGACTGCCATCAATGAGCACCACGAGATTGTCATGACGGCCTTCCGCGTCTTCAACAATGCCGTCCTGAAGACCAACTTCTACACTCCTACCAAGGTCGCTCTCAGCTTCCGCTTGGACCCATCGTTCCTGCCCGTGGAGGAGTACCCACAGCCTCTCTACGGCATGTTCCTGGTCATCAGCTCCGAGTTCAGAGGTTTCCACTTGCGCTTCAGAGACATTGCGCGTGGTGGTATCCGCATCGTCAAATCTAGGAGCAGCGAAGCATATGCCATCAACGCGCGGTCGTTGTTTGATGAGAACTACAACCTGGCCAACACCCAGCAGCGCAAGAACAAGGATATCCCCGAAGGTGGTAGCAAGGGTGTCGTTTTGCTCGATGTAGCTCACCAAGACAAGACTGAGGTCGCGTTCGAGAAGTACATTGACAGCATCATGGATCTGTTGCTTCCGCCGACCAGCCCTGGTATCAAGGACCCCATCGTKGACCTGCATGGCAAGCCGGAGATTCTCTTCATGGGCCCCGATGAGAACACTGCCGACCTCGTCAACTGGGCGACCGAGCACGCGAGGGCTAGAGGCGCGCCTTGGTGGAAGTCATTCTTCACCGGCAAGTCGCCCAAGCTAGGAGGCATTCCACACGATGCATACGGCATGACCACGCTTAGTGTGCGTGAGTACGTCAAGGGTATCTACCGAAAGCTCAACCTCGACGAGCGCGAGGTGCTGAAGCTGCAGACTGGTGGTCCCGACGGTGACCTCGGCTCTAATGAGATCCTACTCGGCAATGAGAAGTACTGCGCCATCGTTGATGGCTCTGGTGTTCTCGTTGACCCCAACGGCCTCGACCGCGGCGAGCTGCTCCGTCTGGCCAAGGCACGCAAGATGATTGCCCACTACGACATCTCCACCCTCTCCCCTCAAGGCTACCGCGTGTTGGTCGAGGATGCCGGCATCACTCTTCCTTCGGGCGAGGTCGTTAACAACGGTACCGCCTTCCGCAACACCTTCCACCTGAGAACCACCGAGAAGATCGACATGTTCGTTCCGTGCGGCGGTCGTCCTGAGTCGATCGACTTCACGAGTGCCAGCAAGCTCATTTCAGAGGGCAAGTGCACCGTGCCCTACATTGTCGAAGGTGCCAACCTCTTCATCACGCAGGAGGCCAAGGTCCGTCTTGAGAAGGCCGGCTGCATCATCTTCAAGGACGCATCCGCCAACAAGGGCGGCGTGACCTCTTCCTCCCTCGAGGTCCTCGCGTCGCTTTCCTTTGACGACGAGAGCTTCCTCGAGAACATGTGCGTCCACATCGACGGCACCGTTCCTGCCTTCTACCAGGACTACGTCCGCCAAGTGCAGGCCAAGATTCAGGAGAACGCGAGACTGGAATTTGATGCCATCTGGCGCGAACACGAGCTTACGGGCGTTCCACGGAGCATCCTCAGCGATCAGCTCAGCGTTGCCATTACCAACATGGACGAGGAGTTGCAGGGTACCGCGCTCTGGGAGAACGAGAAGTTGCGGCGGAGCGTCTTGAGTGATGCTTTGCCTCAGCTGCTTCTGCAGAAGATCGGTCTGGATAAGATCCTTGAACGCGTAAGTCGCATATGACACCATTTTGACAAGACAACGATTGCTGACATGATGATAGGTCCCCGACAACTACCTCCGCGCCATCTTCGGTAGCTTCCTGGCGAGTCGCTTCATCTACACGATGGGCATCTCTGCTAGTCCCGTCAGCTTCTTTGGTAAGTCTATCGTTGCAATGTGATCAATTGGAATATGCATACTGACGTGGATTGCAGCTTTCATGAACCAGCGCATGCTGAAGGTCAACGGCGTCAACGGCGCTTGATTGCCTCTGGCATGGAATAACGACACGCGACGCGAACATGTACCACGAGAACAATAATTTCATGCATGCACGGATGGCAATTCCGCGGCGTTTGTAGAGGTGGGTTGCTTTGAGAGAATCTCATGCTGTGGCCGAGGAATGCAGTCGTTAGCTCGAGCTGCATTCTTGCGACTGATGTAAACAAGCATTCGAGAGAGTAGACAGACACTAAAAGGATGCGCGTCTGTTGATCCATGTCTCGTTGTGATATCTCGCTCTGACTTTGATATGCGTGGAGTCGACCAAGAAGATTCCACTCGTTCGATACATTCACCGACGCGAGCAAGCACTTGAGCGGATAACCCATTCGCACCCGACTACTAAGATGGCGCGATATGCCATGCCTCCAACCGAACGCTCATCTACGCACAATATGACAAACACCAATGATGGCCAGCATGAGCTCTCGCAACCGACCGGCGTACGTAACAGGATTGGTAAATGTGGTGGTATTTTCAGGGATCCATCATCTCAGCCTAAGAGCGCTCAAGCCAGGCGCAGTTCAAGAATCAAAGATATCGAGACGGAGAAAGTGAAGGTAGAAGCCGGAAGGGTTGTTAAGCGGCAGCCTTCAAAGATCGGGGACGCGGTGAAGAAGAAGAAGAAGAAGAAGGTTAAGAAGCAGGAGACTGTTGCTGCTCATGGTGCTGCGGAGGAGAAGGGAAATGTGAAGAAGGTCGCTAGTAGGAGAGTTACGAAGGTTTCTGCTGCGGAAAAGGCTGCTGCGGTTAAGAAGGTCGCGAAGAAATCCGCTGAGAAGAAGCCCGCTACAAACAAGACAGCCGAGAAGAAGGATGCTGCGGTCAAGAAAGTCGCGAAGAAGCCCGCTACGAAGAAGACAGCGGCGAGGAAAGTCTTGAAAGAAACCAACACCAACCAACGTCAAACATCTGCTTCTCATGACAAGGCCCTTAAGTCACGCAGGAGGTAACGAGGATGGCTTTCAAATGATCTGCTCATTACCGGCTTCACGGCAGATGTCGAGCGACAGGCCATCCAAGAGGCCTAAGAAGTAGTTGAGTCCTGAGGGCGGTGAATTGTTCAAGCCGAGGGAAAGAGTCGGACAGGAGGAGCTGGAGGAGCTGGAATGGAGGATTCCGCATCAGGGCAGAGGATTCGTGTACGAGCTTTTGCTTTAGACCTCTTCGACGAGCTGCTAAGAAGTCGTGGGAATGACGAAGATGAATGAGACGGTTGGTGTAACGAGACCATCAAGCTTGTACCGTGGGCAGGAGAAGATACACTGCGCTGCTTTCATGTCTACGCGATATCGATGTTTGGACCTGCCTTCTTCTCAGGCCTTTAGTGCTTGTGCTAGGGTTAGGGTTGGGGTAGTGGCAGAATGCCAGGATCCTCTTTCGATGGGTCCGAACCGTATCCGTGCCACTCCTTCGTCACTGTCCTCGCTTCAGGCTCTGGCGAGTGCGCGTGACTACTAGCTAGTAAGGCCACGGATATAGGATGTTGTCTTGTAATGTCTGCGACGAATTTGACCTCGGCCTCGACCTCGACCTCTACCTCTACTACCACCTCAAACACCGACTATGAGCGCGACAAGCTCCGTCGCCGCGCGCCATTGCGTAGCGCTAGCACGCTCCCAGCAAGCCCGCCTCTTCCCCCGACTAGCACTTCAATTAGCGGTGCGCAGGCCGTTCACGACGCGCCACGCGCTGCTCAGTAAGCGCAAAACTACTACTACTACCGCTACTACCGAGCCGCCCAAGCCAAAACAAGCGATCCACCAGAACCCCGAGCTTCCCAAGTTCAGCCTCGACGGCCTGGGTCTTAGCAAGAATATGAAGACGCTTTTCTACGTCCTCATTTGCATCTGGGGGACATTTGAGACGTACTTCTACGGGCAGGCAATCTACACGTKGTGGACGGCTAAGCCTGCGGAGGGCAATTGAACGTGAAGGACTATAGGCAGGGCATAAGACGGAGCTGTGGCCGTTCGCATTAATAACCCAAGACAGAGTGTAGTGAAAGCTACCATCCGGTCGTAGGGGCACTGTCTTGGTTGGTTTGATGCATTTTTCCACCTACACCTTGGCAGGTCAATCGAGGAACAAGCATCAACACCTGGGCATAGCTGACATGTATCTAAACCTGTGTAAAGGGGATATTTTCACTAACACTCAATCCAATACTAACACAACTCCCAAAGGCCTTTCTACCGTAACGACCGTAATGAGACTGAGCACGCGAGTCGTAGTAGCGCTGGTTGTGTTGCGTCTTGCAATGTTGGAGATTGATTGGTAGCATAGACTCATCAACACCTGGGCATAGCTGACATGTATCCAAACCGGTGCAAAGGGGATATTTTCACCAWCAATCAATCCAATACCAACACAACTCCCAAAGGCCTTTCTACCGCAAGGACCGTAATAAGACTAAGCACGCAAGTCGTATCAGCGATAGTTGTGCTGCGTCTTGCAATGTTGGAGATAAACTGGGAGCAGAGACTCAATGAATATGTATATCGATGTTTCACACCGCTCTCCAGCTCACATCGAACCATACAAGTGAGGGTAGAACTACGAACCAAAGGAGGAGACGATTATTGAAGGCTGCTCGCCAGCAAACGGGTTTTCCCCTCSGCCCTGAACTTCTCTTCACAAGTGATCGGCGGTGCCTGACGTCCGATGAGGGACTAGCTGCATTCAGCTTCCTTCGACCTCGACTCGTGCGTGCCCTTGAACTTCTGAAGGAGTCAGGACTCGAGCATTGAACCGCGAACATTGCGCCGCAAAGGGGCCACTGTCGCTACTATTCCGTACGACGTAGCCTGCTATCAATCCTCCAACCAAACGTGACCTGGTTCCCTTCGACGACCCGCGCAGCAAAAATTGCTCCTTCGACATTGACCGATCGATATCCTCGGGAAAGCGAGTTTGCTCGTCCTCACCGCATCCCATTGACTTGACGCTGGCGAGCCTTGGAGAGACTACGACATTGGCGCGCATTGTGGTGCCTCCGATGTGACTTTGCATGCGGTTTGACCAAAGTATCATGAGCACAGCACATTGCTACTCGCAGCATCCGATATCCGATATCTTCCGCACATAACACAACATGGCCGAGTCCTCCACAGATGCCACAGAGGTTCGATTCCTCGGCTTGCGATCCTGGATCTCGCAAGCCGTGGTGGCATCCTTCGTGGCCGGCGGCGTGGCTGGGGCCGTCTCTCG
Organism: Ramularia collo-cygni; assembly: GCF_900074925.1. Classification (NCBI taxonomy): domain Eukaryota; kingdom Fungi; phylum Ascomycota; class Dothideomycetes; order Mycosphaerellales; family Mycosphaerellaceae; genus Ramularia; species Ramularia collo-cygni. The sequence goes on from NW_019716255.1 coordinate 551,060, forward strand.
CACAGTCGTATCACCTCTGGAGCGTCTAAAAATCCTGCTACAAGTACAGTCGAGTGGACGTACAGAATACAAAATGAGCATACCAAAAGCTTTGGGCAAGATTTGGAGAGAAGAGGGGTTCAAAGGCATGATGGCGGGCAATGGCGTCAATTGCATACGGATTGTGCCCTACAGCGCGGTGCAGTTTGGTAGTTACAACCTCTACAAACCGGTAAGAATATATTGTAGGTTCATCGGTCAACGAATCAATCCGCTGACAGCATGATGATAGTACTTCGAGGCCACACCTGGCGAACCTCTCTCCCCTCTCCGCAGACTGTGCTGCGGTGCTGTCGCGGGCATAACATCCGTGACCGTCACCTACCCTCTCGACATCGTCCGCACGCGACTTTCGATCCAATCTGCATCATTTGAGAGTCTCACCAGAGAACAGGCGGCCAAGAAGTTGCCCGGAATGTGGTCAACATTGAAGACCATGTACACCACCGAAGGCGGTTTCACAGCTCTATATCGTGGGATAGTACCCACGGTTGCTGGCGTGGCTCCCTATGTCGGTCTGAACTTCATGGTCTACGAGAGCGTACGACAATATTTCACCCCAGAAGGACAACAGAATCCTTCTGCAGTTGGAAAACTAAGCGCTGGTGCCATTTCAGGTGCTGTGGCGCAGACCATCACTTATCCTTTGTAAGTTGGCTTGGCCGACCCATTGCTTATCGCCCTACTGACTAGTCACCATAGCGATGTGCTTCGCCGTCGATTCCAGATCAACACCATGTCTGGCATGGGATACCAATACAAATCGATATTCGACGCTGTTCGAACGATCGCAGCTCAGGAAGGTTTCAGAGGACTATATAAAGGGATAGTACCCAATCTTCTGAAGGTCGCGCCGAGCATGGCGAGCAGCTGGCTGAGTTTCGAGTTGACGAGGGACTTCTTCGTGAGTCTGAAACCGGAGGCTGTGCCCGCGGATGAACCCAAATAATGGAACGACATCTCATCCTGACTACTGGCCAACGAATCAAGCAAACACAGGCGGGATTTTTGCGAAGCAGTCAATGGATCTAGGGAACTTGTTGGTTTCACAGGCGTTCCAGGGAGCTTGCGGGCTCATGAAAGGACAGCGAGGCGTCACGGTTGCTTTGCATGCGGAGACTCAACCCGCTGCTCTGATCTTTGCATTGGAAGATATGGAAGCTGCGAGAGATTTCAGGAGGCCGCATGGCGGGTAGATCTTGAAGACTGCACACTTGAATAGTCAAAAATACACTGTATCTGATTGTGTACATCTGAGCTGTTCGATACGTGTGAGCATATCAGAAGGGAATGGTTGTTGGCGTGTCTACGAAAAGGGATATGGAATGCGTCACAAGAGCTTCAGTAAGTGGATGAATCTGCTGTAAGCCCAGCTCCTTCCTACGGTCCAACCAAATCAGCTACCGGACGACGTCTCATTTTCTGACCGATTCGATTATTCCTTGAGGATACGACATAATCCCTCTGAACATCTAGATTAACAAATGGAAGCGCTCGTTACCCCAACCCTAATCCAACCCTGACGCTCGAGGAATTCCCGCAGAACGAGCACTAAAAGGGAGTGAGTGCATGGCGTCCCACGGTTCGATACATCATACATTGGTTTCAGTGAACTTAGCGTCTAACGGCAACTTCTTCGTTTTACGACCTCGCTGTGCATGGCTTCTCTGACATAGCAGTACCACACTTGCTCATTCTACAAGGCAAGCGTTTAGCACTGTTGTTGCGCTTCCTAACAAGGAGCTCACGAGACTAGCGCGCTTGCAAGCACATCGAGTACATTATCGACTACGCGAACAATTATGTCATCTACACATATATGACTAAAGTGTTGCAATAACGACTGGTGTCTCGACAGAATTGTGTACTGGCATGGCCAATCCTTCACATCGCAACCAAACATGGAAATGATAAAAGTCTAGCCCGTTCGCACTGCGGCGGATAGATTTCCGGGAACACTATACGGAAGTGTTGGATAGAAGCTTCCTTGCATAATAAAGGAACATTCGTTACCCCATACGAACACCGTTATAGAGCGGTCCGTACCCGTCGAGCCTTTTCTCGTTAAGCTTCGCAGAGCTGGCTGTTTTGAAGGACAGCCGCTGGTTGCCGTCTTAGACGAGAGTTTGCAATTGGAGGAGGTAGACGCCACCCACGACGCTCCTCGCTATGGTTCTGGGGAAGACGTCCGTGCTACTTCTAGCTTTGAAGTGTGTCGGCAGTCATGACCGCCGTTGTCGATGGACACACTGCGAACACATAACAAGTAGGTGTGTCTCCGTGAAACGCCCGCGAAGCGTCGCAAAGTAATCTGGGAGAAGAGGCTCCATGAGCGCGGATCGCCAAGGCTGCGAGAGGGATATCGGGCGGAGGATGGGACACGGAAAAGGGGGATTACCCCGCTGAGGAGTAAAAGAACAGATACCTATGGTGCGTCGAGGGATGTGAGTTGGGTACCTACGACGAGTGTAGACGTGGAAGGTGCCTCGCGACTTACTATGTTGTTGTTAAGGAACGAGCAAGATGCAGGCTCTTGTTCCTGCACTCCGGCATCTGAATTGTCGTACACTCAACCGCCACGACTTCACCACTACCCCATCAACACCGCACCACCCACGATACCGCTCGACAATGGCGGCTCCAGATACGGAGACGGGTGACAGTCAGTTGCGGCTGTAGACGGCGCGGATAGGAAAGGCGAGGCGCAATAATGGGCCATGAATGTCATGCCACCGCCATGTAGTTGGTAGACGGCGCAAGTGAGGCCCTGACATACATTCGTTTGGCAGCGACGGGTGTCTTTAATTCTAGACAGTGATCAAACCCTAGGGAGCATAGTTGCTCGGCCTGCCAAAGTCGTGGTTTGTTATCTTCTGCTATCAGTCGCTCCATGTAGTTGGTTACGATCGTCGGCACTCCCAATTGGCCGCTACCCAGCAGCGACATCCATATGGCGGGCAACGCTTGCTACCACTGCAGCTTGAGGAAAGCAACTATAAAGCTTTTCGCCTTGTTAGTCGAGACAAAGGCCTGCCTTCGCCATCTCGTTCAGTGGTGAGCGGCTCCGAGCGATCCACTGCTTCAAGATCTGCTCCTGGTCCAAGCCAGCGTGTCAATGCTGTATCGAGTTGCAGACATCGATACGCACCATATGAACCTGCTGCACAGCAGCAACCAGGAAGGCGGGGGCTGACGCTTTGTGAACAGCCCCCCTCAATGGCACTCGGTTTTGCCGCGTGACAATGCGAAAGCGCGTTGCATATGGACCTCGTCTCCGATCTTTCCGCAGAACATTTCCATCTCTGGAATGTAGCAAAGGCTGCCAGCGTCACAAACTGGCCGAAACCAGGTCACATTCCTGGATTATTCCTTCCTGGCACTTCTTAGGACTCGTCCAGCTCTTCAACGTTGCCATCGTTCGCGAACGGGATCCCAGTACTGCGAGGAGTGGTTTGGAGCTGCGCTCGTGGTCGACTTGGGATGCGTCCCTTCTTCCTGATTCTCAACTCTCGCACCATTGGTAGTGATATCGCTGTCGTGATTGTCGTCGCCATAGCTCGAGCTGTGGCTAGAAGCTGCTGACGTGCTCGTCGCGCGACCCTTGTTCCTGTGATCCCTGTATCTGAAAACACTAGGTAGTTTCAAGAAGTGGTAAGCTTAAACTTCTCTTCGTTCCTGACTGACATGGTGTACTCACTGCCACAAGAGCCACCGAATGATCCAATTATCCGGCTCCATGCTATTCTCGGTGTCGTGGCCAAAACGATATACCGCTTTCGTCTCGACGCAGGCCTCGTCATAGATGCGCAGAACTTCTCGCCGCCATGCTGCCTCGTGAATCTGCGCAGTGCTATGTTCTTGGCTCTCCAGCAGCCTTTTCCGAGCACCAGCAGCCTCCAGCTGAACGACATGGTCAGCTCAAGCGAATCCCATGCAACATCCCTTCATAGAGCTACGGACCTTCATGAGAGCATACACGCGCTTGTGAACGCGATCTTTGGGATCAAGACCTAGCCGCTGGAATAACTTGAGCTTCGACTCGCTCTGTGCCAGCGGCGACACCAGTGGGGCCATGATGTACTTCGCACTCCACACCGGGGATACCGTATCAGAAGAGTGAGGTGAATATCCTTTTGCTAAGCGAGCACGGCATTGAGGTTTTGATGAAAAGAACCACCTACCTAGTGGAAGATCCCACATCACGGCTACATTTGCCCGAGCATCCAGGCAAACAAGCGGCGAGGAGCCATTGGAACTTTCGCCTTCCAGCTTCATTCCTCCTAGCATGTTGTGGGACGAAAGAGGCAACCACCTAGCATCGGAAGCTACCTTACCGTTCGGCTCTAGTGGAAAAGAGAAGACCTGAGCCCTGGAGGGACCCTGGCAAGAGGGATCTCCACCAGTTAGGGCACATCCCGTCTCTACTGCAAGCCTACCGCTCATCCCCTCGATYGCATGCACAGGAGAAGCATCTATCGCTCCCATGCCACCCGGCGCCACCCTCGCGCGGCACTGAATCTGCCAAGCTGGTAGCGAACAGGGAATCATTCCTTCTCGACACGTTCACGGAAAATCTCCATGTGGGCGTGGTCCGCATGATGTCTTGAACATGTGGTTCATCATCTGAAGATTGAAGATCTCCAGACCACGCGATACAGACCCATATGGCAAGCGCTGCTCATCTCGCATTAGAAGGCGCAGTTCGATTTACACGAGCGCAGCGGGTACCTATGCACACCGCCTCCGCAGCAAGCCATTCTGTTAACGATGTCAATTCGACGACGCTATCCAAATCTCATCAAGTTATGCTTTGCGGATTTGGGAGATTCGTTGTGGCTCTCTCATCTTACGACGAATGGCAACGACATGTCACAGCCGACCAAGTGCCGCCGGCTTTGACAGAAATCACAGGATGAACGGATTCCGCGTCGACGCACACAATCCCGCCCTTTCCGGTTCCGCGTTAAGGATTCGGCAGCGACAGGCATCGTGCTCTTAGCTTTTACCCTAAACGTAGTAGTAGCTTCGAAAGCTATCGCCCTGCATCCGGTGCTCGTTGGAGGCTAGGCTTCCTCGAGGCTATACATATGGTCTTACAATCCGAATACGGTGATCAATGCTGGGGCAGACAAGAGCATCGAAACGTTCATTTGCTGCATCGAGGACTGGTTTCCAATCGTAGCTGTTGGCAGGGGAACTGAACTGTCCTACGCACGTGGTATCATGGCACATAGTGACCTACCACAGTGCGAGCGAACCACTGCATTGGGCCCCACATAGACCAGACTTATCTCCACCAGATCGGACGCTGATGCAACATGCACGCCATTGTTAGCTGCATAAACTGCTCAGCACAACCGGACGAGGTAGCTCCTCTATTGGCGGGATCGATTTCTTTGGCTGCCAGGAGCCAAAATTGCACGCCATTAACGGATATTTCGCCAATAAGAGAATCGAACTCAGCCAAACACCGATGTATTAACGCCGCTCAGCCATTAATGGCAAACCGTGGAAACGCTGCTTCCTCGATCGGTACGGTATGGCGATTGACCACCTGCAGCCTAGGACGCAAGGCCGAATTTATCTCGACAACGTTGGCACATGTACGTCAACAGTCTCGACTGCACGACTGCAGTCTCGATGCGATAGATCCTTATCCGCCATTAATGTCGTTCTCCAGGCTGCGACACCCGCTTTGTGCGCCGCAGACAACAGTCGGCCGGATCACTCGGCGGCCGATACCGAAGATTCAATGTACTGTAAGTCTCGACTCTCGCTTCCCGTGATTACCGTCGGCACACTTGACCTCTACCGTGATCAGCAGAAGCACCGCCAGCAGCCAAGTACCCCTCTTCGCGCGGATAGAAAAATGTCCCTAATACTACATAGCGTTGACGGCTTAGCTTGCCATGGGGTCGCATGGTGCGAGAGTCACACCCACGATGCAGATCGTCTAGTGCGTAGTCTGGCAAGTAGGGCACGGCACGCCTTTGAACATTCTCAACATTAGCGTTAACGGTTCCCGCCCCTCTCGACCTCACGTTGCTGAAATCGTCTATCTAGGTATGATTCTTCGCTTCTTTGGGTCGTCACCCGATCGGCGGAAAGGGTTCCTTACGCCGCCGTCATCCACTCGCTACATAAGTATACTTCGAAGCCAGCGTCCTGTTTGATCGGCTGCAACTATGCCGTAGAGAGAGCTGTGGCATGCAATTTAAGTTTGGTAGCCTGCTGCGTCCGCGGGATCTGTAGAATGATCGATGATTGGTACCCCTCCCCGGAGCGGACTCCAGGAGTCTGGAGAACCTATGTCCTGCGATCTGCAACATCTCTTCGACACATGTGATCGACAGAGTTTATGCAGGTCAGGCCTGAATGAAAGCGACTCTCAAATAATATTGATGCTGTGAGTCAAATTCTCCTTCAGTCCTTCGGATGTATCCCCATTAAGTCAATCTCATACTCCAGAGACACGCTATCAGAGATGCGCAGGTGCAGGTTACGGAACTCCGTTGCATATCTTGAAGACCGTGGAGACCGTGAAGACCTTAAAAGAATGCCGTTATCTGGCGCTAGTGGTGCGCGAAATCGCACCGCGAGGGTAAGCTATCGATCGCTTTAAGGCTACTATAGTCTATAGGGTTAGACGTGTTGTATCTGCAGAAACTCAACCTAAGATCTTCAACTTCACAGTTCATCTAGTGCGTTCCCGAGAGCTTCGAACGAGGCCTTTGGAGTCAGGACAACGCCGATGAAGCTACTGTGGTTGTATTGTCACAAGCGTGCTCATACCAACGTTCGCGGAGCGCTGGTGAACTCTGCACGGCTGTGAGTACAAACTGCATATGAGCATGTGACTATTCTCGAAGGTTTCCATCGCTGTACGGATCCTACAGCCATGGACCCTCAGCCGAAGGTCTCCGCCGCTATACGAATCATACAAGCTTACCGCTCATCTCGATCTCGCAACTGAGACGACGCAATGGACCGCACTTGCAGTGAAAGAGCTGGCAGACCTTCCCGAGTGGTAGGATTCTGTATGTGGTACCAACCTTCCGCTCAGTTGTATTCTTCARTAGGTCGAACAGACCGATTTCGTTTGTGACGATGCAGTCGACCGCAGTTGCATCTAATGTAAAGAGGGGAGACCTCTCAACGTGGTCAGATGCTGGACGTGGCCAATTGAATCATCACTGAGCAAGGTGCTTTCACAAATGGCTGTTAGTCTTTCGTATGTGCCTGAAGATTCAACTAAACCCCAGTTTCCCCTGCCCTCGGGATGGCTCGTTGGCCTACGACGAATTTTGGTCCGCTTCGTTCTCGTCTGTGGCTGTGAAATGTAAACCGGTTCTGCATTTGTCTCAGCCACTTTCCACCAGTGACAAGCTAATGACTCAACATATTGATTGGTAAAAACAGTCGTGCGTAGAACACCGTCAGCTGCTCCAGACCAAAGCCACACATTTAGGGCCGCATGAATCTACAAAGCGCCATCGCCTGCGAACATCTGGAAGAAGTCGGTCATCTTCTTGTCGGTGGGTTTCTTCATTCTCGCTACTGGACCACCCTCCAGCGCTTTCACATCATTGTGCAAGATCTCCTTACTCGAATACAGACTGGCTCTTAGCTTGTATGGATTGCCAGACGACATGGCCAAGTGGGTGTATGCATCGCACTTGTAGTACAGCGGCTTGCCATCGGCGTGACAAAGCCCAAGGTCAACAATCTCTTGAAGAACGCGACGAACGTCTTCGAAGTCACTGAAGTCGTAAGTGTATATGCAGACGAGTGTGCTCGGCTCGGCAGGACCCAGGGTACCAACCTTTGAGACAGGGCCAAGCTTGCCATCTGCAGTCGCAGTAGCAACGATTCGCCAAACGCGAGCTAGATCAGATGGATTCGAGAACAGCATCCATTTGCCGCTCGTCATTCCCATCTTCACTGCAAGTGATAAGAGATCGCTCTCGAGTTGATCGCGACAAGGCGCCAGCTTTCTTGTTATAGTGGCAGCAACTTTGCCTGGATTGTTGCCTTCGATATTGCCTCGCTGAATCTCGAAAGCTTGCAGCAACTCATGACCAGCATCAACAAAGGTGTCAGTGTCTTCAGGCTTTCGCTATGATTGAGCGTATGGGACAGTAGGACTGCCGATCCAGAGCCAAGGACCAACTCGAGCAGTGGCGGGGTCTTGGACGGGAAGTCGGCGCAGAAAATCCTCGACACTTTCGCTCTGTTGCCAGGCAGCTGGATGATCCTTGAAACGATTGACTTTGACGAGATCTATGGCTTCTTTGCCATTCATCGTGCGAGGCTTCTCAAGCTTCTTGGGCTCGACAGACCTGGCGTGGGCCTTGTCCAGATTGGCGAGCTGTGGACGGTTCTTCAAGAAGCTCAAGACATCATRGCCGGTATTGTGCTCACATTTCACGGCAGGTTGCCCTTCGTGGATGGCAGTGTCGTATTTAGGTTCGAGCTGCTTGAGTCTTTTGTATGGCGGAACATCGACGGGAGGATGGTATCCCAAGCATCTGTTCTGAAGGTTCTCATACTGTGACTTCGTATCCTCGTCTCCTGGGCAAGTCTATTAGAAGACATGGCGGACGCGGGTTGTGATATTGACAGACGTACCACAAAAGCTCGAATCGTCGGAGATGTAGCCGTCGCCGTCAACCCACTCCCTTTTCGCCGTCATCGCCCCCGCCCTTGCCCAGCTGGCAACAATGATAGAAAATGGCCACTCTCTGATGCTCACATGGTTTGTTGGAGGTTGGGAGGAAGAGTCCGAGAAGACAAGACGTTGGGATAGGGTTAGACCCTAGGCGGCCGAGAGTTCCGAAGACGCGAAAACGCGTCGCGTAAGCAGGCAGGCACTTCTCTCCGCGATTTGTCGACAACTCCAACTTCACTTCCGTCCCACACACCATACCCAATTAAATCATAACACCATACCGGCAATGCCTCATGCAGTATCGTCCGCACAAGACTTGAGCAGAAGCCAGGAAGACACTGTTCTCCCAGATGCAGCCTCCCAGGACCACATGAGCGAGTCCCAAGACATTGCCATGGACGACTCGCCTACGGAACGTGAGAAATCCACTACAAAGGGCCTCGACGACATGTTTGACGATGATGATGACGACGACGACGAGTTCTCCTCGAGCGCTGCAACTCACCTGGCCGACAGCTCACAACCGAAGCCGCAATCAGCACCATCGGCCAAGTTTTCCTCCCCAGAGATACTCCGTCAATTCTATCAACGGTTGTGTCCCTTTCGTCAGCTATTTCAATGGCTGAATCATTCCGCAACGCCACAGCCAGACTTCCAGAATCGCGAGTTCTCTTTCTGGTTGCCTGACAACAAAGTCATCCGGTATTTGTCGTTTCCAACTGCCGACTTGTTACGGAAACAGTGCGTACAGATGGCGCCCGAACGTTTCGAAATAGGACCACAGTACTCGATAAATCCGAAGGACCGCAAGACGTTGAAGAAAGCTTCCGCTTTCAAGCCCGTGATGAAGGAGCTGGTGTTTGATATCGACATGACAGATTACGACTCCATCCGAACGTGCTGCCAAGGAGCGAAGATTTGCATCAAATGCTGGCAGTTCATTGTCATGGCTATCAAGGTCGTTGACACTGCATTGAGAGAGGACTTTGGCTTTCAGCACATCATGTGGGTGTACTCGGGACGAAGAGGCGCTCACGCTTGGGTCAGTGACAAGCGTGCGCGTGAGATGGACGATTCCAAACGAAGGGCTGTTGCCAACTACCTGGAAGCCATACGCGGGAATGAGAATGGGAAAAGAAACGCCTTCAGACGTCCTCTGCACCCGCACATCGAGCGAAGCTTGAAGATATTGACGCCATATTTCTCGTCCGACGTGCTTGCCGAGCAAGATCCTTGGGAATCTGACGCGCAGGCGGAGAAGCTCATCAATCTCCTGCCGGACAGTACCCTGACAGATGCTCTGAAGAAGAAGTGGGACACTTCTGCTCGGAGCTCATCCCAAAAGTGGGCAGACATCGACTCCGTTGCGGAAGCTGGCAATCTCTCTACTCTCAATCCAAAGCAGCTGGTGGAGACGAAGCAGGACATCAGACTGGAATACACGTACCCCCGTCTTGATGCTGAGGTCTCCAAGAAGCTCAATCATTTGCTCAAGTCGCCATTTGTCATCCATCCCGGCACAGGACGCGTATGTGTGCCAATCGATATGAGGCGTCTGGAGGAATTTGACCCATTCACTGTCCCCACCGTGACGCAATTGCTTGGGGAGATTGATGAGTGGGAGACGAAGAAAGGAGCTGACATGAGCGACGAGGAGAAGTCCAAAGTGCAGGATTGGCAAAAGACGAGCTTGAAGCCGTACATTGAATACTTCAGAGGCCATGTAGCGGCCTTGATCAAGGAGGAGGGCAAAGGCAAGCGAGGCAGAGATGAAGATAGCATGGAGTTCTGAACAGAAGCGACATATGATCATGATGGCGTTCCTGGGCGTTGCGGCTGTTCTTTACATGTAAGTGTTTTCACACGTAAGTATTCTCGATCTCTTCCATCTTCGTAAACTTTCCGTAGCAGCAGCGTGATGCTAATGTATTTGTCTGTATCTTCGGGCGTCATCGCGAACTTGTGCAGATCAATACAGCTGGCAAGCAAGGAGCTCTCCATTCCATTCACTGACCAGTCCTCACTTCCGCTGACACCAACATCAAGATATATCCCAATACACAACAATCAATTCATCAACACATACTCACGCCACAATGGACGGAACCGTCCTTCGCTCTCAGATCGCCTTGAACGTATACCTCCTCCGTGACGCCGTCAAGGTCGAGGGTAAATTGCGCAACGCATCATGCACACAGAGGCACCACTGACCAAGTTTTCTAGGAGAGGGCATGGACATCAACCTCTCCCGCGACGCCGACGGCAAGTACACCGCCTGGGTGTTCATCAAGCTGCCGGGCGGAATCCCCCAAGCTCATATCAAGGGCGCCGTTAGCGACGACGCAGAATCCGCCCTCGACGTCCTCCTCGACACCACGGCTGAGCTTGTCGCGAAGAGATGCCATGCCTAACTTCCGCCAGTTCGAGATGCAGGCTCGCACGGAGTTCGGCGAGGGCAGCTTTGTCTTGACCGCTGTGCTGGACCAACTCCCGCAGTATCAGCAGCCAGAGCAGCCAGAGGAAGAAGGCGCGTGATTGGTGAGTCTTTGATCTCTAGCCGCTGTGCGGCAAGTGACTCATGCTAACCAGGACTGCGATAGCACACAACGCTGAGGTCTCTCGAAGGCAGTGGGTGACAACTAAACCACCCAGGAGTACTTCAGACTGATGGAATGAGCGATGCAAGAAGAGCGGTTCGCTGTGGCTTGRCTGGAGAGGGCGGCGTGGACTCGCTGGAGCGTGGCGAGATATCAGCCGTAGCAGAAGCTTCTCAATGACACATGCCACGCCGTTGCATTCGTCATCTTCGATTCTGTGATGTCTTCCGCCTTCTGCCAGTAGCGATCATACCCACCATGGCAACTTGCCCTCTGGCACTCCCTCTGGCACTTTCAATGGGGTCTCCTGAGCAGCATTCAGAGCGATAGCTTTTCGTGCAGGATCTCGTCCCGCAGCAAGAGCCTGCTCCCTAAGCGCTGACATCTGCCCCTCGRGCTTTTCAACGTTGTAGGTAAGCCAGTCGCCACGGTTCCACTGGCTGACAACATTTGGGTCCAGCCCATCCTCCACCGCAGCCTTGGCCAACTCTCCCACGTTCTGGAACATCGGGTCGATTTGTACAAACCCACCAGTGTCCTGATCAACGACCTCCTCGCGACGATTGATCCTGTTCCACTCTTTCCAGGCGGTCAGCTGCTTCTGCAGCTTCTGCCACTTTGTCGCTAGCAAAAAGTAGGTTTCGTAGTCTTCGACGTTCTCGAAGCAAATATTATAACCATCGCAATAGCAAATCCTCTGATCCGGGCAGAAAATGGGGGTGGAGTTCAGTATGTACTGCCAAAAATATTCAAAAATCCTCCCAGAGAGAAAATCGCCTAATCCCGACTCCAGCAGCCAGTTGCGAAAATGGATATATCTCTCCAGCGGCACGCTACGGATGCGCGCGCGAGTTGCTGCAAATTGAGAGCAACAGGGTTGGGCCAGCGCTTCTGGAAGCTCATCATGTGGAAACATCGCCTTCCATGCACCTTTGATCTCGACCTCTTCCATCTTATCCTCGTCAACGACTGTAGCCATCGGGTTGAGATGACGAGGGCACCCCGGATTCCAATGGCATCGAAGGTTCATGTATCCATCTCTTTCGACCTTTTCATGGTTCAGATGTCGTATCATCATGGAAGAGGACATTCCCAGGAGGTAATTGTTGTGCCAGGCCTCTGGATGCGCGTGGAGAAAAATCGAAATCTCCGGCAAATTGTCATAGGAGTCTATGATATATGTGAGATAGGCCATAGCCTCGTTGCCTTTGTTGGCCGGAGTATGTAGTGGAGCGGAAAGATTATTCGTCACGTAGAAAGCCGTCTGAAGGTCACCCTCGAGGAGGTCTCCAAGCTCCTCTTCCACCCAGGAGTTGTTTGTGGCTGCTATCGTAGCGATGACTAGCATCGTTCGAGGGATGTAGGCATCCGGTGCCTGCAATATGTTCGATTCGCTCGACTCGGTCGAATTTCTCATTTCGTTCGGTTCGTTTAATTCGTTCGATTCGCTCGACTCGTTTTTCGGACTCGAAGCCATAGATGGAGGACTTTTAGGCGCCTCCGTCTGAGAGGGATACGATTGATCATTCCCGGTAGCTATAGGGTTTTCACGACTCAAGCTGATGCCTTGTAGCACTTCCAGTGGGGTTCGATAGAAGCTCAGGAGCAAGAGCGTGGGCAACATTGCTGCTGCGACCAGCAAGAACACACGGAATTGCGGCAGCATCGCTGTGGACTGCAATCTTTCTGGCCGGCTGTACGAGATGGACGTGAAAGCAAAGATGAATGGACTGGTGGGATAACATTGCTATGAAATGACAACTCTTACAACTCTAACGCTGCTTATACTCACGATCGTAAGCATGCATGCCTACAACGCGTGTCTTCCCTGGTCCAGGTATGGCGTGGACAGTGGAGTGGACACAGGGCATTGAGATTGCGTACCCTTGACCCGTCGTTCCGCCGGTATCTCCCCTGTAAGCTCGTGGCATCTCTTCCAGCATGATCAATGATCAGGACTGATGAGGGGGGGAGATGATGAAGGGAATGGCAAGTCGCGGTACGAAAGAACGAGGAAAGCCCTGTCCAAGGCACTGTCGTTGATGTTGAGGCCAAACCGCTAAGAACTAAACTCGCTAACGTCCCGCGTCTCTTCTGCTCCCTTCCGCCGATTCATCCGAAAATTCTGTCCGTGCAATGTCGGCTCCTCCGGAAGGTATCTTCGCCTGCAGCACGGTGCAATGGTATACATTACAGCACGGTCGCTGAGTCTACGGTGATGCCCGCCAACTCAGACTTGAGACTAGGTTTGTGGCTAATGATGATGCCACCACTACGATCATGCTGTAGATCGCCGGGAGGAGAGCAACATGCTTGCACGTGCGCTAGTTTTGTGTTCACAAGCCAAAGTCCGACTATCCGACCCGAAACCTTCGTAGTGGTTGAGGGCCTCTGGAAAGCATCCGCAACTTTCGGTCCACTACACGCGAATCACTCGCCCTTGTCTTCTGGGAGGTAAGCCACGTTGGTAGCGGAATCGCCACGAGGCTCACTGAACTGTTGATTTCAAGATGCCTACCATGTCTTGAAAGCCATTTCGCGGTGAGGTGAGGTCGCAATCGGGAGGCAAACGGGCACTACACCGTTTCTCCCAACATTCCATATCCCAAGAAGACCTTACAGAATCAAAGACCCCACCAACCCTGTCTATCTGGCGAAGAGGACGCAACAGGTGCTCCGTCCGCCGTCATGGAGCCAAGTATCGGAACACTTGCAAAACTATGGTTGGCGCAGGACAAAGACGAACAGACCAGAGCGGAGATTGAGGCACTGGTTAAAAGCAACAGCAATGATGAGCTTGAGAATCGGCTACGCAAGCGCATTGCCTTTGGTACGGCGGGCTTACGATCCTCGATGAAGGCTGGATTTGCTCACATGAATGCTCTTACTGTGCTACAAGCATCTCAGGGCCTGGCAGACTACATTCTGAGCCAGTCTGGAGCAGGATCGGGCGATGGAGCCCCAAGCATCGTGATTGGCTTCGACGCTCGACACAATTCCGAGAAGTTCGCTCGTCTGGCCGCAGCTGCTTTCCTGGAGAAGGGTCTCAAAGTGCTGTGGTTCGGACAGCTGGTACACACCCCTATGGTGCCCTTCTCTGTCAACAAGTATGAAGCAGCTGCTGGTGTCATGGTGACTGCAAGCCATAATCCGAAGAATGACAATGGCTACAAAGTATACTGGAACAATGGAAGCCAGATCATACCACCTCACGACAGTGGGATCGCTGCGGCGATCGACAATGTCAGCGAAGTATTGACGTGGGACACTACACTCGTGGACAATCATTCAAGCGTTCGGAATGTTTTTGCAGAGGCTGCCAAGTCATATGTTAATCAAGGCAAGTTCCAGCTCCGTGTCGTTTCAAAGGCTTTCGCGGCCATCCCTTGATGATCAGAGGCTTCATAATACCTGTTGACTGGTGGATACGTTTCACTTTGAGCTGGTTTGCAGTTTAAACACTAAAGAGAGCAACGCTAACGTTCCTGTTATGATCTAGTCACGGAGCTCGTATGGCCACTGCCCTCAGTGGAACAAGCGATGCCTTTCACATACACTGCCATGCATGGCGTGGGTCTGACTTGGATGAAACAGATCGCCTTCGCATTGTGGTTTAGAGGACCCAATATGCGGGAGGTCAAAGAACAAGCGCAGCCCGACCCCGAATTTCCAACTGTTCCGTTTCCAAATCCCGAAGAAAAGGGAGCACTGGATCTGGCAATGAAGGAGGCCAACAAGAACAACACGGACATCATCATTGCCAATGATCCAGATGCAGACCGATTCTCCGCTGCTCAGCGTCTTAGCAAGGGAGTTTACCACCAGTTCACCGGAAACCAACTTGGTATACTGTTCGCATCTCATGTCTTCGAGACTTACACAGGTGACAAGAGCAAATTGGCAATGCTCGCCTCCACCGTGTCTTCCCGAATGCTATCCAGCATGGCATCAGCCGAAGGTTTTCACTTTCAGGATACGCTGACCGGCTTCAAATGGTTGGGCAATGTGGCTCAAGACCTCAAGAAACAAGGCCTTGATCCTGCTTTCGCCTTCGAGGAAGCAATCGGATTCATGTTCCCGACTGTGGTGTGGGACAAGGACGGAATCGCCGCGGCGGGCGTGTTCCTCACAGCCTGGCAACGTTGGAAGAAGCAAGGCATGAGTCCGTGGCAGAAGCTCCAGCAACTGTACCAGACCTACGGCTACTTTGAAGACGCAAACACGTACCTCATTTCTCCTTCCCCAGATGTCACGAACCGAGCCTTCAAGGATATCAGAGTGTCCAATAAAGGCTCGTGGCCCGACAAGATCGGAGACAGAGCTATTCTGCGGTGGCGCGACTTGACCATTGGCTATGACAGCGGCACGAAAGACCACAAGCCCATCCTTCCCGTGGATCCGACTGCACAGATGATCACCTGCGAGCTAGAGCATGTAGTCTTCACAGTTCGAGGATCGGGGACAGAGCCGAAGATTAAACTCTACATCGAAGCCAAGGCTTCCTCATCGGAGGCAGCTAAAGCAGAGGCTAGTGCTGTGCTTCAGGATCTCCTTGTGGAATGGTTCAAACCAGAGTACGGTTTGAGGTTGGCAGGCACCTGAACATACTTTTCAAGGGAGGTTGGTGTGAGTAGCTCCTGGCACTGCTAAAATAATGCTTCACAATTTATCAAATCTCGGCCCTACGTCTCGTGCTGGAAATGCTGCGCCGCCTTGCTGCAAGAGCTTCAAAGGCACCAGACCTGTTGAACTCGAATTCGCAGAACCAGAAAAAGGGCGTGCCAAACCAGGCTCTTTACTCGCATGTTCTTCGTCTATCGTGATCGGTGCTGCTACGCCACCCTCGTAGCGCACGCTTTTGGAGCCACTGGCTCGCAAAAGATCACTGACTTCTCCATTGGGATCTGCGTTCCTCAGTAGCGGAGCATCGAATGCCCTTGCAACCTCCAACGGACTCATGCTGACATTCCTGGGGAGGTTCCACCAGCCTCTGTATGTTGGTATGATCGATAGACACGCCACTACGATGACCGCGAAACCACCTCCTAACCAATCACTGTGAGCTTGATAGACGGTCTCTGGCTGTTTCATGTGGGCTGTGACTTTCTGATGGAGGGTGCGATTGACGTTTGATAGGTCCGGTACAATGACTTCTGGCTGCGTTGCGGTGGGATAGTCTGGACCTGAGAAGGCATATCCCGCCAATTCTGGTGGTTGGATTGTCGTTCCTATCGCGGTTCGCAATGTCAGCTCCTGAAGCATAGCGATCGCATCGTCTATCGGATCGGCCCATGTGATATCGTTGGTGGTCATTGCTGTGATATTGGGTGTTCGCAAGTACAGGCTCGCGACTGTGTCACTGGTACGGACAGCGCTCCAGCCACCAATCCAACTCATGGTGGCATTTGATGTGTACTGGGCGTGAATAGCACGGGCTAGTCCTCCTAGTGTGGATGGTGTATCTGCACATCGACTCAGCCAACTGAAGACAAGGTAAAAAGAGGTCAAATTCAACGCACTCGACTGCCCTGCGGACTCATAGCCACGGCGAATCAATTGTTCCGTTCGATTCTCAGATGGAGACATGCCCAGCAGCGAGACAGTGTTATTAGTTATACGCATGGGATAGCGTACCAAAGCCTYCCTCAGCGTACAGTTGYGCCATTGCATCGTGCCGTTGGTACCCGGCGTCGACTTGTACATTGTACTGATTCCGATCTGATGCTGCAATCCTAATCCGCTGTCGACTTCTTGATCATACGTCACATTGGTTGTGAACATGGGCTGGTCCTGAGGAATCGTGGTGTCCTTGTTGAAGTAGTCATTTCCATCCATCAAACGGTATGCGGAGGTGCGATTCTGGCATTCAACATCCCAGCCGGCTGCAAGTACATCGAAATCGCACGTGCCTTCGCAATCAGATTCCGATATCGTGATGGGACTTCGCTGGTTGTACGCCTGGAGTATCAGCGCAACTGGAAGGAGACGTCATGCGTTAGCCAACTACCGCCACAGGAGCAAGGGAGACGCACATTGCGGATGATACAATTGTGATGTGAATGAGCTTTGATGATCGGGCATGATGCCGGTAGATCCGTACATCAATGGACCAGGTGATACATGTATGTCCAAGTCTTTCAAGGGTGTCTGCGTTATTGACGTGATGCTGATGGCTCTCTGGAATAGGGGACCATCCATCAGGAGAATGAGCATGAAGAAGCTTGCTACTGTTGCTGAGTTCAGTGCAGGTATGTGGGAGAATATGGTGAGAAAGCCAGTTCCTGATTGATATATCGAATGTAAGTCCCGAAGTGTTGTTTTCCGCAAGAAGGATGTCCACCAGAAAATCGTCAAACCAGTTGAGAAGGCGTAGGTCAATAACATGTTGCAGACTGTTATTATCACTGATAGAATCACAGTCGGCTGGACCTGGTATCCAGCTACACGCCAGTAAGCCAGAGTCTTTCCTTCGGATATCAGGACGATGCTAAGTGCTGCAATGCCGCACCCAAATCCCAGAACGAGCGAAAGCAGTCCATCCCAAGGTATTCGCCGCCAGAATCCAGTCTTCCATGGCCGCGTCTCTGCCCTCTTCGTCGCCCGCATCCTGGAGTATGGCCAGTACATGGTATGTGAGTGCAGGTCGCAAGCCTAGAACTGGCGACGCGGCATGTGGACAATGTCGGAGAATCTACATCCTGTTTGACGTCGACGGCTAATTTTATGTAGCATCGTATCCTTGTAGGTCTGATTAACATGYTCTGCTGATCCTTCGTATTGGTGCCAGTGCGGCGCAATTGAGGCGCTGTTTAGCCGATTTGGCCAAAATCGTGGCAAAGGTACGGTTTGAGGCATCGCAGCATCCTCCTAGGTACGTTAGCAAGACATACACCTTCTTATGTATCGGAGTAGAATTGTCTAGCAAGTGGACCAACGTCCTTTGCACATTGCTCTCAACTGGAGTCATGAAGAACCTCGCTCAGCTGTATTCCTGCAGACCGCAAATCCCACTCAGATGGGTCGAGCCGCTTCAAAGGCACCCTACAAGATGTCAACCAGCACTTGTCCGACGTGAATCCGGGGGGTTTCCAAGTTTCGACGTAAAGCATGTAATCTTTGTCTTCAAGATCGTACATGGATCCTAGATTTGACCAGCCTGCTTGTAGAGATAGCCTCGTCGAGATATCACCTCAACACTGATCTTGAATCCAAGCGGTGACAGATGTTTAGCGTAGATGATACTGATGACGGATATGTTGATGATGTGGAAAGAGGTGCGACATAGAGAAACAGACGAGATCGAGACGGGCAGTATAGATCAAGGAGAAGAAGTACAATTGCAAGTCACCATCAGATAGCGGACGCACCTTGAGCCCGAGTTTCTCAGACTCTTGACAGCTGACCAGTAACGCAACGAAACGCAGTGTGATATATCATAGCAGAGAATGCAAATGTGCCTGGTGCAATGCAGTAAAAGGTGTGGTGTCTTGCTCGTCAAAACCATCCCACACCGTGTAGTAACCGGAGCCGTGGAAACAGGCGAAATGCTCTTCGCCACCTAAGCTACGCCTCCGCGGCAAGCACTTTAGACCTTGCAAATGAGCCTGTCCACACATGCATCCTGCATTCCCTCATGTCCGTGTTCAGATGATGCTATCCTTCGGACGCTTGTGTCTCGTGACAAGCGCCCAGGGTCCTGCCGTTTCCGTCGTGATCTAGTCCGCTTGCTCTCCTTCGAGCCGTCCTGATGTGTAGAGGCGGCCTAGATGGCGTATTTCCTAGTCCACTCCCTCGCGGTGGCCTCGTACCGGGAGCGGTCCGTCTTGTAGACGTGCGCAATCTCAGGCACCAGCGGATCGTCGGGGTTCGGGTCTGTGAGCATAGAGCAGATGGAAAGGAGAACTACAGAAGATGTGTGTTAGTGCTGTTGATGCCGATTGCCTTGCGCTATACATTCTCCCGTGGGCTTGCCCGCCTACAACCCCGATGCCGCTGGGATATCTCACCTTTGCTAATGGTCAACGCCGGGCTCCATTGGTCCCTCAGGATGTCCAGACAAATGCTGCCGTTGCTGTTGATGTTGGGGTGGTAGATTCGGGTGGTGAAGTTGACCTTTGGTGGCTTGAAGGGGTAGTCGGTGGGGAAGTGGATCGCGAGGAAGAATACGCCGCCGGAGTAGGGAGAGTCGCCGGGGCCCATGATGGTCGCTTGCCAGTGGAACTGTTGGTGACGAGACGTGTCAGTATGATGCTTGTGCAAGGCACGGCGCGCAAGACCCCACGACCTGCGCGGGGTCCACGGAGGTGAGGGGGAGCGGAGCGGAGAGGAGGGCCTTACCAGGTCGTCTCCGATCGGGCCTGCGCTACATGACGACGGCGGGTCACTGTTGGGAATGTCAGTGCTACTCGGCGGACGGTCAGTACCGTGCGCGTGCTGCATACCGGCCCAAGTCTGTGAGTTCCTCTATCATGGCGGTTAGTGGGGTGTCACAGGAGCAAGGACTGCGCCGGGAAACATACTGTTGATTCTCTTCAACGCCATGACGACGCTGTCTGTCTGTGCTATGGTCGGTAGAGCGTCTGGTCTGTCGAAATCGAGTGTTTTGAGATGCTGTTGCGCGAGTGGTGTGTGGATGCCAGTGTGATGTAGCGGGGACGTTGTCGATGTCAGAAGTTAAGGTAAAAGAGAAAGCGTGGCGATGGCGGCTCAGTCATCCACGGCAGTCTCGAAATGTTTCGACGGAAGAATTGGAAACCGTCACTGCTTTGGAGGGAATCAAAGAGATGCGAACGGAAAGAGTTTCTTTATACCGTCAAGATGCAATCACGAGTTCTTTCCGTGATTCTGCACAACTTCTTCTGCACATGCGTGCGGTTCGTTTGATTTCATTTCATCTCATCGGTGAAGTAAGTTCACCGATGATGCAGGATTGTTCTTCTGCCTTTGCCGCGCGCCTGGCTCTCTCAGATGCACGACACATGCAGTGCGACCATAAGGTCTGTGCTATATACGGCCCTCTGCWAATCACACAACATTCCGAAGACCTTGCTGTCCATCAAGTGTTTCATCCACCTGCCATGCCCCACCCAATGCGGAGTTTCAGAGCTTAACAAAATGCTTGAAGACCAGTAATTGCTCGTCCAAGAAT
Source organism: Ramularia collo-cygni (assembly GCF_900074925.1). Lineage (NCBI taxonomy): Eukaryota > Fungi > Ascomycota > Dothideomycetes > Mycosphaerellales > Mycosphaerellaceae > Ramularia > Ramularia collo-cygni. Next base: position 571,512 of record NW_019716255.1, read on the forward strand.
TAATGCTGATGACATGTAAGCAATCAGATGTGGCAATAAAGAAGCTGTTCGACTTACAATGGATGTCACTCTGGCCCTCGTACGTCTGCGTCACAAACAGGTTCGACACGTGTCGACCGATGTGGTACTCGTCGCTCGCCGCATTACCACCAAAGATCTCCTGAAGATTTCGAGCACCGATAAGGGCTCTGTCGCAGTTCTGGCGCTTGATCATGGAGATCATCTCCGGCGCAGCCTTGCCCTCATCCTTCAGTCTTCCAACCTGGTAGGCGGCAAGAATACCATACGCGGCGTCAGTAGTGGCATCTGCGAGTTTCTTCTGCACGAGCTGATACTTGGCAATTGGGTTGTTCTTGAATTGCTTCCGCTCCAGCGAGTATTCGCGTGCTCTCGAAATGGCATCCTCGAGTGCACCAATCACACCCCAAGCAATACCGTATCTCGCGCTGTTCAAACACGAGAATGGTCCTCGCAGACCCTCAATCTCAGGCAGCATCATCTCCTTTGGTACAGGCATCTCGTCCATTTGAATCATACCCGTGACACTTGCTCGCAGACCGTTCTTGTTGGAGATCTTTGGTGTCTCTAGGGTTCCAGGCGTGGCCTGGCTGCGCTCCACAATGAAACCTCGGATCTTGCCTGTCTCCTGCAGCTTGGCCCAGACGAGGAAGACATCGGCGATGGGGCTGTTTGTGATCCATGTCTTACTGCCTGAGAGGGCGTAGTAGCCCTCCTTTGTGGGATGCGGCTTTGCGACACTCTCCATGCTGCCAGGGTCGGAGCCATGGTTGGGTTCTGTCAAACCAAAGCATCCCAAGATCTTGCCCTTTGCCATGCCCGGCAAGAACTTCTCCTTTTGCTCCTCAGTTCCAAACTCCTCGATACCACCCATAGCGAGAGACGACTGCACACTCATACCTGATCTGTAACCCGAATCTACACGCTCAACGGCGCGGGTGATGAGACCAGAGGCAACTGACGATACGCCAGCACAGCCATATCCCTGAATAGTGGCACCGAGCAGACCTAGCTCTCCCATCTCCTCGAGAATCTTCTTGTCGTAGCTCTCATTTCTGAATGCCTCTTCATCGGCGTTAGCAAATATCACTTAGTCTTTATAAGATCAAGGCTCGCACACCGAGTACCCTAGGCAGCATCCGCTCCTGGCAATATGACTCGGCAGTCTCTGCAATTGCCAGCTCCTCCTCTGTGTACAAATTGTTCGCCCCGAGCGGGTCTTTCCAATCAAAAGCCGCAGGCGTTGACGCATAGCGACGGCCAATGCGTGCGGGCTGGACGAACTGCCTTGCGGCTCGGGAGGTGATGGATTTGTACATTGTCATTTGCAAAGAGAAGAAATGGCTAAATGTGTCGTGAGGTACTGGGAACCCGAGGAGGAAAAAGCGTTCCTTGAGTTCTAGCCAGAGGCAAATGGAAGGTTACTTAACCTTCATGCCTCGGCGCTCGGTGGGTACCGCCATCTCGTGCGAGATGGGGCACGAGGGCAGCATCATGGTTTTTCTGCAAGATGCATTGGGTTGATGGAACGACAAGTGTGCGACATGTTTCCCTATTCCAGGGCATCTTGTGATGGCATTGAGAATTTCATCGAGCACAAGCAAAATACAGTAAAAGTCTGGTGGGCAGGCGGAAGGTGCCTGCCTACAGCATGAAATTCCCGTCGCGTCAAACTCGCGATCCACGACACGTTCTCCCATCTCCATCCATCTTCGTCTTCACTCCTGCTCCGTTCGACTTCACCGATCACTACAATACCTCCCATAACCCCATCCACAMACCGCAAAGATGGGAATCAAAGGTGTGTTATCAAAACATGCATGATATTTAACAACTGACAAATCTAGGCCTCTACCCGCTCATCAAGGAAAACTGCCCCGATGCCACCAAAGAAGGCGAGATCAAGACGCAATTCGGCCGCAAGATCGCCATTGATGCCTCAATGTACCTCTACTCGTTCCTCGTCGCCGTACGGAGCAGCGGCGAGCAGCTCATGAACGACTCTGGCGAAACGACGTCTCACCTGATTGGCATCTACTACCGCACCCTTCGTCTCATTGAGAATGGTATCAAAYCTGTCTATGTCTTCGACGGTGCACCGCCGAAGCTCAAGTCAGGCGAGCTAGCGAAACGATTTCAGCGCAAGTCTGAAGCACAGGCAGCAGAGGAGGAGGCGAAGGAGACGGGCACTGCAGAAGATGTGGAAAAGTTCAGCAGACGATCTGTCAAGGTCACGAGAGAGCACAATGCGGAGTCACAGAGATTGCTGAAGCTCATGGGAGTGCCCTACATCATCGCGCCAACCGAAGCTGAGGCACAGTGTGCTGTCCTGGCTCGCGAAGGCAAAGTCTTCGCTGCTGCATCTGAAGACATGGATACATTGACTTTCGCGGCGAGCGTGCTGGTACGCAAACTCACATCTCCAGAGTCAAAGRAGGAGCCAGTCCAGGAAATCCACCTCGATCGCGTGCTGGAAGGATTCGGCATGGACCAGGCTCAATTTATTGACTTCTGCATCTTGCTCGGCTGCGACTACCTCGATCCTCTCAAGGGGGTCGGCCCAAAGACCGCTTTGGCGCTGATCAAGGAGCACAAGACGCTCGAGAATGTCGTGGCACATATCCAAAAGGCTGGCAAGATCACCATACCCGAGGACTGGCCTTACAAGGACGCTCGCCAACTCTTCGTCGAGCCGGACGTACGACCCGCTGATCATCCGGATTGCGAGTTCAAGTGGGAAGMACCAGACGAGGAGGGACTAGTCAAGTTTCTGGTAGAGGAGAAGGGGTTCTCCGAGGAACGTGTCCGTAATGGTGCAGCGCGGCTGAAGAAGAATCTCAAGTCAGGACAGCAGTCACGCTTGGAGGGCTTCTTCAAGGTTCAGGAGAAGACGGACGAGCAGAAGGCAAGCTTGAAGCGAAAGAACGACGCCAAGGTCGAGGCTGCCAAGAAGCAGAAGAAGGAAGATGCCAAAGCGAAGAAGGACAGTAAGGCTAAGCCGAAGATGAATTCCTAGGTTGTGGTGTGTTGAGTGTTTTCTGGAGAAGCGTTGGCGTCAGGGGGTCTTTTTTAAATGGCTACGGAGGGAAAGCAGTCGACGGGTAAAGCAAGGAAGCAGACAGACATGCGATATGTCGGCATGGTTTCGCCTTGCTCATGGACATGGCGAGCAAACATCAACGACGACAGTAGCAGGTCCAAATATGTTTACATGATATATGCATTCGAACTTGAATCCAGCTACATGCTACCACGMCACGTTTTCCGTACTTGGATGGATATTTTGCCGCATCATCTAGGGTTAGGGTTGGGGTATCCACGTCGAGAAACGAGCCGAATGAGCAACGATGAGCCGAAGCTGGTATCGAGGTACTTAGTGTACAGTAAGGATGACATTAACTCTTCGCATGTTGATGCTCTACGAGGCCTCGCTTTCAATCGATGCGTTCAAATGTGGATATACCTACGGCGCTCTTTGCATCACAGCGTTTTCAAACCCCGAAAGTCCTCTCGATCAGCCTAACGCTGGTGCAGTGGCGGCGAAGCAATGTCTACTTGCGAAATTGTTGCTAACGTAGGTCATTATGGTCACGTCTAGCCTAGAATGTAAGAAGACGCTGTATGCAGTGACGTCGGACTAACGTTAGGGAACTTGCAGCGTCTCTCAGAGCCAATCTGGATCAACAAGGCCTTCTTCCGCCACAGGTTTTTTTATGGTTTTGCGAGTATCGATTCCGGGCAGCATGATGAGTGAGTGGAATCTGCACCTCTGTGAAATCCCCGAAGCAAAAAGACGTAATACTAGAAGCCTTGTCACGAGTATTGCGAACAGGACGAAGGCATATGGATGGTCCTGTTGGCAGAACTGTCAACACCGTAGACAGCAGCCGGTCTCTACATATCCAGCTCACCTAGKCTACCTGCGACGCGTCGATGGGGAGAATCGTAGAACATGGAGATAGGGCAAGATCAAGATGTCTCATGCATGTGAAAGTCGGCATTCTAGGTGAACAGTACAAGGATGAGTAAGTGAGGTGAAGGAAAGTGACGTCGATGTGTGACCAGAATTGGCAAGGCCTTGTTGCGACCTGGCAACGGGATCTTCTTCTTCTCATCAACAACTTTCTTGTGACAACAACTGTTGCCCCGAGCGCTGCGTTTCACATCTCTACCACGGTCTACGCCTCCGAATCATCGACAGCGTAGCTCGTAGCTCGTGTCCCTGCATCGACGACCGTCTCTAACAAACACGGGCCTTGCGCTTCGATTTGCGCCCGCTATCACCACACTCGTCAGTATGGACGACCAAGACTATCTCGAACCAGGTTGGGATCCCTCATCAGTGACGATCCCGCGTCTGCGCGCCATCCTCGTTGCCCACAATATCTCCTACCCGGCGTCCGCAAAGAAGGCCGCACTGATCGAAATCTTCAACACCAGCGTCCTGCCACAGGCGCGCAAGATCCGTGCACAGAATGCAAGAGTGAAGCGCACCAGCAGAGGAATCGAAGACATTACCACTGGTCGGAGAGGAACTGGTGCTCGCGATGCAGAAGACGACGACGACATGAGCGAGAGTGCGCCAACACCCGCCTCGATCCGCAGCACCCGGCGAAGCACGAGATCCCGTACAGAGGAGCCGCTAGAGGTCCCTGAGCCCACTCCGCGCTCCATCAGACACAGCACCGAACCACCGCAGTCAGTGGCTCGAGCTTCGAGCAAGCATGCCCGGCAGCCGGAGCCGCTCAAGGAAGAGGATGAAGAGCCTACACCGAAGCGCACAGCTCCCCGTAGATCCATGGCAACACCGGCAGCGAAATCCGAGCCGGCAGAAGACTCGCCATTCTCCAGCAACAATGTGTTCCAGAGGTCAGGGAACAGTCCTCCAGAGCCGCGGACCATCGATCATGATCGTCGACGCACCACCGCGAGTACCGCACGAGATCTGGAGAGGCGCAACCGAGAGCTACGGAGACGCACCGATGGCCTTATCCAGGCCCGCCCACAGACAGACGGAGCTGTTGTTCCTACTCGACGCACATTCCATGTTCCAGTAAGAAATGATGACGTGCAACAGGGCGAGGAGTTTACGCCAGATGAGCAATYAGAGCTCAATGAAGCAGAGGAGACGGGCCAGCTCGTTCCCGTGCGGCGACAACAGGCCAAGCCAGGGGTCAACGCCAAATTGAGCATCTTCGTTGTTCTTACGGCACTATTTGCCGGACCAGCAGCGCTATGGCGGCAGGAGAAGCTCGAGGTTGGGTATTGCGGAGTCGGCCACCCCTCACTCGAGGTTGGTGGTATCAACATCCCCGRGTGGGCCGAAAGCATTCGTCCAGCATGTGAACCATGTCCACCCCACGCCTTCTGCAACGAGCTGCTGCACACCGAATGCGAGAGTGGATTCGTGCTCACCCAACATCCGCTGTCTCTCAACGGCCTCATCCCCATTCCACCCACCTGTGAGCCAGACAGCGCCAAGGCCCGCAAAGTCAATGCCGTCAAGGAACGCGCTGTTGAAGCACTGCGTGAGCAAAACGCGAAGTACGAGTGTGGCGAGGCTGCAGCGCCGGAACTGAAGGAGACGGCGCTCAAGGAAGCCATCAACACGAAGCGTCGCAAGGGTATGAGCAATGAGGAATTTGAGGATCTCTGGTCCAGCGCTATAGGCGAAATTACCAACACCGACGAAATCGTCAGCGGGTCAGATGGGTAAGTTTCCCAGAATACCATATCACGAGTGTCTATCTCCTTGGCTTACATTTGAATCCCTACTGACAGATTCGCCGCGACCGCAGCACCGGACACGCAACACTCGCATCCACCAGCATGGCGTCCGTCCCACTCTCCTGCGCCATCCGCCGACACCTCCGACAAACTCTTAGACGGTATTTTTGGCAACTTGTAGCGTTCCTGATTCTGCTATCCTCGGGAGCCTATGGTCGTCATCGCATCACTTCTGGACGAGAGACGGAACGCAAGGCAAAGCAGCTTGCTAGCCTTGCCCTTGAGAAGCTCGGCATCCAAGCGACTCTGCACGCGCAAGACCCGGAGATATACCAAGAAAACTACATCTCAATGGCACAACTGCGCGACGACGTGCTGCGCGATGAGTTCAGCGCGAGTCGGAGGAAGAAGCTTTGGGAGAAGGTCCAAAAAAAGGTCGAAGGGAACGCGAACGTGCGGCCCATGGTGAGAGAAGGCAGGACGGGCGATGTGGGCAGAGTCTGGGAGTGGGTTGGGGCAGTGGGCATGCTGGAGAGTCCACAGGGTGTCGAGATTGGCAATCGTAGGAAGAGTGGACGTACGAGCTTGATGCAGGACGGTCAGCGCCTGCTGGAGCCGCGCGATGAGGACGAGACTGCCTTGGTCAACAAGAGGAGCGATCTGCCTACGAGCCGTTGGGAAGAGAGCCGGTCGTACTATTGACCGCTTCGCAAGATCGATGTGTTCGGGTTTCAAAGAGCTGAGGGCGGCGCTGGGCACAAGAGACTGTCACGCGCGATGCCCTACATTTGCTTCTTCCTGCTTTTTTCCATACCACAATACCCCAACTGCACGGGGATATCGGGCGGTATCAACGGGCGAGTGTACGATTGACGAAAGAAGCATGCTCTGATGACTGTTCTCAATACTGAAATTCTTCGGTGCACATTGCAATTGGCTGCGTTCTGCATCGGACGCTTTTTGAACCACAGCTCTTTCGAGTGTGCTGGTATTGCTGCACTGGCAGCGAATCAATTCTCGCAAACTCACAGCATCTCGACGCATCGGAGTGAAATGGGCAGCCGAGAGGACTGTAGCATAGCAATGTCCCCCGGCCAATCCAGATGAGAGCAACATGCATGGGGCATCGGTCCGCTTTCAGCATATTCTAAGGTACTCTGATGCGTTAAGATGCTGTACAGCGGAACTGGATCTTTGGCCGTCAAGTGAACATCCCCGCCGCGAATTTTGAATTTTGCACTGAATGAATGAGATGAGGACGGAACTCCACACGTAGTGCTACTCTCGACTTTCGACTTGCCTGTGATATGCCCTCGTATCAACGAGACTAGAATTCGGGGGGGCGCGTGTCACCAGTTCCACGAAGGCTGATGTACGTTGGGTCAGCCATGTCCGGGTCGTGCTGCCATGTAACGCCTGCCAGCGGCGCGGCTATGCCTCGTTGCAGCCACCCGCATTTCTGGATCCATGGTGACAAGAAACGGTGTCCGACCATGGTAATATTCCACACAGGAGGAGCGTGCACTCAGACCGCATACTTTCCACCATCGTCGCAGGGGAAAGAAACATGGAATGCCGCATTGGAGCGGTGTGTGGTAATGTCGCCTAAAGGAGTGTTGTTCATATCTCTAATCCGGCTGAACAGACCTGCATGAACCGCTGAGTCGTCGGCTGTTAGGTTCGCTCGCGCAGGAGAAGTGCTCGAGGTGTAGAAATCCCGCTCATGATGGACAGGAGTGCATGTTCCCTCGACATATGCACAATGCAATAATGTGAAACACACTATTTGAGGTGTCAAGAATCTTGATGGAGCGACCTACATCTCCGTCTCCTTGGGCATACGTGCATTCGRCATAAACCGCACGTTTCAGGCAGATCGGACCTGCAGTAGTTGGCGATTGAACTGCCGTGATTGTGCAGCTGTCTCTGCAGCTGTCTTTTCTGCCGGCAGCAGATCTTTCATCTTGCAGACTCGCTTTGTAGCCTGTGGYATTAAGCGTCAGGTGTACAATTCATTGAATCGGGATTTGTGGCACTCATCGTGGGGCTCATTCCGACAATAAGGGACATGATGCACTGTCGCTAAATATCGAGCCACGAACAACGTGCAGAAATTCAAAGCGAATGGAAGCCGCCACCCAATGCGGATGTTGGTCGCAAGAATCACTGGCTCGGATCAGCTCTCACCAAATGTCGACATTGCTTAACGCGGCAGATAGTAGTGGTGTTTGGTTTTCTCGTGCCAGGCGATTTGCTGCCGCGAGTCAGGCAAATTGTTTCACAATCCTGCCGTTTTCCAATTGACGCCGTGCGCCGTGGACTTTCTTTCCTCGAGGTACTTTGTTGTAAGGCGGGCGCAGGGCACAAAGACGGTGACCGACGAGTCAGTCCCGAGCGCACACTCGTGTCAGTGACCAGATCACTATTCGATTGTGTCTGTGAATCTCTCTTGTGCGAAGCGGCCGCTAGGTTTCGAAGCAACGAGATGTTCTACCGGACGTAGACTCCGTAGATTGACTCGGGTTGCGGTCTCTCTTTGGCTGGCCCATTTTCACCGAGGCAGATGCTGTTTTTTGTTGTGTTGTCAGTCCGGAGTCAAGCCTAGCTGTACAAAGCATCGACTGTCGGAAGACGAGTCAATTTGGACATTGCCCCGAATATCGATTATGTGGCACCAATGCAAAATGTCTGCGTTACCGCGGAAGTTGCGAGTTCACAACGCGATGGAAGAAGAAAATCTTCCTCCACTTCTTCGTGCAGCCCTTTAATAATAAGACAACGCATGTAGTCGTTCGCATCAGCAGATGGTTCGGCACGCTGCGGAGGGCAGCCTTACAGGATGCGTTGCCGACCTCTGCTTCTGATACCCTGCGTGGCTAATGCAGCGCTTCCTGCCGTGATGGACGAGATTTGTGCCGTGCGGCGGGTGCGTGCAGCGCCTGTGCTGTGATTCACCGGGAGTAGCAGTCCCTTTCCTTTGGCAAGTATATGGTCATTGGCCGCAAGCGTAGCAGTTGATATGACGGGCGCTACTGTATCAAAGCAAGTCAATGGCGGGCCTCATCATCGAGTCACGCTCACCGACTGAGCGGGTGCGCGGCCGGAGGTAGACACAAGGCTCTGATAAACGAAAATGGAGACGTCGAGGCTGTCATGCACAACAATCCATCATCTGGGACGCGGTTTGCGTGGGGAGTAGCGGTGTGAAGTGCCCCGCCACGATCGACAGATTCAACGTCGACTTTTTAGAACGCTGGGACCTCGTGCTCACACAAGGGCGGCTTGTACCACGTCAACGGATTTGCACGCCCTGTAAAATCGCCGTGGCAGCTGTTTCACAGTTCCCAGGGCCCCTAATCGGGAAGGGGCCACAACTATAGGAAGGAGAGCCTACGGGTGCTGAGATCCTGGAATGCTTGTGGGACACTGCGTGAATGTATGGCGTTTTTAAGGTTGCCTAGCCCGCTGACGTGTCCGCTTCCAATTCGAGGCGGCGTTTGGAGTGTGGACGAGGCGGGGATTTTAATGGTGATCGCGGTTTTGCTCTTCCGAAGCGAGCTCCACTTCGGAGTATGCGCTGGCTCGACTGGCCAGCGGCGCTTCACCAAAGCCCAACAGGTTTTTGACGCTGAGGGTCATCAAGGACAAGAGACAAGACATCCTCGGCGTGGAGTGTCGTCCCATCCAAGAGCCAAAGCGTTGCGGCAGAGGGATCACATGCATTAGTTCCCGTGCCGTTGCATTGTGGGATCGGCACGGACGTGGTCGATAGCGAGATAGCGGAGTGCCGTGCGATGCAATCTGTCTTGTGTTTTGCAAGAAGCATTACATTGATGACAGGCCAGGCTTGTTGGTGTCTCTATTGCACAGTACCTAAGTCGCCCATGCAGCAGGCTTCGGTGGGTACCTTGAGTCTGGCCTGCGCGTGCAGTGCCACATTGGGAAGGAGAGCAGGTCTTTCGGTTCAACGAGTCGTTTACGGCACAGCGACGCTCGCCAGTGTGTGACGAGGGCGGCTCGCGAAGTGAGGATGACGGTCCGATACCAGGATTGACGAGCCAATTATCTTTGACTGTGTCGTGGCTTTCAGATCCTCGAGCATCGCGAGTCGCGGCGAAACACAAAACGTGGATGCGCAATCAGGCCCGTGCCATGGTGCCGTCCGTCTCGTGACAATAACAATAGAGCACAATGGCGATCAAAGGCAGGAGTCAACAGGAAGAGAATTGCGCTCGTACAGGACCGACCCAACGTTGGGACTGTTGCTGGGAATAGCCCGCGATCCGCCGGTACTGCTGCCTCCATCCCTAGGGATTTCAAGCGCGATCGTAGGGTAGCGCAAGCTGCGCAACGGCCCTCTGATGGTCGGAATAGAGCGTCGTAGCCGCAAGTCGTTTTCGTGGCGAGAGCGTGTGTCGAGGCGATCATCGCAACATCCCAGGCTGGCGCTGGCGCTTCCGCCCGTTTGTATTTTCCATCATCCTTCTCAAACTCGTGGCTCGGAGTGGCGGTTCAGTCTTCCAGTCCACGTCGCACCATTTTGCACGAGTTGGAGACCCACACGCGGTGATCGTCTAGCAGTATAGGGTCCTCCGCGACCAATCGCCCTGGCGAAACAAGGCAACCGTGGCCGACGGCAAATCAGCACGCAGCCCGGGAAGGCAGAACAGCCCAAAGGATCCCATCCGCTCCAGCAAGCCTGAATCGTCGTTGCAGTGACAGGAGCAGGTAACTTAGCATCACCATCAGCGTCGGCATCCTGGCTCTGCCGCCCCAGCAGCGGAGCGACGATCACCTGCGCATTCGCATTCCTTCACACCGGGCGAACGAACTTCCAGCCACAAAGCTGCTTCACCTTTTCCAGCTCCCCACCCGCGGCTAGAGCTTTCTTCATCCCTGCACTCTGCGGCCCTGCGCTCCAGAGCTCCACTCGGTGTCGTCTCATCCAAACCGAACAAGCCCAGTTTTTTTTCTCGCCGTTCCGCGTTGCTTTTAGGACCTGCGTGCGTCCGACACTATCGACCGACTTGCCCGACCTCGCCAGCCCGCTGCAGCTTGTTTTGCCCTGCTGTGAGTCTGCGCCCACCACGCTCCACGAGTTCTCTCCTTGCAAAACGCGCCGACCCGACACTTGCAGCGGCGCAGCAGCCACCCCGCCCGCCCAATCCTGGGACGCTGCAGCAGACGTCGCTGCTCTTCTCGCCGCTCTCCACGATCACAGTGCAGCACAGCGCAATCGCGTGCCTGGTCGGCTCGCTCACAACACGCGCTGTACCTGAAGCCGCTGCAAACGACTCGACTCACCTCACCACCTACCTACCACCCACCTTACCACCTCAACACCTCTCGGCCTCACCAACCCCCGTTGCCAGCACTCCAGCACCCCAGCACCCCACCACGCTCACTCAGTTGGAAAGGTACGGGCTATATTTCTTCTCTCTGCCTGCCGAGCTGCTCCACTCCTCCCACCTCCTCTCGCCTTGCCCTCTCCAATCCAGCCTAGCGTTCATCCAGCGCTGGTTGCTGCTAGTCTGCCACGGGCCACAGTAGCTTCCCGGCCGTGCTTCTTAGCGTAGCGCACCCAGCCTCCAAGTCGTCTTTCTACTCCAAGCTCCCCCCACCTGTTGCGAACGCTGCTTGCCTCACATGCAGCATTGCATTCTCCTAAAGCACCTGGTGCGTTGGCTGCGCTTCGTCTAGTCGCCGTCGTGCAGAGCTCCCGCCGCATCCACACGACACTTGATGATCGCATCTCATCTACATTGTACACCTTGCTGACTTGCTGTGCCAGGTTCGTGTGAATCAGTTCGTCTGCCATTGATCACGACCCACGAACTGTTACGACCTTAACGACCGTTACGACTCCTTGCATTAACGACTTGTTGGTTTGCGTCTGTCACTGAGGTGCTTATTGCTTCCACCTTGAGCGTCATTGTTAGTAGCGAGCATATCAACGACATTTATCCGGCCATTACGACTGGAACGCTTCTGGATTGTCACTAGACAGACCTGACGACGCACACGAGACACATAACGATCCTCCACGTGCAAGTTGGGACCCAGAGTTCTGATTGACATCGAGCCTTGAACGCGTCTCTTCTGCAATCAAACGATCGCGCCGCCCGCGCCTCCCGTATTGCCAGTCTCCGGAGGTACAGAGCTCGACTTGACGTCGAGCCTCTTTCGTCCGCCTTCAACCGTTAAGCTGGCGCTCCCGCCTTTGTCCCAGTTCCACGCCCGGGGAATAGACAACCAGTGGCCTCCAAGTTCGTTCGCGCCGCAGAGCTCGTACGGAGATCGCTTGGCATTCTCGCAGGACACCCATCAACAGCAGCACCAGACAAGCTCGTCCTCAGTAGGCTCCTCTCCCCGGGCAGGGTCTTTCAGCGCGTCCTCGGTCGCCAATCAATCATACGACTCGAACACCTCGTACGCATCGTCGGTGGACGGCAAGCAACACCACGATTTGCAGACACCCTCGCCTAGGGACTTACCGTCGCACTCGCACGCGCATCCGTACCATTCTCAGGCATACTCAGGTATGAACCAGCAACAGCCGTCCTATATGGACGCCCAACACGCGCCGCCGCCCGCACCACAGCCCGTCATGCCGCAATACTCGTATGGACAGCAACAACCACTGCAGCCCGCAACACACAGCTATCCGCCGCAGTCGTATCCCCAATACTCTTACCACCAGACCATGCCTCCAATGTCCGCTCCCCACCCGGTCACTTCCTCGATGGGCCAGCAGATGGTTCCGCAGTCGTCAGTGCCTCTATCGACCATGGCTTCAAATGCGCCTCCTCCTCCTCCTCCCGCCAGCCAGTCATATCAGAGCTTCGACCAGACTGGTCAAATGGCACCGCACGGAATGAAGCCTCGAGTAACGGCGACGCTGTGGGAGGACGAAGGTAGCTTGTGCTTTCAAGTGGAAGCGAACGGTGTGTGCGTCGCTAGACGCGAGGACAACTCCATGATCAATGGGACCAAGCTTCTTAATGTTGCTGGCATGACGCGTGGTCGTCGAGACGGGATTCTCAAGAGCGAGAAGACGCGCCATGTTGTAAAGATTGGCCCCATGCACCTCAAAGGCGTCTGGTGAGTACCTCAGTCGCGAAATCGTTCAACAGAGACTAACCCTGGCAGGATACCCTTTGAACGCGCCCTTGATTTTGCCAACAAGGAGAAAATCACCGAGCTGCTCTATCCGCTGTTTGTTCACAACATTGGCGCTTTGCTCTATCATCCTAGCAACCAAGCTCGAGGCAGCATCGGGAATGCTGCCATGTCCGCCGCTACGCGCCGCCCAGAGTCGCAAGAGTACATGCGGACGCCTCAGAGCTCGCAGCCGCCAACATTGACCCACCATCATTCTATGGGAACTCCCATCGGTGCAAATGTCCAGCAACCACCGCACTCAATCGCGCCGCACCCAGGTTCTGGTAGGCCTGGACTTGATCGAGCTCACACCTTTCCAACACCACCGACAAGCGCATCAAGCTTAATCSGGCAAGGAGGCTATGAGTACAGCGGGCAGAATGGTGCAATCCACTCAGGTCAGCCTCTCTCTATTGATACTGGAATTTCCGCAAGATCTATACCAACGACCCCAGCCACTACACCACCAGGCAATGCTCAGAGCATGCAATACCAGACGAGTCAGCCACAGTACGACGGTCATCGTCAAATGTACTCCGCACCTGCTCCGTACAGTCAGCAATACTCCCAACAGCCGAGCATGAATCGCTATGGTCAGATGCAGACGAGCCCAGGCGACGTCAAGACTGACATGGGCCCTCCTGCCCGTGCGGGTGCAGAGAATGAGCATTCTGAGAGCAAGTCTCATGATGGTTACGGCGGTCAACAGGACACCGCAGGCGAACATGAGGGTGAATATACCCACTCCAGTGCGTCTTATGGMGCCAGACGGCCCTCGTACAGCTACAATCCTAACCCTGCACCAGGGACTGTCCACCAGGATTCGTCACAAATAGGCGCGGAGATGACGCACTCGCCGCACCAGAATGGCGCTGGAAGGGCCACTCCACGCACTACTGCGACCTACACTGGCTACAACACGACTCCGCAGCGGACGAGTCAGCTACCGACCAGCAACCTTAACTATGTGATGAGTAGCGATGCTCGCGCTGGAGCCCCAAATGGCCACGACTCTGGCTACCAGTCGACCTACCAGCCATCTCCAGGATATCCTTCGACGAACGGCAACAGCATGAACGCTGGTCAGAAGCGTGTTCGCGAAGTAGACGACCAGGAAGATCCATACGGCAGGCCGCTCAGCGCCAATGGTGATTCCGCGCTCAAGAGACAGCGCACTGATCCTGTGTCTGCTCGACCCATTAGTCAGCCCCAGTCCGTCAAAGCTGGCGGCATGAGACGATGAGGCTTCGATGCAAACGCAGCAGCTCCGTGCTGCTCGAGAGGACTTTGTGGGTCTTCTCGACCTCCGATCCAGAGAGACACATGATGACAGAAACACCCAAGAGTTCCAGATTCCCTTTGTTATTGTCTCCTTATTGTACTTTCAATCCGACCTTACGATTCACGACCACGACTTAAACCGGACTTTGATGATGAACGAACGACGCCCGATCATGGACTACCCTCATAAACCAGCGTTGTTTTACCATTCTGCCGCGACTGGCGGCCGCAGATGTTAATCTCTCCTCCGACGATTTGCGCCAACGACAAAAAGATTCCCAGTTTGAGATTTGGACCGAATTCCCTTTACTTGATTGATGCCTTTTTTGCGTTGCACCCTGTCTTTTGTTTTCTCACCTTGGGGAAATTGAGCGGCCCTAATGGGACTCCGTCTTTGCGGGCGAGAGCCTAGGTCTTGGAGGACAGATTCTACCCCAGTGATACTTGGCTCCAGCTTCGAAGAAAAGCAGTGGAGCATACGATTATGGATGCATATGGGCGTGGTGAATGATTCGGATACCTCCGAGTTCCCGGACCGCGATCCTTCATGCCTCGAGATGTCTGATGAATGATTGAATGAGCTAGCGTTTAGAATCGGTAGCTTGTGTTTGAAAAAGTTTACTCTGGAGATGTGAGGTTCCATTCATTTTCACGCAGAGTGTGAGGGTCTCCACGACATGATTCGATGACAAACGCTTGTAGCCAACTTCCTACACCCGCAAAAGTGWCACGTCGTGTCGGGAGTCCAGTGCCTTCCGATGGTGAACCTTACTTTAACCTCATCTAAAACCAGGCCGGGTAGCAGATCTCGTGCACGCAGCACTGATGCCTTGGTTGCGGTGATGTGCGCGTCGATCTACCTACTGCCATTGCGCAAACACTTCCATGAGGTGGATCAATGATGCAACAGGGAGTTGCGGAGTTGCGGAGTACTATTTCATCATGTGAAGGCTGACACTGTTCTAAAAGATAACAACAATCTCGCTAGAAGTGGGGAAATGCACCAGCATACCTTGGGAAAGCTGCAAAAACCCGGGAGCTCATGCCTTGAGGGGTTTCGCTGATAAGCTTGTCCGTTGTGCTGTTCGGAACCAGACAAACGATCCTTGCGCGCGGGAAAAACACAGGCACATGCAAATAAACAGCCTAAGCGACGACAAATTCGTCACCTCCCATGCACCAAACGCTGTCAGACGTCCATGGCGAGCAGAATGAATCGCTCGCTTACGCAGCCTTCTCCATTTGTCCAGGGATCCAGCATTGAGAGCTCGAAGCCCACCCAGCCCAAGTCGCGAGACAGGTCCTTGACCTTGTCCTCATCAGCCTCGCGGTCGATGCCAACGACGAGCTGATCGCAACCAAAGTGCTCGCTGCTGGCTAGTTCGAGCAGTGATACAAGCCTAGTGGAGAAACATTCAGTACGCGATTGACACCTGTGTGAGGTTGATTGGACATACCCTTGTTTCAGATCCATTTCAATGACCTCTTGATCGAAGAAGATGAACATGGTGCGCATGTCTCCCTTCTCAGCCACAAAGCCTCGGAAGCGCGCCCCACCCGCATACTCATAGACCTCCAAGTACTCTTTGAGTACGCCACCCGGATGCGGATAATCATACCCGTCTGGTGATGATGAGGGAGTTGGCTGTCCATGCTGCAGAATGGTGCTCTGAGGAATCGGCACGTTGCAGGTTGTGTTAACTTTTCGCAAATCCATCAATAGCGAGGTCTCAAGACCAGTATTCTTCTCAACCAAGAATACAGTCCTCAGCGTCTCGCAGAAGAGTCTCTCACACTCTTCCTTGATGTGAAGTGCGGCGTCTCCGCTGCGCTTGCGAGCTTGAAGGCTCGGGCGTCTAGCGCTCGGAGACGACGGTGGTGATGGTATGCCGCCCAAAGGCGCCTCAAACCCACCACGCCGGCCCACGTCCCCCACTGTGCAAATGTCAGTACCTCTGCGGGGTTGCAGGTGTCGAGTGTTGGTGGGAGAAGACTCACAAGGTAGTGAAGGAGAAGCCGGTCAATGCCATGGTGTTGGCATCGACGGCATAGGCGCTGGCCTGAGTGTTGGAGCGGCGGGCAGACTCCGAGGAGGTCTTGCGCGCGTAGTTACTACTACTTCTACTCGGGTAATTATTGTCTAACATCGCCATTGCGTCGTATTGTCGCCGGGTTTGAGTTTTTTGGGATGCGTAAGGGTCTCGTGGAGTGATGTCGGAGTGGCGGACGAGCGGTGTAGGCGCTGTGATCGGTGTAGGATGTCGTAGGCGGAAGTGATGTTCGAGGGTTGGTTGGTTGGTTGTCTGATGAAAGGAAGTGGAGTTCGAGGCAAATGACAAAGGCGTTTTAAGTTTCTCTGTAGAACAGGTCGGATTTCGGATGTCAGATGATCAGGAACGTGGCCGATCTATTTGCTCGTGCTGTCCAGGGACCCCAGCGGATGAGGCAATTGGAACTTCGCTCTCAAACAAAATTCGCTGACATCCATGGAAACACTCACGTCTGTACTACGACCCTGATCAACGATTTTTGGTCTACGTAATGACGCGGATACACAGCATTCGGTACAAGAGGTTACGGTTCCTCGACAGACCTCGATAGATGCTAAAGTCGCGATGGAGGATACACTTTCATCACCTATACTGGCCGACAAGTAAACGAGGTGCAGGCTTCTTACGCACCGGAGTGGAATTGGCCAAAAGCGGATCAACGCCCTTGGCATGTTGCTCTAGACTGGATACATCGAGGACCTTGCAAAAGTGAGCTGCAGTCGATTTCGTAGGCTGCACACATCACTCCAATGGGCCGAGACGCTCTACGCTCGAGCATATGAGCAAAGGTACCTACTTCCGCGAGTGAAATCAATATCGACCTCATCATCGAGGTCCTGCCTCCCTTGCTACAGACCCGATGGGGGAAACTGTCATGGTGAAGTACGGAGCACGAAGGTAAGGAGCAACAGTGCTCGTGCCTTCATTGTTGAACCATCTGTCTCACTCTCCACTTTCTTCTCTCCTTCTAAACGGCTCTTAAATTCGACTTCGAGCTCATAGATCCCTTATGCACTCTTATCACACATACTATTGCTCATCATATCATGGAAGCCTTCCTCCACAACCAGGCCTTGAGGCGGAAGAAGGCCAGACAGGAAGGATCTTCCAAAAAGCACATGTCGCCTTCACTCAGGAGCAAGCTGTCCAAACTGTTTGATAAGCATCCGCAAAAAGACTTTGCCTCGGGCGATACCACTTCTCTTGGACCGTCGAAATCTCGGCTTGCGAGGTGTCGACACAAGGTCTCGCGATACTTTGACCGTCTGTTGCCCACCAGGTCTTCGAGGGGTATATTAACAAACATCCCAATCGATGTCGCGCTGCTAATGGCCTCCCCAGTTGTCCCAAAAGCGGCGCAAGCCTCGCCATCGAGCAGCACGATGGACGGTGCATCGCCAGAACCAACGCCGCACTCGTCAGAGTGTATCATGAACTTTGCTCTACCGAAACACCGCACTGCCGCTCCGCTTTCCTCGGCGATGTTCCATGGAGACACAAGCAGTAGACCATTCGCCAGTCAAGAACAGTTGGGAACTCATGGAAGCGGCGGTCGCCAGGTGCCTGGAAGCAAGCGCTCAGTCCGCTTTCTCGGGTTGGATGATATGCAGGTCGACGGACCCGGGATTAAATATCGTCGAGTTCACGCAACGCCTGCAGGTGGATCGCACGAGTCCGATACCAGCATGCAGTCTCACAAGATTTCCATGGAGTCTCTGGTTGCGAAGTTCAACGGCACGCCCGCTCTAGATACTGTAGTACATCGCTCCAATGCTCGGGCCAAGCCTCTTGCGCCGTTCGTCAGCACTAATGTCGAGGCATTTCCAGACTCAATTCAGAAGAACATTGTCTCTTCTCCCGGTTCGTCTTCAACAACATCTGGCCGCGACGCCAACTCCTTCTGGTCACCAGTGAGTACCGCGTCTACTGCTGCGACCTCGTTTGGGTCTCCGCACTCCCTTGCTTCCCGATACGCTCGAGCGACTCCAGAAGACGTACGGCATTCGAGCAAAGGCTTTGGTCATTGGGAGGAAAGTGCATTGCCTCCAATAGAGGAAGACAGCCGTCGATTCCTGCTGATTCCTGTGCAAGATGCCACCGTTGAGGGCATTGTTCCGTCCATTGCGACGGCTGAAAACGCTGCCGCCGCGAAATGTGCCTTGGAGCTCCACTTCAACAACTTACTCATGAGCGGAAGCTCTCCGCGCTCCATTCGCCGCAAGAAGCTGGAGCAGCGCATGCGCGATCTCGGTATGTCTCACGACGAGCGACATTCCACCCGACAGCTCTGGGTCAGGTGTGAGAGTGATCACTTGCGACAACTGCGGCTGTTGAAGTCCACAGCGCTTACTCRACGGGAGACGAAAGGCATTTCGATCGCAGGGTTTGACATGATCCGAGTGCTGGGTAGAGGCAGCTTTGGTGTTGTTCGCCTGGTCACCGAGCGCCACAGATCCAATACTCCCAAGCCGAGCTCTGATGTTCCGGAGGCGAGCGTGGACAACGACAGCTCGATGACGGACATCGCCAACTCGGACGGCAAAGCCAAACGTACCCTCCCTAGTGGCAAGCCGATCTCGGACGTGTTTGCAATGAAAGTCATTCGCAAGTCTGAGATGCTACGGTCCTGTCAAGAAGGCCATCTTCGCGCAGAGCGAGACTTTTTGGTGGCAGCAGAAGGCTCAACTTGGGTCGTGCCACTCCTAGCAAGCTTCCAAGACAACACTAATCTCTATCTGGTTATGGAGTACATGATAGGAGGCGATTTCTTGGGCATGCTACTTCGCGAGGACGTCTTGGATGAATTGGTTGCCCGGTAGTACGTGGCAGAGATGATACTTTGCATCGAAGAAGCCCACAGGATGGAGTGGATTCACAGGGACATCAAGCCGGACAATTTTCTAATTAGCTCCTCAGGGCATCTCAAGATCTCTGACTTTGGTCTCGCATTCAATGGCCATTGGGCGCACAGTCAAGCATACTACAATGGCCAGCGCGAGACCTTGCTAGAGAAACTGGGGATTGGCATTAGAGGTGATGAGCAAGACGTCGCCGACGAAATCGATCTCCAACAAGACGGAGAGGCACATGTCGGACGACCCGTGAACAAGGACCGCAAGCAAGATGCCGAGGAAGCAGCACAACGTGAAGGCCTTCTCAATTGGCGAAATCGAGTTGAGAAGCGCAAGCTAGCTCGCAGCATCGTCGGCACAAGTCAGTATATGGCCCCTGAAGTCATCTTGGGACAGCAGTACGATGGTCGTTGCGACTGGTGGAGTATCGGCATCATTCTCTACGAATGTCTCTACGGCAGGACCCCCTTTTACTGCGAAAACCGCCAACGCACCAAAGACAGCATCGTTGCGCACAAAGATACTCTGACATTTCCCGACCAAGGTCGTTGGGCACGACCATCATCGTCGAAGCCCGTGCAGCTCCCGCCGCCCAGCGAAACTGCTGTCGATCTGTTGCAAGGGATATTGACCGACAAGGAAAATCGACTTAGTTCCCGCAGGTACCGGTATGCTGAAGGTAGAATACCCAGACGCCTTTCCACAGCATCCGCGCACGTCAGTCCTCTAGCTTCGCATGTCTATCCAAATGGAGCGGAGGACATCAAATCACATGATTTCTTTCGCGGTATCCCGTGGACCCGCATACACCTCATGCCGCCTCCGTGGGTGCCTCGTGTCCGAGAGAATCAGTCCATTACAAAGTACTTTGAGGACGAGAAGGACATCATCACAGATGAGTTGTCTAGTACACTAAGCCTCCAGGAAGATGCTGGCGAGGGTGCCTCACAGGAGGCATCAGGATCATCATCTCACAGACTTGAGCTAGAACGGCGGAAGGCAGAAAGGGAATGGCTGGAGCAATTCGAGCTGGGTCTCCAAGGTTGTGCGTATGGTGAATTGGATCGCGTCAAGCAGCACTACGGCGAAAGATATGAGGAATGGAGATGTGCTCGAAAGGAAGAGGTGGCCAAGCTGCGAGCGAAGAATGGCAAGTGTGTAGACACGCCGTCAGCCGCAGCGAAGCCGAGAAAGGAGAAGAAGCGAGCCCGAGATAAAGCGCTTCGTGATCCAAGCGTGGCAAAGACAGTAATGGAGCTGAGGAAAAAGGGTGCCTTCTTCGGGTATACTTACAGGCGACCTAAGCACATCATCTTGAAGGAAGATGGCAGAGTGAGAAGAACAGGATTCTCGAGACCTACAATCCTCCCGGTTGGCTGCGATGGCCAGTTTTCGAGGAGATGATGGCGTTGTTCCATCCTCTATGTTGTCGAACCTACCTAAGTTCTTCTTCTTTGGTAGATCATTATTGTACCTCAATCAACGCTCCTCACTCGCTCCAAGCCGTGTCCAGATGCCATCTTTCAATTGAACGCCAGCTCCTGGAATCTCACAAATAGGCAGCAAACGCAAGCGAAACCAAGGCTGCAACGCCATACACAGCTCCTCCACCTGGGGATGAACCCCAGGCCATACTCATCCCATCAGACGTGCGGTTGTAAAGCGTGAGCGCATTCTGGCCTCCGCAAATCTCGGACCCATTCCCATTACAAGCAAAGTTGCAACGAGCAGTTTCATTCAGCTTCTCGGAGAGGACGGAGAGGTATGGCGCACAATAGCACTCACGCCCATATTCAAGGCCGGCGTACTTCATTGAGGCATTGTCACAGTAATCGAGGCATTCGGCGATGGTCATGTCGTTGGTCGTGGACTGCAGTTGACACACCGTCAGCACATGCTTCCCAAAAGCCGAGTAAGTTGATGAGGACAAGRCTCACCGTGTTGCCATTGTTCAAAGCACGCAGTCCGCCCGAATTGGGGACATTGGTCGTCTCGTTCCAGCAACCTGCGTATTCGTAGTTGTGGAGGCCTGGGGCTATGGTTGCTGTTGGAGCTGCGGTTGTTGGGTATATGATTGAGGTGCCTTGCGCGGCGACTAGACCGGCGCCTGCGACGAGCAGGATGTGGCCGAGGAAAGCTCCTAGCATGCTGCTTGGTGATTTTTAGAGGTGCGAGATGAGGTGACGCGAGAGAATAGAATGAGAAATAAACACCTCTCTCGTCAACGGCGAACAATTGAGTTGGGTCTAGATATCCGAGATCGCGAATCACTGTGAGGCCACGAGGCGTGAGGCTTCGACTGGTGGCGCGGGTGAGACATTGTCGCAGTGAGACGGATGGATTTGGACGCCATCATCGCATATTCCGTCGTCATGATAAATTTTGATGGTTGTAGAGCGCCCTGTACCTTTAGCAAGGGAGCGAGTTGGTGAGTTGTACAATGAAGTAGACGATACACGCAAGGTTGGGCCTAACTAGAAGTCATGTCCGCGTGAYGCACGGATCACGTAATGCACACTTGATCCTCTAAACGATAAAACTCTTACATCTTTAACGCGTGATAACTACATAACTACAACACTAAAATGGACGCTGCGCTGCAGGAACTAAGACTCTCTAACTAGCCGAACATTTCGCGCGTCTTAGAATTAATTTCTAAGAGCCGTAGCACGCTTAGTCGTCGCTTTAATAGAGTTACTAATTCGATAGCCGAGAAAGCCGAAAACTAGTCTATATTATCGCATTAATAGGAACGCACCCTCTATCGATATATTAACAAACTTATATTATATAGCATCCCTCCTACTCCCTTAATAACTCGGAACCTTACTTTCGATATCTTAGGCTACTTACTAGCTCGTTCGTAGACCGGATAGTTCGTTAATCGTTATAAAGAGCTCGATTTAAGATACCTTAATCCGTTAGATAAGTTAAGGAAAAAGGCAGATAGCTATACGTCGTATTAATAGTACTTCGAACTTATTTAAGAGAAGGTTAAGAAGTATAGGATATTACTATAAAACACGTATAATATAGATAAGAAGGGATTTATAGTTAGAGTAGTTTAGAAGGCAAAAAGGATATTTACGAAGACGCACTACGAACAAAAGCTTATACTTAGACCTCTATAGGATAGTAACCGTAAGTAGATTACCTACATTATATATATATATATAGATTTAACCTTACTACTACTAGCCTTAATTTATAAAGCTATTACTAGTAATCTTTAGAGTTTATAGGTGCAGGATATAGAGCTAGATTACTCCGGTTGCTTTATAGCTTTATTACTAAACGGCTAGACAGATAATAACCTTAGTTTATAGTAGTTAAAGTAAGTATTTAACCGCTTTATAAAGGACAAGGCTAGACTACGTAAGTAGCGGCTCTTATATATAGATAGACACGGTAGTTATCTTAATATAGCCTTCTTTAAGTACTACCTTACTAACCGAATTATATTAGCTATCTATCTACTATATTTAACGTACCGGTTATAGCCGTTAGATGTCTTATTATTCGCTACCCTTAGTATCTACTATAGCTAAGAGTTAGAGAGGTTATTATATTATAGCTTAGGCCTATTAAGCGTATTAAAGCGTAACTTCTTTAGGATATTTAATAAGGCGTTTTTAAAGGCTTTTATAGTAAAGAACATCGCTTTAGGCTAGCGCAAGACTAGACTTAAGCTATTTAATCCCTCCGAGGTTTTAGATAAGTTAAAGGTTAAGGAGCCCTCTAAACTATAGCTACTCTTATAGCTATTCTTACGGCCGTAATTACGAATATTAGAAACCTCTATAGTCTCGGATAGTAACTAGCGGAAGCTTAAAACCCTCGTTCGTAAGGCTGTATAAGAGTCGGATAGCTATAAGGTTTAGAAGCTACAAAACACTATCCTATATCTTTAAACTTAGAACTAACTCCTTAAGAATAAGAATAAGGGCCTAAAGGATATATTCGGCTATAAAAAAAAGAAGAGGTAACGTAGTAAAGCGTTATTTAATATACTAAAGGACTAACCTACTTAGTTCTTCTTACTAAGCAAAATTAAGGCTAGTAAAGCAGCTCTTATAGCTAAAGAATAAGCTAAAGTAGATAAAAAGGCTAAGRAGGCTTAGAGAGTAATATCTATAAAGGTTGCTAAGTAGTTAAAGGATAAATAGGCTAGATAGGCTAAGGAGGAGCGAGCTCGGTTAAAGGCTAAAAAAGAGGCTAAGAAGGAGAGATAGGTAGAGGCCCTAGCTATTTAAAAACAGGTAAACGAGACTCTTTAAGCCTCCGTACGTAAGCTAGCTAGGAAGCTACGTAACAAGAAGGCTCTAGTTATAAATAAGTCGTTAGTTATAGCCCTCTAACTGCTAGAGGGTAGCTTTCCGGCTATTCTAGCCCCCCGTCTAAATACGAGGCGCATACTTAAGTAATAATTACGTGCTATTTAGACATTAAAGAACTAGTTATTACGATAATTTTAAGCTATTATACATATAAATTAGACCGTTAGTTGTAATAATATTCAATTTTAAAGGTTGGTAGTAATAAAGGAAGTTAATGTGCATTACGTGATCCGTGCATTACGCGGACATGACTTCTACCTAGCTTTGTAGGCAGACACCAAAAATAAAAGTATAATCGATGGTTGCCGGCCTGCCGACATTTCGTAACGATATATGAACAAGAAACGTAATATTCAAGGTAGCACTGTTTCAAGGCACAATCGACTCTCGACATGACATGCCAGGTTTGTTAACAAGTCTGCCCGTTCAAGAGCGTTGTAATCGATGAGTCGCATAGAGCAATCTTCACCAATGATTTTCCAATTGCCAGACAAACAAGTTTGAGACGATCTATCCCATGCACCATGAGAAGATCAAAAGAAGACGAACAGCGAAAGCAATTGGAGCCTGCAGGTTTCGATCCTGCCTCACGTAGTTGCTGGTACTGGGACGAAAGGAGGTGTCCCACCCCGACGCTGTAGAGAGAGATAACAGCATCGAAGCCCCTACGAATGTGACCACTACACCAAAGCCCCGTCAAATTTCAGGATGACACTCCAGAGATCTTTTACACTCATGACAGTGTTCTGGTGGACGCGGCCGAATGACTTCCGTGGTAGATCCCCAGATGGAACCAGGTTACCATCTTATATCCCTAGAACCTCGTTCGTCGCTGACAAGGCTGCCTTCTCGCGCATAGAAGACTTGGTATATCTGCAGCGTTACGGAACGCTGCTATGCGTAGATGCCGTGTTGCTCAGTTCAAACATGAGATGATCATGTGCATTCCATTTCAGCAAGCCTTTGCGCTGGGCCGTTTGGGCGTATGAAAGCAGCCGTTGTGGCTGGCAAGTCTTCCAGGTCGGAAAAAAGGTGTCATATTGCCAGTCTTCCATTGCCAATCCATCCGTTCCAGATAGTCCCGGCCTCTTTTGCGATGTCCTCTGCGGTTCTACCCTGCTCGTCTCGCAGGCTTCGAATGTCAACTTTACCAGTCTGATCCTCGCGCATGACCCCAAGAGTCGCCGCCTCCTGGTATACGAGAGCAGGAAATTCCAACTCGGGATATTCACTCGCCAATAGTAGCAGCAGCCATGCGACTTCGCGATGCCCATTGGCGGCGGCCGCATGCAGGCCAGACTGCATATCTCCGAATGTGTCTTGATAGCGCAAGATCTCGTCAGCTGACTTGCTCGGTCCTGATTCCTCCATGTCCTCCTCGTCCTCTTCGCCGCAGCTCAGCAGCAAATCGGCAATGGCTTGATGGTCGCCTTCACGGCAGAACTCCAAAAAGGCTCGACATTTCCGCTCCTCTGGGTATGCGCGAAGATATGTTTCTTCCTGTAGGATTGGGAAGATGTCAAGCGATTTCTGCAAACCACCCTCGTTGTTGAGATCGACGAGGATCTGAGGAATGGCGCTGGAGGCAGATCCTGAAGCTGGCATCGAGGAAATGTCGGTCGAGCATTTGGGACAAGTGGAGAGCTCGTAGGAATCGAGGAGGCATTCCTATTCGAAAGAATGTCAGTCTGGAGGGGTCCTTGTCGACGACTGCCACAGGAAACCTTACCCAATGGAAGTGATCTCCGCAAGGCAAGTGAACATCGTCCGGCACGGTATGTGAAGCTTGTTGTGCAGATGAGCTGCCGCCACTCATCTCAACATCCTCATCATCGCTGTCGAAGTTGTCGACCTCGACCTCGAGCGGCTTGTTGCATTTGGCGCACACGGACATCTTGGTTGGAGGAACCAAATGAGATAAAGTAGACCATCAAAGTGCATCATGGGCAAACGCTAAGAACTATTTTTACTAGCGCTGCATAACTAAATTCAAGCGCTAAACTTTGTGGCTAAGGTAGATCCTGCCTCCAATTCCATGTCAATCAACATCAACATCCACTTCTATACTGGGCTCGTGATGCTTTCTGGAGCTGTTTTTTCCCCTCTCGTGTTACACACTACATTTTTCATTTCAAGTATCTCAATTGCAAAATCATGGGATTCGTTCCTTGATTGACAGTTCTTGTCTCACTCCCACAATTCTGTCTCGCTGAAAGGGCGAGAAAGAGCCACTTCACCACAGCCATAGTGTGCATTCGACAGAGCGTCCTCGAAGTATGCCAAATAGGACGGATAGAGAGAGGAGAAGCCATGCCAAGTCCCGCTTTGGCTGCGAGTACGTGAACAATCGGCCAGCCCAAGTCGTCTCCAGCGCTGAACACATATCGTTATAGTCAATGCAAAGCGCGTCGTGTCAAGGTAAGCTGGCCACYCTTTGGAGCAGAGAGTCACCCTTTGTATGCTCGTCTGACGGGCGATACTAAGATCCGTGCTGAAACATATGGTCACCTAGCATTAAGGTTGTCCTATAACAAGTTCGCCAACACTGACACGATACTCACCTAGTGCGACGAGATCCGACCTTTGTGCTCCAATTGCACTCGGAGAAAGGAGCCATGCTCGTACGAAAACCCAACTCTTCGCCCTTCTCTGGGTGCAAGCGGACCTGGCCAGACCGGATACGCCCAACAACGCCAGGCACACACCAAAGAGCTCGAACTCATGCATCAGTACAGCATCTCGACTTACGAGAGCATTTCAATACAAGCTCCATCTGTACACAATGCACTCGCCGTGATGCCACGTCTCGGGCTGGAGCACCCGTTTCTTCTCGACGCCCTTTTTGCATTCACATCTCTGCACATCGCATATCTCAAGCCTGGCGAGGCTCAAGAACGTATCGTGGAAGTGAGTACGGCGAGAGGCAGCAGACTGTCTTGAGACTTTCTCTCGAAGACAACGCGAATGGACATACTCCACGCGGCCATCGATTGACAATATCTCCGAGAGTGCTGAGCCAGCTCATGTTGTCTGAGACATTGCTGACGCGTTTGATCTTTACTCGCAGGCTTCGAGGTATCAGTCGCAGGCACTGGCATACTGTCGCCAGCAACTTCCGATCTTGRGTGCCGCGGAGTGTCAAGCTATGTTCCATTGCTCGGCAGCCCTTGGGATGCTGGCTTTGGCGGTGCGAGCTGTGGATTCGACTACGCGGACCAGTTTGAGACCAACGGAAACTGCACATCAACTAGCTCACTTGTGGAGAGGCACGATTTATGTGTTGAGAGCCGCGGCGGATTTGGTCGACGCTGATACCTATGCCACCCTCTTTCCACCATATGGGTGTAAGCATAACAACCTGGAGATGTTGTCTCCACGGGCTGAGGAATTCTTTGAACTTTTGCGCCGCAGAGCAAACGAGTGTGGACATCGCAAGCCTAAGACCCCCCCTCAAGACGCAAACCTGATGTGTGCAGCTCCAGACATAAACACTGCCGGCGAACACGAACCTGGTACTGAGTACATTGCCGCCATTGACTTGCTCCAGGAAGTATTCGTTGTGCATCGAGATGAACCGAACAGGATTCTGGCATGGCTCCTCTTTGTAGGATCGCCCTTCATGGATGCTTTGAGCAACCAGGAACCATTGGCGAGCGCTATTGTCTTGTTGTGGAGTGTCACCTTCCGCGAGCTCGAGAGCAATTGGTGGGCTACGGGCTATCGTAAGCAGCTTGTGGACGAGCTTGTACCACTGGTCTCGGAGATAGATCCCAATTTTGCGGAGCTCGCAGCGTGGGTGCAACGTCAAACATGAGGTCACTCGTCGACGAATATTGGTGATCCCAGATATTGTCTATCAAAGGTAGCCCGGCTTAGGTTATAATCGCAGCAGGAACACCTAGCCTACTCGCGAGACGCAACAGCAGATCAGGGCTGACATTCTAAGGTGACTGCCTGCTGAGWTGGCCGCACGCGATGTGTCGATTTGCCAACTCATGTAGCCAGAATGGGAGGATATGTTGATGGGCGAAACATGAGATGGCCTTTGATATGAATGGCTGGTTGGGTTGGGCGCGTGTCGTTGGCACAATTCAATCCTCGATCTCCAATTGATTCGGCTCCTGAACATGAGCCAGGCTGCTTCCTCCGGCTAGTAGGTGTGTTGAGGTGTGTCATCATGCCGACGAGGAGGAGCGAATCGATTGCGAGGTTGGAAGCAGCTGTGTACAGCACAGGAAACGTAAAGGCAGTACGGATTGATCTTCCTGTCGTGGATCTTCAGAGCTGTTGTTGCAAGAACAACACCGCAATCTTGACGAGTCACAATGTCCTGGGCATTGTCAACGAGCGGTCTTATGATATCACGGAATCTAGAACAACAATAGGCTTATATCCGAGCGAGGGGCGATGTCATCAGCACTCAAAAGCTCGCACCATTCTCTTGCATAAGGTAGCTTGGATATATCTCACTTTAGAACGAACAATTTCAGAACTCGTATAATACCCCAAATCAGAGCCAGGTCAGCACCATAATGCCGCAACTGACAGTGTTCATCACCGCAAGTTTCACAAAAGCAAAGCCGAAAGAGCAGTGACTAGACTAATTCTTTCCCTCTTACAGTTCAAGGTCGATCCCAACAAGATCGAAGAGTGGAAAGAAGCGCATCGACCAGTCTGGAGTGCCTGCGCGCAGGAGAAAGAATGCCTTCTCTTCGACATCTGTCAAGATCCCAAGGAACCTGGAACATTTCGCTTTGTGGAAGTCTGGGCGAAGGATCGAACTTGGTTTGAGAATGAACAGATGACGAAGCCATATTACGCTACCATGTTCCCAAAATCGGAGAAGACGTGGACGGCTCCGCCGCAGATGGAGTTTTTTGAGAGGGATGGAGAGGCGAGCATCTACCGACAGGAGTATTTAGACGTCGGAACGAAGATGGGGTGAAGATTATGGGCTTCAATGGATCGGAACAGAGCAGATTGTGGCAGCGTATCAATCGAGAATTCACATTGAGATGGACAAGGATGAAGAGCGGTCATGCCACTTGAACAGAATCCGGAACGTCGTGAATTGCAACTGGATGAGAGGTTTTCTCGCTCCCGTGTTGATGCTAACAGCCTAGCCACTCTTCCCAAATCCCATGCGCCATCAACAAGACATGATCGTCTAGAAGACAAGCGCAGCGCCCTTGGTCTTCTTGTCACCACTGGAGATGATGTCAGTATGCACTCTCCGACGACTGAAATATTCGCATCCACGTACCCCAACTCGAAGTGCTTGCAACGCTTGAGCGCGAGCTGTGCCTTGGTCTTGCACTGGGTGCATTCTAACCGGAGGACGACCTTCTTGGTGGTCTTGGCCTTCTTGTGGAAGACAGGCTTAGTCTGACCACCGTAACCGGACTGCTTACGGTCGTAACGACGCTTTCCCTGGGCGAAGAGGGAGGCCTGGGTACTACATCAGCATGTGCTGCTGAGAAAGGTGATGACAATTGCCATACCTTGCCAGCCTTGTACTGGGTGACCTTGTGCTGGGTGTGCTTCTTGCAGTCCTTGCCCTTGCAGTAGGTGCGGCGAGTCTTTGGTACGTTCACCTGGTGGCATAAGTTAGCTCGAGGTCCGTAGATTTACAGGCCCGAGTCGCCAGAGTCCATCGCGAAAGCTCGAGATCTTCAAAAGATCCGAGTCGCCAAAGTCCATTGCTGTCACCAGCGTGGAGATGGAGATGTATGTGTGTGTCCGCCTGCGGCATCCTCAATTTGCGAACTCATATCCGAATTTTCCATGCTCTTGGATAGCGCCACCACAACGAAGTGAGCGACAAGCTGTTCGAGTGCCGTGCTGACTAGATGGCATTGTGACCGCATGGCGGATCTTCATGTGTCACTCATCCATCTCTTGTCGCAAATCGATTCAAGCGCGAGGGGTATTTCATCTCCATCGCCGGACTGGTGCACATTGGAGGCTGGCTCGCGAAGGACTCGTAGAACACTGAGGAGTGTCTCTTACCATCTTGGCTGATGCTCCGGTGGATGTGGTGGGTGGATTGGGACTGATGATCGTCGTTGTCGCGGGAAGAGAAAGGAATTGAAGGTGTCGTGGGACGGTGCTTGGCAATTTTTGAACTAGCGCGACTTCCCTCTGTGCCGAGTGCTCGCATCATCCCAAATACATGTATCTTTCCTGCATGTGACCACTTCACTTCAGCTCTTGGGTTCTTACGACACAGCACACAGTACGGCATGTCTTTACAGCGGGTATCATTCCTAAGGATCATATGCCCGCACCTTCGTCACAATTCGCGAGGATCAAATACTTGTCAATGCACGAGTGCCATGATGCTGAGAAGACAACCACCTCTGACGCACAAAAACACTGCAATGTCCTTCGAACATGCACTCGATAATTCTGTGGTCTGGGATTGTTTCAATCACTCGTCATATTGGCATGGTATGCGCTGCACAATACGTAGGCATAGCAGATTCGTCTCCGCTTGTTATTTTCGCTGTCGATATCCGATTTGGTCTGTCCGACCTTCATCGCTACACTTCCGAAGTAAGTTCCTAGTATTCAAGCACCAGCAAGAATGGCAGCTCCACC
The DNA here is from genome assembly GCF_900074925.1 of Ramularia collo-cygni. NCBI lineage: Eukaryota > Fungi > Ascomycota > Dothideomycetes > Mycosphaerellales > Mycosphaerellaceae > Ramularia > Ramularia collo-cygni. The sequence continues at coordinate 601,539 of NW_019716255.1, forward strand.
GCGCACAGCAGATATCGCGACCACCAAAGCGCGATGAACATCCTGCGCACTCCCCTTCTGTGGAAGAGCCAGGCATCGGAATCACTGACCACCACTCGGCTACACTAATCAGGCAATAGCAATGTAGTGGGCCTAATTGAGCAGAGTTGTGGAAAGAAGACATCTTGGAATCAGCAAATGAAGAACGGTTGGTATCCAATGGGAGGATGCGTGGTGCAATAGGGAACATTTTCTGAGGTTATATGATTGTAGTCTTTTCTAATTCTCAAATGATCACCGCGCGTGAACGCTCACAAATGAGTTCTAAAGCTTGCAGACGTTGATCTTGCCATATCCGAGTGAGTCCAGTCATTCAAAGAGAATGTACCATGCCAGACGCAAAGAAGATAGGCTGTTTGTGCTTGGGAGAAGAATCAAGTCTTTGGAGGTGCTGAGCCCTTCACATACTTGGTGTGTGTGCCTGCTGAGACTATGGTCCCGCGGGCTCCGTTCTCTACCTTGTAGATGGTGATTTTGGTGAAACCAATAGAGCCGCCGACTCTTTCTGCAATCCCTTCAATCTCAATCTCTTCGCCAACCTTCGCACCCGACTGATAGGTCACATGAATGTCCAAAGACGGACCCGAGGAAGGCCTCAGGTCGTACGTGGAGATGGCCATGCCGCCAGCCCAGTCAACAATCGCAGCCGAGACGGCTCCGTGAAGACTCTTCGACGCATTCATATGCGAATCGGTCAGCTGCAGTCGAGCCACCACGCGGCCTTTGTCGGCCGCAATGATCGAGATGTCAGAGAGGAGAAATGCATAGATGGGGCTGGCGGGGATCTTGGTCTTCACGAGCTCCTCAATGTGAAGATGCTCTGGTGTTTTGCTCGCCATATTGATGTGATGCTGCCGGACGTTTTAGCGTCGAAGTCATTGCAGTGTGATGATAAGGATGATGATGGAGAAAATCAGACGTACGTTGCGTGTGGGGAGTTTCGATGGAAAGAAAAAATGATCTTCAGGCACAGACGACGGCTGCTGCCTCAACTTTCCTTGCAGGGATGATGGATCATCGTCTGCGGATCGACGTCAGATGCCAAACGCATGTGAGAGAGTATCGTGACCTTGGTTCTATTTCATCGCATCCCTTGCTATGTCTATAGCCTCTATGTTTAGTTGAACCCATTTCTTGCTCGTTTCGGTGGTCTGTTATATATGATTACAGGACCTAACCTCTCTTCCCTGTCACTTAGGCTCGAAACGACGGCCGGCAGATAAAGCTGTCGATCTGTTTATAAGCTGGCACGACCACCGCGTCTGTCCTCTTGGACACGACTCGTTAAGAATCACATCCCGCGAATCGACCTCGAGGCAAAGCTCCCCAAGGGACCAGCAGCATTATTGAAGGGTTTGGAGTCTCGATGGAAAGGTCCAGACATCGACACGAGGATGGCGGCYCAGGACAGCGGCAAATCATACTTGAGCAAGCTCTCTCCCGCGAGCTGGAGTAGAAGTCCCACCCTACCGCCAGTCAAGAGCAAGAATGGAGAGCTGGAACCGGAGCCAGCATTGCTTCACCAGAACAAGGGCGCTGATCATGTGGTGAGCCACCGGAACAGGCTCAGCTCTAGGACGTATCCTCGAGACTGTCCACCGCTTAGACCGCAGTGGTTTCATGCCGTCGACATACCCAAACGAAGGCCAAATCCAGCTGGCACAATCAAGGAGGAAAAGTCCGCAGGAATACCGAAAAAGTACTCTGCATTCTCGACAAACGATTCGAAAGCGATCGAGGCTTCATTTCAGAAGTTGTTGGAGCAGGAGGACACTGAAGTTAGATCCCAGCACGAGCTACAAGGCGGCGATATCTCCCAGTCAAGGTCACACAAAAATCCCAACATCAGTCTCCGAGGCGAGCAGAACCCTGGCAGTATAACAGTACCAGTCAACGWAGACTATCTATTCGATGTCGACGTGGAGAAGCGTGAACTAGCGCCAGCCTATTGGTTAGGACCTGTGTACGATGTCCGACGAGGTACCTGGTTCTACCAAGAAGGCAACATCCAAAAGCCTTGCGACGAGAATCTCGCCGCCCAGTTGGAGGAAGGATACCTCAAAGTCAAAGCCTGGCGGCTGCCTACTGCGACGACCACCCAACCTCAAACAAAACCCACCACCACCACCACAACCACCACCAAGCCGCCGTCAGCGTCACAACTACGCACACGGCCAGCCTCTTGGGCTTCAGGGCAAGATGTGGACATTCCAACTTCTCCACAACTCCCATCTAAGCCTTCTCAGCCAGACCTCCGGCAGGCAGCCGAGGAGGCCAGTCACACTGTGCAGCCGGGAGGGCTTGATCCCGGATCAGATAATCATCCCAAGAACACGTATCGATTGTTCGGTGCGCATATGAACTCTGTCGTCACTTATCAGGACGGAACCACAGCGTGGCTTCTAACAGACGACTTCTTGTCTCGGATGAACTATTCGATGTATCAACGTTTCGCCGGTGGAGGCCACTTTGCTGGGTTGCGCATCACGCGAGGATATGTCAATACATCGAAGAAAGTGGAATCGAAAGACGATAAAACGGTGGAGGGTAAGAACTTAGCAAAGAAGGGCGAGGGTAAAGAGGAAGATGTTGAGGAGGTTCAGGCGGAGAGACCCAGTATGTCCGAACAGAAGAGACAGACACTTCAACGACAGATGTCGGCACTGCTAGAAGACCCAAAGTCGACGCAAGACCGTGCGGAGCAGGACGAGGAAGCCCGAAAGCGCGACGAGCGTGAGATGGAGGATGACTACCGGGAGACTGAGGGCGATCAACAAAACCGTCCGATCGAACATCTCATCCTAGTTACCCACGGCATAGGTCAGCGTCTGGGCTTGCGACTAGAGAGCGTCAATTTTGTTCACGATGTCAATACTTTGCGCAAGACTTTGAAATCGGTCTATGCGGATTCGCCCGATCTCAGAGCGTTGAATGCTGAGCTGGGTGACAGTGATACCGTCAACAGTCGAGWGCAAGTGCTGCCCATCTGTTGGCGACATCTTTTGGATTTCCCAAAGCAAAGTCTGCGGCATAATCGCAAGGAGCACGACATTGCCGACACGGATGCTGATGACGAGGACTATCCCAGCCTTGAAGTATGTTCAAGGTATTTCTCATGCGGTGTATTTACTAACGGATCTGTAGGACATATCTGTGGACGGGGTGCCCGCTGTACGGAACCTCATCACTGATCTTGCCTTGGACATACTGCTGTACGACTCACCGGCTTACAAAGATCACATCTCGGGCATCGTGTTGAATGAGCTCAATCGGATATACCACTTGTTCATGCAACGCAATCCCACCTTCAGCGGCAAGGTCAGTCTCATCGGCCATAGTCTAGGCTCGGCTATCATGTTCGACATCCTTTGTAAACAAGATCATCATCCCAAGGCCAAACGCAGAGGCGACCAGAGTCTGAGGCTCGATTTCCCCGTCGAGGACTTTTATGCACTCGGATCTCCAATCGGATTGTTCCAGATGTTAGGCGGACGAACGATTGCTGCGCGGGAATCGAGTCAACATTCTCGAGACGCCAGTGACCTCGAAAGTATGGAGGATCCAATGTTCGGTCCGCCAAGCAAAAAGCCCATTGCCCCTACTCCTGGCCATGTGCACGGAGAGAATCCCGTTTCGAGGCCAAAGTGCGCGCAAATTTTCAATGTAAGTAGCTTGCGATTGCATGCACTTGGCATGACTGACCTGCCAGATCTTCCACCCGACRGATCCAATCTCTTATCGCCTTGAGCCTTTAATATCGCCAGCGATGGCTTCTCTCAAACCGCAACCACTCCCATACACCAAACGGGGCATATTTGGAGCACCTGTCGGCCAAGGCTTCACGGGCATAGGGGCCCGCGTGGGTAAGAGTGTTAGCAGCATGTGGTCTAGCGTCGCCTCCAGCCTACTCACTCGAGGCCTTGGGTACGGAGAAGATACGGCAAGGACGACTGGAAATGCGACGAAAAGCAGTGGACCTCTCTCGATGCCATCAGGAACAAACAGTTCCGGCACCTCGGGAGGGGCTGGCACAAACATATCTGCAGGTGTAATTCCGGTCGCGCCTCCGGTGCCTGCAGATGGTACAGAGATTGCCAAGATGGGTCGTGTTGACCGCGTTGCTACGGAGGCTCAAACAGCCAGCGAAAAGAAGCAGCATCCTCCTACCTTGATCGAAAACGAGCTCGAGACTCTCTCGGGCGACTTTGAAAGACAGCGGAAACTAGCACATAGTGATGCCGRGGTACGGGATCTCGGTGCAGGAGCAGTCAAGGGAAGTTCAGAATGGGCTGAGGCAGAGGAGCGTGGAAGACGGCTGCGGAAAGAGGAGGGCAAAGTGCGGCGACTCAATCGTAAGTGTCACGTGGATCAAACATCCTTGATGGTAGCGTATTACGTGCTGTGGAGGGGCGACGTATACAATTTGATCAAGATGCCTGTCAATGCTGGACCAAAAGCTAACGTTGTGCTGCAGAAACTGGCCGTGTTGATTTTTCAATACAGGAGGGCGCCTTTGACATCAACTTGATTGCTGCCATCGCCAGTCATCTCTCTTACTGGAGTGATGAGGACGTGAGCCACTTCATGGTTTCGCAATTGCTCAGCCGGCATCGAATTGTTCGCCCACGCGCAGGGAGTGCTCCACGAGGGAAGTGAAGTTGGCACTTCCTTGCTTGTAACGCATCGACCAAGATCAGTCTCGTGGTTGCAAGCTGCCGATTTCAGACGAATGAAACCGGATCCCTGGGCGATAAATCATCTTTGCCATATTCACTACGAACACGCGCATTATAATGGAGGCCCGAGCCACTAAGATCCGGCTAGGTCTACGTATGACAACGTGGWGACCCGGCGATTGGTGCAAGACCGCGAGGAACTCGTTGGAGCACACGCATGCTCGTTACGAGGGACGAATCAGACGTCCTTTGTCTGCATCTGGAGATGATTGGGGACAGTCGCTATGCAAAGGCGATGTACCGCTCGACGAAAAGGCGTGCCATTTCGCCATTCTCGCCATCCATGCAGGGGTCCAAAAAGGCAACCCATGACGCCAGTGGTTGGTTCGTTCTCAGCCTTCGAATCCCGAACCCAAATCTCACATGCATCCTTGCCTTTTGCGGGCGCCAATCGGTGCTATTATGCCAGTGGTGGAATGTCGTTGATTGTTGACGGTGCTATCGTGCCTATATGGCCTGCGATGATACTGTAGATCAAGGAAGTGCGATATAGACTTTTCTCATCTGAAACTTGGGCGCATTCAATACACGATACACATATGGTTACACCAGTCCGATGGAACATCTCTGGAAGATCGTCGCTCTACAGCCGCATGCACTACGCTAAGACCAAAGTAGTCAAGGCCATGGCGCGGGGTCGATCGCCCGTGCCGCGGCTGCAGGCCCGCGCTGATGGTTTTGCTTGTCACACACCTACACATTGCGCAAAATGGCGATCAAGATCTGCTGCGGGTTGCGCAGAGTGGCGGTTGATGGAGTAGTGCAGACAGCTGGTGATACTCGTGCGGAGGTCCAGAAGCAATCTGTAGGCGCGAGAGGCAAAGCGGGCCCATGACTTCAGATTGACAATCAAACCCAGTCACTGACTCGACAGGCGCTGATCGAGGCGTCGTGTGGTTGTCCGCTGACGTACAGCGCGAGCACGTCGCGGTTCGCTTGAATGCAATAAAGCCAATGGCTCGTCATGCCCGATCGCCGTCTTCTCCCTCGCAGGCGATTGAAGGACGGAGCCATGCCTGCAAGACCGCCCATACATCTCCGGCGTCATCGCCATGCTCAAAGTGAGGCGGACCGACAACGCCAGCAGTCGCCCGTGGGAGCCAAGATTCGGGTGGGCGATGGCAATGACGGACACCGGCGAGTCGACACTCCGACCAATGGGCGGCTACAGATTGTGGACGACGAGGCCACCCCAAGGCACTTTGCCGTGGTCAATGTCGGAGCAGGCGGCGTGCTATACCTCAAGCCAAGTCGCATGGGCCCATCCACCGCCGTGAGCCATGCTCCTGCAACACCACCCGCGACAATCCTCGAGAGGACATCCTTTTACGGGGATCCGCGTGCGAGCAACATCTCTGGAACATGGACTCCACGCGGTGACCGAGGCCAGAGTGTGATTGAACCAAGAGACGGAGACGTCTCTTCGATGATTTTTGCACCAGAAGACCTTCGCAGAACAAGATCGCACTCATGCTCGACGCGGGGGACAATCTACAACCCGAATGATCTCCACCATCTTGCGCCGACCGCCGAGGAGAAGCGACGACGACGTAGAAGCTCTACCGACCTGCTTCCCAAGCACTTGCTAGACTTACAAATTCCACACTATCGATTGGGAACCCCGCGATTCAGCGATTATGGTACGGCGTATCTCCACAACTCCATTTACACCGTATCTACCGTGGACGGGGTTCCGTCGTCTATACTATCCAAGGAGGAGTACGAGACGTTATTCCCCGTCCCACCTGGGAACCACGGCAGTCTAGCTCCCATCTACATGAATCCGTCTCGCCCTTATACGTCGAGTCTCGCCTCCGGAGTCTCGCGGTCTGCTGTTGCGTCAGCACGAACATCAGTAGCGGGGCCCATATCAGCCAGATTGTTCGAAAAGTTGGAGAGAAACTTGAATGATCCTGCAGTCGTGCGCCATCATCCAACAAATGGCAAGATCGTTGCAGCGACGCCCGCCAGGCTCATCGCACAGATTACATCTCCCGACTTTCTCGATTACGAACTCCTGGCCGACTTCTTCCTCACGTTCCGCAGCTTCATGACGTGCCAAGATGTGCTTGAATATCTCTTCGCCCGTATGCGATGGGCGTTTGGCGATGGAAACGACGCCGGCCGGATTGCCAGAGTTCGGACGTTTGTAGCCCTTCGTCATTGGATCCTAAACTACTTCCTCGACGATTTCATGAAAAATGACCTATTCCGGCAGAGCTTCTGTGATATGGTCAACGATCTGGTGAAGTTTCTACGCGAGCGTCCTGATCGCGGGAATGCAGATATCAATATTGTGGGGGAGTTGAAGAAATGCTGGCGAAGGACTTGTGCGCTTTACTGGCCTGTGCCCGATGCATTGGAGTCGGACCCGGATGCAGATATCGTCCCAGGTGGCCATCCTCAAGTAGCACCATCTGCACAATCCTCCGATGTCAGCTTGCCTTTGACGATCCGGCCCACCACCGAGCGCGGCTCCATATTCGAGTTGACCACGATAGATCTGCCAGACATGTACGAGCGTCAATTTGGAGCCTTGAACGACATCACTACTCCGCAAACGCAACCGATAGATGAGAAAGCGCAGGCTTCCCCGGGCCCACGTGAAACGGTCATTACCAATCGTACTGCAAGCATACCCGCATCTCCCTTGAGCGAGCAGAGCATGGAGGTTCTATCTTGCTCTGTTCCATTTCTGAGAAACATTCTTCTTCGCCCAACAGCACGAGCACGAGAGAAGGCAGAGAAGCCGGCTGTACCAGCCATGCCACAGTCAAGGCTTGCAAAAGCTGTCAGGCSAACACATCAGCACAAAAGAAGCGGCAGCTTTTCTGACGCGTTGCGCGATAAACGAACGCCACTGTCGTCTCCAAAGGCTGACAACATCGAGCTGAAAGATTTGCCGTCGTTTGCCATCACTGGTGGCCTCGTACGAGGTATCCTGCTGCAACCCTCACCACCAGAAGTGGACAGCAACATTCCTGTGACGCCTGGCCCCGAGCTGAATGAAACACGATTCGCAGGCACCGAAGGCTATCTTGGGGAGAGGCACAACCACATTGGCGTGAAAAAGTTCGTTGGCGAGGTTCGTCGTGCGTTGAGTAGTCGCAAGACGAGTAGCAGCACTTCACCCAACAGGACCCTTCACTCGGCCGGTTCGTCAAGATCGCGAGGGAATTCACGAGGTTCTGATCGCTCTCAGAGATTAGAACCAAAGCCTCAGCCTGATTGGCAGCAGCTCGGCGGGCCACCGCGAGTTGACGTTTTGGGTGCAAGGATTGAAACCTCGTACAAAGGCGCGCGTGAAGAGACACGATTGTCCAAAATAGTATCCATGCCTAACCCGACTTCCGCACCACCGCAGGAACGACGAGATGGCTCCCAGTCATTCCAGACCAACAAGGTGGTTCCACGTAAGATGCACGAGTCCTACGAACCCGATTCTAGGGACTTCGCCAGGTTGAACAGCCATGTAACGACTGGCAGTCGATCGATCGTCATCGTCGACGCCACGGGTGCGCCTGAGCTCCCGGCAATGCCCACGGACTTGCCATCGCTTAGTACAATGTCGTCAGAGATGGCACCAATCCCATTGTTCCGCTGTCGAGATGATAAGGGCCTGGGTGTCGACATGGGGCCCCCTCGGGAGACAGCACACAGCATGCACATCGGTTACATTCGCTCTCCCGACTCTCGATTCCACGACCTGCCGTCCAAATCACACAGGTGGAGTGCCATTGACGATGGCCGTGCTTCCCTGGTGAGTGGGCCGTCATCAACAGCACACCCATCTGCTTTGCATATGCCTGCTCTTCCCCCGCAGTTGCGAAGACAGCCAGGCGGGAAAGATTTGAGGGCTGCCGGCCATGGAAACAGCATCAGGACACGACCACACTCTGAAGGCACAATATCAAGGTCACTCTCAGCATCTGTAATGATGTCTGAAAGTGAGGGTGGAACCCGCTTGCCAAATGGTGTACTTCGCAACGAAAAGTCGGTTTCCCTGCTTCAGACACACTCCTCGCAGCCCATACTCCGCGCGTCATTCGAAGAGGAGGCCCGGAGATTGAAAGGAATACCCGACGAGGAAACGCGTGGCGGTATCGAGGACGCCCTTCTCAAGTTAGAAGGCAAGATACCTAGCCCGCCTTTCAGCACTTTTTCGGGCCGAACCAGCAAAGAGAGCCCAGGCGATGAGAGAAGTATATACAGTTCGTCTCCGGCTTTTGAAGAGGGACCAAGTCCAGACTTACCCTACGCAAGTATCCTCTTAGAGGGATCGACTCCTGTACTTGAGAACATCACCAGCCCCATGACCGAGACGCAGGGTGCCAGCATATTTCGTGTGTCAGAGTCGGGTGCACATTCCGTGGACTCGAAGGTGGCCTACTTGACGCCCTATGCACCATTGCGTAAACGGGTTACTGCATCGTCTTCAGAACTGTCACTTGCTGTTCCCGCAAGATCCAGCCTGCGCCCAAAATACGATCGCTACTCCGCGACCTCGACTCCAGATTCGTTCTCTTTCATACAAAAGCCGGCAAGTGTTGTCGACGACGGCTCGATGAGCCATTACCCGAGCTTCCGAGCGGGACCATGGTCTGGCTATAATCAAGGAGCATATTTGTGGGATGATAACGAAACAATTAGCGATATCTCTACGGAAATCGCAGATCAGCACGAGGACGAGACGGGCGTTCGAACTTTCTACTATGAAGACAACGCCAACGATGGAACAAAGGAGCATCGCCCATTCCAGCAAACGACGACTCCGCCCTCAACCGCAGGGGCTGATGCACAGTCTCCAGATCGTAGACAGCTGCTCCCGCGGATTCCTCTACGACGTCCCAATCAGACTCTCAAGGAGAAGATTAGCCATCCGAAGCTGCAAGAGCAAGCCGCGAATCAGCCATTCCCCGTCCGTGAGGGGTCTGAAAGTCAACTGAGGGGCCGCAACTCACCCGACTCAATAGAGAGCGGCTCGCACATGCCTTTTGTCTTGGCGTTTGAGTCCGAGGTCATTGCTGAGCAGCTCACAATCATCGAGAAAGACGCGCTTGATGAGGTGGATTGGAAAGACTTGATCAGCCTGAACTGGCAACAAAGCCCTTCTCATGCTCGAAATTGGGTGGATTACCTCAACAAAGAGAATGCCAACGGAATCGACATTGTCATCGCGCGCTTCAACCTGGTCGTCAAATGGTGTGTCTCCGAAGTCGTCCTCACTGATCTGCCAAGTGAGCGTGCGAGAACGATTACCAAATTCATTCACATCGCCAGCCATTGCCACCGGCTCCACAATTATGCATCCTTGTACCAAATTACTCTTGCACTCCTATCCAGCGATCTCGCTCGCCTCACCAAGACCTGGTCGCTCATTGCACTAAGGGAGAAGCAAATGCTAGAGCAGCTCGAACAACTCTGCCGCCCATTGCGCAACTTCAACAACCTCCGCGCAGAGATGGAGACAGCTATGCCTAGCAACGGGATCATTCCTTTCATCGGCCTCTACACCCATGACTTGATGTTCAACGCACTCAAGTCTGCCCGCATCAACTCGCCCGCTCCTGGAAAAGAACCTCTGATCAACTTTGAACGTTATCAGACGGCAGCGAACATCGTAAAGAACCTACTGAGACTTACCGAGGCYAGTTCCAGATATACATTCCATCCGGAACCCGAGGCACTTAGTCGTTGTCTGTGGATCGCAGCGTTGGAAGATTCAGATATCGAGGCGCGCAGCATTGCGCTTGAGAGCGTTTAATATGATCAGGTTTACGATTTTACGATTGGACGACGCAATACATCTAATACACGACCTCGGAGCTCGTAATCTAGGACATGCCACAGTCTATGAGATTTGCCTTGAGATTTACGATGGAAACAAACGAAGGCGCTTGATCGGCCTTGACGTCGATTTCAGCGACGAATTAGGGGAGTAGACAGAATGTGAGCCACTCGTTTGGCTCACAGAGTAGTATATGTAATCTCAATCTATAATTGTACCTTGCCATTGTTTGTCATACCATCGCGACTGCGAAGTGCACTCTCCGTTGCTTGTTCAACATTGCCTTCATCCTCCGAATAATTTCCATACAACGCTCTGGCCTTCTCAGCCGCAACTTGGATCTCATACTCAAATTCCTTCAGCGCACGTATCTCGGAGCCAACGAACAGTCCACCCATCAAGCCGTCGAGCACGCCACAGCTCAAACCAAGAGTACTGATGAGCATCAATATGAATGAAACGTAGTTTCGTGGCGACCACCATACGGCGATGAGACAGCCAATCGAGACGAGAAGCTCAACTCCAAAGTGAGTGAGTCGTAGGCGGCGTTGCTTGCGTTCGCGAATGTCGTACTTGTCTATCATGTTCTGTATCACGACATATGTGTCATGGTCGAGGTGGCGGATCTTCGATKAGGCTTGCTTTGTCAAGTCCGGTGCTGTAGCGGGCTTGCGAGTGAGGGTCGTTTCGATCGAAAAGTGATCACTCAAAGAGCATCTTAACGTGGGATGTCGCATAGTGAAACCGACTTCCACTTGGTCGACGCTCCAGCTTTGGCCACTGTGCTCCGCATTGTCGGCGAAGAAGACATAGTCCAGTCTTTTCGCTTTTGAATCAAGACCTTCTGGATCGATGATCGAATCTTTGCCATTTTCCAAGTTCTTGCGCATTTCTTTGCTCCATCGCCATGTGTTGAAGCGATGATCACAGGTCGTACCATGTTCTTCGAGACATTGCTTGCTGGTCGGACAAGCCCTTCCTCGAGCCCGCTCCGCCTCTCCTTCAGCACTCCCCAACGCCGAGTCGGGATATATAATTCTCCACACATCCCTCACGGCACCATGCGCCTCTACCAATCTGTGCGCCAAACTCAACGGAACCATGTTGAAATCTCCCAGTCCGAGCACCATATGACCACGCTCGACAGCATGACGCATCAGCTTCGCAATCTCCCACGCTTGGGCCGTGCGATGGCAGATGTAGGAATCATTCGGCTCCTTCTCATACGGTGCGTGTAAATGGGTGTTGAAAACTTCCACCACATCCTTCACTCCCGGACCGATTCTGATTCGCGCACATGCAACACCCTTTCCCACATACCAGTCCCCACGAAAGAACGCAGCAGGTCGTCCATTCAGCGGATAGCGGTACATTGAACTCTCCTCAATGGGCCATTTCGACAAGATCGCCAGCCCGCCACCGAAGATGCCGCTGAAGTAGAATTTGCCATGGGGTAAAATGTCTTTGGTCAGCTCGCGGATGGCGAGATAATCTTGCTGGGTCCAGCATTCTTGTAGGCCTACAATCTGTGGCGTGGGGGAAGCGTGAGCCAGCTGTTTGCCGATTTCCAGGAGACGCTCATGTCTGTATTTGGAGATGAATTTGAGGCCCCAGCAATTGAGGGAGATGACCCGCAGACTGCTAGGCAGGCTGTACATGTCCGCCGGAGTGTGAGACATGGTGTGAGATACCGGCAGGCGAACTCTATCWTCAGCTCAGTGGCCTGARGATCGTGATGTTGCTGTCGGGCTGTTGCTCGCTTCGCCCTTTCCCCTTTGCGTACCGAGGCGTGATTTTCACAATGTAGGTAGATACATGTACCGGTGGAAGTGCAGTCTTTTCCACCTCTCTCCTCGAGACGGCAATCCACGCTGCGTCCCTCGAGCTTGCTAATGCTTGRGATACTTGGCGAAATGTACTGCGTGTATCCTCGCAAGCCTGGGCATGATGATGCGAGGTGGTGCGGGTCTGGCGGCGGGAAGCACGGGGGCTACCAGGGCTACCAGCTACGCAAGAAAATAACACTTCAACTTGCGGACCAGCAATGCCAGCCAGCACATGGCTGACTCGCCGGCAAGGTTATACAATGGCAATACCTCACAGTGGCTAGTGCTGAGAAAACTCAGATGACAAGTAAGTGGGGAGATAGCTCTTCAATACTGGCACTATCCTGCTTCACCCATTTGCATGACTTCCAAAATTGCTGACCCAGACGCCGGCAGACCCAAAGTCCCAGATTCATCATCCTCACTTCGTAAACACATTGTAAGAGAAAGAACAAACAAGTCAACTAAATACAGAATCCGAAAGAGCAACAAGTCGAGTATGTATCTTCCACGGTGTTCTCGCTCACTACCGTTGTCTCTAATCGAAGTCGTAGACCCGTCCCCCTCTTGACGAACCGCACACCGAGCCCAAATATAAACAAATGAAAGAGATCCAGGAAGAGATGACTCGATTGCACATGTGAGCAAGGATATACCAAGCGATGTTGCAAGCGGATGTCGAGGCTCCTGCTCCCGGAAAAGCGAAGATGCATGGAGGTGGTCGTGATTTCATTATCATGATGATCGACTGCTGTCGACCTCGAGATGCAATTGCGTTGCCCTAAAATGCTGCAAAGATGCTGTGGATGCTGCTCTACGCCGGTACGCCCTTTGGAAGATGGAAAAGTCCATGGAAAACTGTTGTTCGAAGAGAAACACCGTAGGATTCAACGAGAGGAGGCACCGCCGTTATGGTGCTCCGCCACAAGCTGGACAAGGCGTTGATGGAATGGCTCCTGGTCCCCTGCCGAAGGTAGCAGGCTGGTGCGAGGGAAGGTGTTGTGTTGGCGGCATGGTGGCGGTGTCTCCATGAAGGGAGAACCAAGACGGGGTACCGGCTCAGCTAGGCGACGAGGAGCGGAACGACTGCCCAGCTCTGCCATTGTTGGAGCCTCAGCCATGGGTTGGTCGAAGGTGGGAAGTCGCGGGGTGAACATCTTGGTCAAGTTGTCAGTCGCGCAGATGGCGCCAACAGTGAAGCCGCGGCTGCGACCGACATCGCTTTCAGCAGAGGGAGGGCCAAACACATCCTCCAGGGCACCACGCCGCGGCTTTTCCTCATCCGATCGGAAGCGCCGTTTGCGGGAGCGACGATCTGTGGGCGCTCCGGTCCTGAACTCCAACGGTGAGTCAAGAGACTTGCCGTTGAACTCTGTACGGCCAAGCGACCTGGTGTTGGCCATGCTATGGAGAAGGTGCGTGCGGCTGGAAGACGAGTCACCATCAAAAGGAGATGCCAAAGAGCTGGCACCCTGTGAGGCTGCAGCTTCGAGGTTAAGGTTGAGCTCGGACTGAAGAGACGCGCTCTTCTGATGAGCCTTGGAGCGAGGGATACGATCGAACCAGCCCTCTGGACGAGCAGGTCTAGACAGGCGCCGCGGCTTGGGAGTTGGAGGTGGCTGCGGTGTCGCAACTTGGGATGTGAGCTGTGCCAACGGGCCATTTGGTTGCATCGAAGGCGCAGTGGATGTCACGAGCGACATGATCATATCGATTCCAGAGAATGACGTTGGCTCGGGCTGCTGGGTACCGGGGCTGGACGTTTCAAATGGAGACGGGCTTCGAGTGCGCAACATGCGCTGATAGTGGGCCGAAATGGACGGACGACGTGCACAAAGCTCGCGAAGACGACGCCTTGTTGCAGCATTCTTTGGCCATTTCGACTGCGAGATCTGGAGCGAGGTGGGTCGGATCGTGTCGGGCGAGCCATCAAGCTGAATGTGATCGTGGGAGTCGAAGAGCATGTCCATCGCGCCAGGAGTTGATGGACCAGCCTTGCGCGCACGCCATGTACGCTTGGCCTTGGTCGCGACCTGGTCGCACACTCCCATGGGTGGGGTGCTGCCAGGTAGCATCTTGAATGGTGTWAGGGTAGGGTCGGAGAGGTAAGCCGAGAAGGTCATCCAGAGGTGATCGTCCATTTGTTGCGTCCACCTCACATCGCGACGAGTCTTGACTCGCTTGTTCTTGGGCGCAGCGTCCTGGCGCATGGGCGACTGCAGTATGCGTGCTTGCTTGGGCGGGTCGTCGTCCATGAATGGATCGTTGGCTTCAGAGAGAGGGCTGTCGTAGCCATTGATGGGCGCGGAGAAAGCGGAGCTGCCACACGAGGATATGGACGAGTCGGAGAAGGACGAGCAAACAGAGTTGGCGCGTTGGAAGGTCGGCTTCCTGTTATTGATCATGTCCCACTCATCGGCCGGACTTTCGAGTTGGCTGAAACTCGGGTAGAGCTTCGGCGCTGGGGTTGTCGGTGGCGTGAGGGTGCGCGAATGCGTCGCGGACATGATTGGAGAGAGGAAGCGCGCGGAGACCGAGTGTTGGAATGTTGGACTGGACAATTGAGAGGGCGCTTCGGACATCTCAATCGTAGGGATGACGGACGTGTCGAGGTGGTGTAGGTTGAATTGCGCACTCGGCCGCTTCCTCTTGACCTTGAATGGGACCGGTCGCGGCGGCGGCGGAGGTTCTGCTGTCGACTGGCACGACTGCTGGCGCGCCTCGGGAGTGTGCGGCATCTGGTCGGCGTCGGCGGCGAGGAAGACGGGGCTGGTAGGCATTGCGATGGAGAAGGACGGACGGTGTGTGGGCGACATGGCGGCGGCGTGGGCGAGATGTAGCGTGGCGTGCTAGTATTGGAGGCTAGACGGATCGCAGCTGGGGACGCGTTGTTATGGTTGCTGTCGTTTGCGTTTGCGCTGGCGATGTGGGTAAACCAGTGGGGCGTGTGGTACTGCTGGCGCTGGCGCTGCGGACTGCCGTCGCGATACGAGGTGTGCGCTGTTCGGATGTGACGGGCCC
The DNA here is from genome assembly GCF_900074925.1 of Ramularia collo-cygni. NCBI lineage: Eukaryota > Fungi > Ascomycota > Dothideomycetes > Mycosphaerellales > Mycosphaerellaceae > Ramularia > Ramularia collo-cygni. The sequence goes on from NW_019716255.1 coordinate 616,949, forward strand.
CTGCTGGTCCACGAGCCGTCTAGGTGTTGCGCCTCCCCATATGTGTGGTAACGGCGGTGCGGTGGGCGTTCTGGGGCAGTAGCTGTGTTGCGCCCTGAGGTTTGGCTGTGTGGGCACGGAACTGGAGCGAGGTGGAGGAATCGGTGGTCGGGGACCAGCGAAAGATGGGTGGACGGGCCTACTTTCTAGCCGAACTTTCTTTTTTCGTCCATGCTTTCCTCTTTTCCCACTATGGATCAGACATCGCGATCGCCAATATTGGACGCCCTCCAGGGCCCTCACATGCCACGATAAAGTTCCCCGTCGCTGAGATTGCCGGTCTGTGAACATGGCCACCGCTCGAGCCGCATCATCACGGCTGGTTCTGGTCACAGCATCGAGCGAGCGAGCTACAAGCACCAGAGGCTCCAACCTTCTCAATGTGCGCCCGGTCCCTCCCCTCCGACCTCGACCAGGGAACTGTGCAGACCCGCTTTCTGGCTTCCCGCGGCGCTCTACTGCGCTCTACTGCAGCACCAACGCACTCCTGCTGTTTGGTGCCAAATGCCGAAAACTCCATCCTCCTCACCGTGCGTCGTGCTGCGTGATCAGGGCGCAACAAAGTCCATCGATCCTATGATCTATTGGCAAAAATGGGGCGGAAGCAGCTGACAGTATCCCACGCGTTTACCAGATCCACGCACACCAGATTCACGCGTTTTCCTTTTCTCGCGTCGCCCAATCATGGTGTGGTACGCTAACGATTTAATCGCTGACACCAATGAGGACCCTGGGTACGTTGATGGACCACCCTGTGGACCAAGCTCGAGGCCTCGCAGATCAACGTGTGCTTGCAGACCGTCGACGAACGTCGTCTTCGCACGAGGCCAGTCCTCTGTACAACAGCGGACCTTGGCTGCAGTCTGTTATCTGTGGGGCTCTCGATGTTTCAATGAGGTCAGGTAGAGGTCTGCGGCACCATTATAGATAGCATGGAGCATCGGCAAGCGCTGAAGCCGCGTCAAATGCAGCTCAGCTYCGCTCCCCTCTCACCGCAAAACAACTGCCAACAAACGCCATGAGCTTCGCCGTTCGACGCCTGGAAAGCGCCCGCCATCACCGTCTATTCTCCCTCTGTTCCTTGTTCAGCTCCCGGAAGGGCGAGAATCTCGTCGGATGCGGTGAAACGCTTGCAACGGTCTGCGATGCCGTGGAATGAGGCCTTGCTCCAGGGCTGTGCCTAGCACGTGCATTTTATTTCTGGCGATTGCAGAATCACCGCAGCGTTTCACATTGCCGCGATTCAAGCTTCCACCACACCACGCGGAGTCCATCTGATCCCGCAGCAGGTCCAGGTAAGCTCGTGCACGACAGAATCAACCCATTGATTGTTAATAGGTAGCTGCGATACAGGAGAAACGCGTTGCGTTCGATGATGCGTTGCCAGTCGGGAAACAAACATGTGAGCCCAGGATTGTTGACTATACGAAACTTCTCAATGGTCCTTACATCAATTTGGTGTGACGAGGCAAATGAATCATGACAACCGCATGTCCAAAACCAACAGCAATGCTGAAGTTGGTTTGATGCACTTCTAGCTACCCAAGTTGATAAAGTACAGTGTCATGAACCTGCTGCTTGGTAGCTCTGAGGGGCCTGCTAAGACGTCGTACCGGCAGGCTCGTGTTGCATCGCGATTTCAAGTGCCGACTGACGTGCAATGGCGATGTTGAAGTTGGGGCTTCACCACAGAAGCTTGCTTTGGTGCTTTCGAAGCCTTCACGCCGACCAGACTCGCCAGTTCGAGTCTCTGTCCCACGGGCGTCACACGCGATGGTTGAGACATTTCCGGACTGCCAGCTGCGAGAGTAATTCCAAGATCAATAACACATAGTACTTGTGCCGTTCTCGAGTCGAGCTGATGCGAAACCATCAGAAACGAAAGCTGCCACCAAAGAAGCTTTGCCACGGCATACAGTGTCGTATGCGACACTTTGTGATTCTCAATCATCACAATTGTGCTGCACACTCCATCTTGATTGGCCGACTTTCTTTCAGCAGGCCACAATTTGGACTCATGGAGTATTGGAGCTCTCGCACATTTGCGATCTCGCGATCCGGACCAAGGTCCATCTTCGATTCCACATCCACAATGTCGTCTGGAGGTTGAAGCCACTAATTTAGAACGAACTCTACACTGGAAAGAGCCTTCAGCCACCGACGTCCTCATGATTCCCGCGCAGACTTGATGTTGTCGTCGCGTCCATATCGACGGAAGACGCGTCGGTTGACGCGAACGATGTCATCTATCAATTTAAACCACGCGATAACAGCGACTGCAGAATGAACTACATTCTTCATCGTTCGATGCTCCACCAGGATTCAGATCAGGTGAAGACGGCGCCCCTTTTGACCCCTGATTCTCTAGTTCTTCGATCAAAAACGTCAGTACCCGTCGCGGTGTTTGTTTGTTGTTGTTTTCACAAACAGTCAGACGCGACGAAGGCTACCATGGATCTCTCAAACGAAACGCCGATCCGGAGTGCGTCCCCATGGAACTGCTAAACGTCGATCCGGACTTGCTGGAGTGCGACTCCATGCTCTTGAGTCTTCAAGGTTGTGGTTACGAGTTAGGTTGCTGCCATGGTTCGGAAGCAGATGCGAGGACCCGAGGAAATGACCTGCATCGCACCGCACCGACCCCCAGAGTCCAAAACATTCCCTGCATATCGGAGTATTGTTGATGTTTACACAACATTGCATCGTTAGCCAATCCTGATGATGCTACGGACCACAACGTCGCCAGGATATGAATTGGGCGTCAAGTCTCAAGTGCTTCCCGCGAAGTTCCCCTCCCGCTTCTGCTCGAGACGCTGAGGTCTTCCATGTGTCTCTGCTGTGAACCCATGGATCGATTGATGTCACCGTCTGCTGATGAATGTTCCCCACCGACTGCGAACGATACACGGCGTCCCATCGACGTCCATTCACCGATACCAACTTTGCTGCGCTCTGGAACATTCAACGTTACTGCCACGTTGGCTTTGCCTTCCACCACCGTTATACGGGCTCAGCCTCGATTACAAATGGCGGCGATGCAAAGAGCGAAGAATGTTGAACGTCAGAATTATGCAACGAACAGCTCCATATCTTTTAATTCAACCCTTCTAGTTTCACTTCCATTCATAGCCCAGACAAGATCATTTCATGCTCCCGTACACGAATTGCTCCAGAACGCCCAGTGGATGCATATTCACCGATATCCCTTACAGTCAGTCCTCCATTTCAACATCTTCATCTTCTTCAATCAACCCTTCGCCTCTTACTCTCACATCTCCCTCCTCAGCCTGCAGAGGCATCAAAACTTCAAATCCGCCAGTGCCCACTCCTCCAACTCTGCCTGCCACGATTCTGGCACTGGGACCTCTCAGGTCCTCGCCTTCGCCCTCCAGCACAGCGTCCCTCAGGAAATTCACCGTCGTCTCGAAACTCATCTTCATGAACGGTGAGGGGTTTCCTCTGTATCCCATTCGTGAAAATGCCTGATAAACTCCATCTCTCGTCATGTAGTCCGCAATCAACATTAGATGTCTGGGGTCCACGCTGATTCCGTGACCTCCAAAGACTCCCTGCAACTCCCTCACAATCGTCGCGCGAGCGGCTTCGACGCCATAATGAATCAGTACATCGTGAACTGAATTCGTGTACAAATAGTGAGGGTGAATGATGTGCTGGTAGTCCCACATGGCTGGAATGTTCACGCCAGAGGCAGCGAGGATCAAGTGCTTGTCGGGGTTATGATCGCGGTCCTTGTAGGTAGCATCTTCGTCTAACATGCACAAAGATATTCCAGGGACGGATTGTATCAAAGCAGCGCGAAGGGCGGATTCGAGGAGGTTGAGAAGCAGGATCTTTGCGGTTGCAGAGTCGTATTCGAGCGTAAAGGAACAGCTGGCGCCGTGTTTATCGTCGAAGGAAAAGGACACAACGTCGTTGGTCTTCGAGTCACTCTTGATCCGCATTGCGCGGTCTTTCGCTGACGATTTCCGGGCTTTGTTCTCATCTTCCTCGTCCTCTGAATCGTCAGTGGAGCGCGGAGAGCCACCGTACGCTTCATCTTGGGGTTCGTCCTCGGGTTCAGGCGTGGCGTTGCGTTTCTTGATCTTGTCTTCCTCATCATCTTCGAAAGCCTCGTAACCGGCCTGTTGCTTGTTGCTCTTGGCCTTATCGCGCGTGGCGTCGTCCTCATCTTCACTATCAGAATCATCATCGCCTCCCGCACGCATGCCTTCGGGACGAGAACTTTCCTGCTCGATGGTTCCCGCAGACTTGCCGATATCAGGTCTCGCATCATCTTTGGCAGCGGCCTTGAGAGTCTTTGCATCGCCACGCTTTTTAAGCTCCTTGCGAATCGACGCTTGGAGACGGGGAAGCAGGCGATGTTCGATCGTTGCCGCAACATCCGAAATCGTAATCGCATGTTCCTTCTGGTACTCTGCAGCTGGGAAAAATTCAAGCTCAACCTCATACTTCTTCGCCTCCGAGTACGCAACTCCTTTACCTGTAGTCTCGGTGACGGTGACTTTGTCCACAATCTCCGCGAGACTCAACTTGGTGATGCCCTTGGCAAATTTCTTTGCATCTTCTGCGTTCATATCGTCATTCAGACGAAGAGTCATTGTCGGTGTCGCAAGATTGGGCGCGGCAGTCATGACGATTTCTCGGAGGCGAGGGATACCGAGCGTGACGTTCTTCGCAGCGTGACYAGCCAAATGGAAAGTGTTCAGCGTCATTTGAGTACTGGGCTCGCCGACGGATTGCCCGGCGACAACACCAACAGCTTCGCCTGTCTCAACAATCGATTTGAGATATCGCATCTCCAGAATACCGTTGAAATTTTTCTTCGAGATGGCTCCGGGTCCATCAATGTTCTTCTTCTTATCCTTAATGAGTCTGTCCTCGTTGGCATCTACCCATTTCTTGGCTTTGATCATCATTTTCTCGCTCATACTCCCGGCGTGACGCGCGGGGGCATAAACCGATATCGCAGGATCAGAAGCACCTAGATCTCCCCTCTTGCGGTATTGCTTCTCCGCGACCCTGTTGTGTTCTCTCGCTTCCTCGCTGATCAGTTTACCAAGGTCCTGGCCCATGTCAAAGGAGTTGTAGAGCGAGATGTAGTTCTCGGCGGCGAATTTGAATTCGGAGAGGTACTTTGCTTTGCCGACGTCCAGGCCATCTTCACCGTAAAGAAACTGTACCACACTACCATCTTCTGTGTTGCGGACAGTGGTGTCATACTCGACCTTCAGCCCTTCCATTCCCTTGATCAGGCAGCGTTGTAGGTATCCAGAACGTGAAGTCTTCACGGCGGTGTCAATCAGTCCTTCACGACCAGCCATGGCGTGGAAGAAATACTCCTGCGGTCGGATGCCCGTCAAGAAGCGATCTACAATGTATCCACCAGCACGGACACTCGACTCGAAAGGCTTGAAGCAGGGAAGTGTCTTCCCACTGACCATCACCGGCACTCTTCGTCCTTCCAACACTTGCTGACCAAGATTGCAGGAAATTAGGTTGACGTTGACCTTTGAACCTTTTGCGCCGGAAGTTGTCATGGTCTGCATCTGATTTTTGGGGAATGGCTTTGAAAGACCGGCAGGCATGCACTGATTGGAGACATCACTACTGAGATCCTTTGTGGCGTTGTTGGTGAGCTGGTCCAAACCGTGCTGCTTGGAGTCATCACGGATCACATCTTCCAATCGCCGGAGGAGCTCGTGATTGTCACTCTTCGGTTTCTGGTCCTGGAGCGACACGTACTTCGCAGCAACATCCAAGCCCACAGACTGCGCGCCAGCAAGAGCCCGGTGTCGATCTTCCTCTCCTTTGCGAGTAAAGATAAGATCCTCAACACCGCAGGAAAATGCCCGCATATGCAAGAGCTTCGTCAGCAGTCGGCCAAGCACACTCAGCAGCTTTCCAGCAATCGTGTGCCCGTAGGCTTCGTAGACGGCATTGACCAGACCTCCAGATGAGGGACCAATCTGCTTCTTGTCAAGAATTCCCTGTAAGAGCTCTCCATCCTTGAAGATGACATCCGCCTCCTCCTTTCCGCCGACTCCCCACATAGTCTTGGCCGTCGTGCTTTTGCCCTCCATCGTCAGACCAAGCGCACCCTGGGGAGTCAAATTTTTCAACACAGAGCTGATGACTTGCTTTCCTGTCCACAGAGGCTTCGGCTTGAAGATTGTAGGAGGTAATATTTCCAGCCTTCCAGTAGTGCAGTGCCCGCTTTCAGGCCGAAGTGCCGAATAGAGCAAATTCATATAGTCTCCTCGCTCAAAAAACATGTCACGGTTGGTCAACCACACACACATGGATATGTGGTCCTGAATCAGACCTCGCAATGGGTTACCTGCAGTTCCCGAGAGGTACTGGTGATCTGTGTCGGCGATTGACAACGCTTCCGCGCGGGCCAACTCGTTCTGAGGGAARTGCATGTTCATCTCGTCACCATCGAAATCGGCGTTGTAAGTGTTGCAATTAGCGTAGTGCATACGCAAGGTCTTCTCTCCGGGTAGTACTCGAGCGCGATGACACATCATGGACGGCTTGTGAAGGGTGGGTTGGCGGTTCATGATGACAATGTCGCCATTGTTCAAATGTCGATGCACCTTCTTTGGGCGTGCCCCCCGCGTGCTGCCGCTTGCAGATGGCGCGAGGAGTTGGTTTGCTAACGCTGTCCGCTCTTCTGCAGTCTTCCCGTCTAGCTTCATGACAGATCCGTTTTCGCTTTCAATGGATATCGCTCCTGGCCAGATGTGAGGTCCGTTTCGGACAGCCTCTTGCATGTCTTCGATGTTCCATTGTGTGACAGGCTCTGGGTAAGTCAACTTCACCGCAAATACTGGTGGTACTCCGATTTCGTTGGTCTCGATGTTGGGATCGGGGGAAATCACAGTACGGGCGGCGAAATTGACACGCTTGCCCATCATATATTTTCGAAACATTCCTTCCTTCTTTTCCAGCTTCTGCTTGACGCCATCCGCGCTCCTGGCGCCAGCTCGTCCCTGGAGAGGCGAAAGGTTCTTGTCAATGAGACTGTTTACCGCTTCCTGTAAGACAAGCCATGTTGTTTCGAAGTCTGCATACGTTCGTGCTCGGTACCGTGTTACGGCTGGGGGCTCCTTTGCGCTAAGCTCGCGCTGGATGTCCTGTAGGGTGTCACATGCATTGAGAATGTTCTTGTAAAGCGAGTTCTCTTGCGCCTCTGCGATCTCATCATTCCCGGTTTTTGCCTCCGGACGATACTTGTTCGGTGGAACCACTAGAGCGTGTAAGAAGAACATGTCCGCGGATATCCCCATGCTTCCTTTCCGATCTGCGCCGTATATGAGACTTAGCACTTCGCCATCTCGTTCGAATAGTTGTACCAGTTGTGCGTAGACCCGGCTCGGATTGAGATATGTCTCCTGCCGCGCAGTCTTGGTACTAGAGGAGCGCTTCTCCGTTGTGACATCGTCCACCATTCCGCCTGCAATCTCAGGCTCGCCTTCTGATGAATCCTCTCCTTCATCCATATCCACATCATCGCCCTCTTCATCTGAACTCCTGTCCAGATCTGCCACGGCTTCATCCTCATCCTGCTTTCTCTTCCGATTGATCTCAACCTTCATCTTCCGACGCAACTCAATCACTGGATCCTTGGCTTTCATGCCCGCTTGCACCATGGCAGTATGCTCCTTCTCCAACAACGGCTTTCTGAAGATCTTGACGTAGCGATCTTTTCGATACTGGTGGTTGATACSGTTACAGCTGCCGCACTTCTTACCCTTGTCGACAATCGACATGAACTCCCGAATGATGGCTTTGCGGGCATTATTCGTTGTCTCCGTTTTCATCTCTGAAAGCTCCCCATTCTCCTTTGCCCGCTTGATGGCCCTCTTCACAAACCTTTCGAACTGTTGTGTAATCGCCTTGACATCGGCGTCACCCTCGGACTCTTCATCAGATGATCCGTCGGCGGGAGTAGCTTGTTGTCCCGCCTTTGCCTGCACCTCGTCCAGCTCGGCCAGTTCCTTCAGTAAGCCATATCGCACCAGTTTCAATTTTGCAACGAATCGGGCMACCAACACTCGCTTCATCTTGAGCTTCCCACAATATATGCATGTTGCTCGTAAAAGCTTCAGCACCTGGTCCATGAAAGTCGGATGGTAACACGGAACGGGCAGTTCGATGTGACCCGGATGGCCAGGACATTGTGGGCTCTTCAGACCACACGTTGCGCAAGCATTGTCACCAAATTGGCCCAACTCGGCTGAGTACAACCCGCCGGGGACTGGGTTCAGAAGAGTATCGAATGTAGTGCTGTTGGTGATGCGCCGGGCGGAAATTGCTTTAATGTCGGCAGTCGTTAGACAGCCAAAGTTGACGCCTTCCAATTGCGAAGCGACAACCTGCGAAGGATTCATCGCGGCGGAGAGAATGCGGACATGGACTCAGGATGTAAATGTGAAGCTGATGCTCCCGGTCAAAATATTTCTCCAGCAAAGCGACGCTAGTCTCAAACCTTATTTATGCGAGTCAGCACTTTCCCTCTTTCGCGTCCGCCGTCCATCCAATTCATCTCAACCCACCATTCGCAAACAGCACGACCGACAACAACACAAACATGACGGGGAAACGACCACATGAGTCGCCGGACGAAGATGATGGGGCCAAGCGCCAGCGTGCAGCGGATGGGTCGCCGATGCCCGTGTCCGATTTGGAGAGCAAGAAAGCAGCCACGGCCGCGAAGATTGCAGCGCTGAAGGCGAAAATGGCCGTGAAGAAGCCTGGAAATGCCCCACCGCTTGCCGCTCCTGCAGCTCCGATGGATGATGTGGCTGCTAAGAAGGCGGAGACGCAACGGAAGATCGACGAGTTCAAGGCGAAGATGGCAGCGAAACAGCAGGCCGCACCACCTCCGCCGCGAGAACCGTCGGAGCAGGAGCGCTGGCGGGCGGAGGCCGTGGCCAAGGCAGCGGAACTGGCCAAAAGTCGGAATACCACCACCACGCCCACTCCCGCTCCCGTAGCACCTGCGCCGCCGCCTCGACAGGATGGGCGTGGTGCTCGTGGTGGGTTGGGCATCGGCCTCCATCCATCGCTCGTCGGGAGCGATCCTACAGGAAGCCGTGGTGCACAACAGCAAGGTCCGAAGTTCAGCACGACCAAAGGCAACCAACRGCCCGACAAACCGCGAATCAACCCATACACCGTGTGGGAGGATGATCCAACGACGGCGCCCGATGCCTCTGCCAATCCGACTCATCAGCCCACCGGTCGCAAGTATGAGCAGCGCAAAAGCAAGCCGCTGGTGTTCAGTGAGAAGGGCAAGTACATCAAGCAGGCCGCTGCCTTGCGTACGCAAGCCGCTTTGGAGGAGATGAAGCGCCGCATGGCTGCTGAATCACGCAGCAAAGAAATAGAGGAAGCCAGTGACAAGGCGTTCCTCGTCCCTGCCCCTCCTGATATTGAATGGTGGGACGAGGGMTTACTCGCGCAGCCCTCGTATGAGAACTGGGATGCACCTGACCGCAACAAAATCACATCGGAAGACAGCATCATCACCGTCCTGATTCAGCATCCTGTCATGCTCGCCCCGCCTCAGGAAAAGTTTATGCCTGAGCCGAAGCCACTTATGCTGACTGTCAAGGAGCAGAAGAAGCTCCGTCGGCAACGCCGCATGGCAGAGATGAAGGAGGAACAGGCCAAGATTCGTCTCGGACTCGTCGAGCCTCCGCCCCCCAAGGTCAAGAAAAGCAACATGATGCGAGTTTTGGGTGAACAAGCCGTGAAAGATCCCACAGCCGTTGAAGCGCGTGTAAACCGAGAAATTGCACAACGCGCGCATGATCACGAGCAGGCGAACGCRGAACGCGCACTTACGCACGAAGAAAAACTTGCGAAGCTCGCGAGGCAACAGGCGGGAGACGAGGCAWAGGGCATCAAGATTGTGGTCTTCCGCGTCGATGATCTCAGCTCCGGGAAGCACAGATACCAAGTCGATGTCAACGCAAAGCAGTCACTCTTGACCGGGATTGTGATCCTGAATCCCGACATGAATCTGATCATCGTTGAAGGTGGCGCGCATTCCATCAAGGCGTATAAGAAGTTGATGCTAAACAGGGTGAAGTGGACGGAGAACACGCCTCCTGTGGATAATTCTGGTGGAGGCACGACCTTTGTGGGAACTACCGATGGAAGTAATGCCAATGCTACGTTGGGGACGCGGGGAAGTGGAAGCAAAGCAGCGGAATGGTGTCACCCGCTGGATCAGAGAGGCGAACTGAAAGACCTCAGTGAGAATCGGTGCGTGCTCGTCTGGGAGGGTGAGGCAGGGCAAAGAGCTTTCAAGAGGTGGGGAAGTCGGGCTTGCGAGACTGATGGAGAGGCGAAGGATGTGCTATCACGGACAAAGATGGAGAACATGTGGACCTTGGCGAGGAGCAAGTGAACCAGCAGTTGTGAGATTGGTGGACTGACATGTATATGCATGCATCTCGAATGCCTGCCCAAGCGAATGAGAATTGTGGACCGCGAGCAGACAAGGTACGACGTATCACATTTCAAACTGGGGAACCGTTCCTTGCTGACAGTAGGGGTGATTATCAAAACCTTCCTCGCACACAGGTAAGTCGCGGGCTCCTTGCTGCATCCTTTGTTTCATCTCTTCGCCGTGTCCTAGGCCCTTGGGAGGCGCACTCTGGACGCAAAGTAAGTCGCCTGAGCAGGGATCAGACCACTGTGAATGAATGTACTTCTGCCTCGAGCGATTTCTGAGGTCTGCCCCTTTGCTCCGCCAATCCAGTGCTGTGAATTGATGATGATCGAAGTGTCGCTGGGCAACTCTTGACTCCACCCATCAACCATATACTCGCGGGTAACAGACTCTGAGGGATGAGCGGGCTGGGACGAGATGCAGACAACGAAGTTCGAGTTTGGATGTTGCCGCACTACCTTACATATTGAACCCAAGGACTATCAATTTCTTTGATAACGACGACAGCACGATGAACGTGTCCCTGCGAGCCTCGGTCGAAGGCACATCCTGCTCTCCATGAGACACATTCGTCTGCCTATCATAACTGCCTGTTCGTGAGCGTGGCCCGTCGATGATCTACAAGTGAGCACGGCAAGCTCGATTCATACGATCCTCTGCATCGAAGCATGCTTTGCGATTTTGATTATGAGCTTCCCTTGCCGGAGGTCCGTGTAACCTTGCAGTCACATGCAAGGCAGGCCGTGATGAACGAGGCAAAAGCTCTCGACCATGTCGAATCATTCATCCATAAGGATAATTTATATGCTTTTTGCTGTTGAACATTGACATGTCTGACGGGTTGTCGGACAAGTACGTCGAGTGAGGCAAAGAAACGTTATCCATGATCAGTCGCACTATAAACCAATATCTACTTTACGTGGTTACCATGTAGAGTCTATTGAAAGGAAAAGCTTCTTAATCATCCTTTCCAAAGGCCTGGCATGCCGACAGAGGTCTGTCGGGGTTATCGCATGATCAAACTACCCCAACCCTAACCCTATCAGCATGTGTCTCCACGCCTGCTCAGATCATTCTACACCGGTCTGACCATGTGTCGAGCAATCGAGATGGCTGAAGTCGATGCGACCCAACATAAACGATGCAATGTAACGATCACACCGCGCTCCTCAGCTCTTCAGCTGATTCCCGCAACCTCGTCTGCTGTTTTCATCAAAAAATCCCGTTTAGTTTTCTTCTAACGCGAGCTCAGTTGCCATGTCTTCAACTGGCAGTGTCACTCCGACTACATCGACAACGTCAACAGCGCTCACCGAAAGGCATCTAGTGACGCTGTCCACAGACATGGTTCTCGCGTGCAACACGCGATACTGGGACACGCAGTCCTATCCATGGACACATCTGTCCCCCAGCTTCTTATCTGGACCTACATTTGCAACAATACCAGTCAAACTTGACTTGACRGACTTTATAAACGCCTTCAGCGAAGTCTATGATTCGAATCCTGAYTACCACATTCTGGTCGTGTCGACCGCAGTGCACATGAGTGATAAGCCAGGAGAAGCGCAAGTGTATGCCAACATTCACAATGTCAACTTCACACCTGGTGTTGTACGATACAGCATCGGGCTTTGGGACTACCGTGAAGCAGAAAATGGGAAGTGGATGTGCGTATCGTATAGGAGTTTGCCAGGACCTACWGGATGAGCTATAAGCGACACCATCTCAAATGGCGGTCATACTTTATCGCTGTAGGCCGTGCACTTCTCATCGGATATCCGCTCTAGTCCGGTCACCTTTTGCTTGTTGGGTTTGAAGATTGCTAGGTCTGGAGAGTGATCGTTGTGTCAGTCAGACAGGTCACCTAAGCGCTCTCGATTTCCAGCTGACGTGTGAAGATATCGTCTTCAACATGGRGGAGCTAAATGAACATGAGTGAGCGGAAAGTCATGGATGAGAGGTCGAGGTTCAGCAAGCAAGCGGCGCATCATGAGCAAGTAAGTGGGCGATCATGAGCGCTATAGGGAACGATTACGGGCGAAGAAGTGATCCATCATGAGCGTCGACCCCTTTCGATCATATGAAAATGCTCCCACATCTACATTTCTGCAACCTTCTATGTCCTTCAACCATCCATCAACCTCAAACCCTACAATGTCGATCCACAATACCAGACAGATGCCGGCAAATCAATCGGTCACATTCACACGAAGGACTTCATCCGGCCGAGGGACAATATCGAAATCACCACCAGTCCTCTAGCAACTCAGGTAGGCATCCCTAAGACGATATCCTCATGCTACTAGGTCAAGTCGACCACACTCAAGCATCCTCTCACGTCAAAGAACCGAGTCGGTGTCCCCAAAAATGACAGAAGCACCAAACTCCCTCATCAAGGCATCAAACCAGAGCGCTGAGTTGACCAACGAAGCATCAGACCAGAACACTGAGTCGATCAACGAAGCGCCACACAAATCTCATAAATTCATATAATCTCGTTGACCTTCATCGTTGCTCGCAAGTCATGGAGGCGGTTTCCCGTGAAAGGAATGAACGCCGCTGCCCACGATCCCGCCTTGCCCATGGGTACTTCTAGGATGGTGTTTCTCTCTCTTGAGCTCGTGATGAACTTCGGATCTACAGTCTCCGCAATTCGAGGCGTTGGATCCCGGGAGACACGTAGAGGAGCGCTCTGTCGCCCTCTGAACCTTGGCGTCTACTGTATTGCGTGTCGATTTCGAAGTGCGGCGGGCTCATCTGGCAGTAGCCCAATTGTTGATAGAAGCAGAGTTCTAGATCCAATCCATGCACATTACAAGCTTTCTCTCGCGGGTAGATTTCCGTGGAAACAGCCTCATGCTCGAGCTGCATCGATGAGAGGCGTACGCGGGTGCATGGTTGAGCAAGGATTGATGAATGCATGCCTAAGCCAAAAAGTGCTTCAGACCATACCATGCTCCGTACCGAACAGTCCCTCCTGGGCAAATTTTCTCCAAGTGTTTGTCAAGACCAAGTATTTGATGCTCGCCTCGGCATCATCAAACACAGTCCCGTCCAATCCAGCCCCGATTCGTGCCCGGACGGTGCCCAGCGGGGCAGTAGCAGGATGGGGCGCAAACATGGGTCTCTCATCATCATCGCTGCTCACGTGTCTTTCCACGGAGTTGGCCTTGGGCGTCCATATACTCTGGATAGACTCGTCACTAGTCTCGCGCGAAAGTGTAATGCGCTGCACTTCCACTTGGATCGGGTCCTTCTCCAGCTCGTTCATGTCAATCTCCCAGGGACTCCGACTATCGCTCATACGCTGATTGCTTCCCGGAACAGCAGGACCGAACAATGCATCGAGTCCCGATCGAACACTGTGGTCGATGTTGATTGGAAACTCTGAAGTTGTGTCAAGGACGCAGGTGGTGTAGATGACAACCCCCATGCGGAAGAGCAAAGTCTGTGCTTCGGCAGTCAGAGCGATACTGTTCGCCTGCCGCGGCGCTGTACCATATGCTCGTCGCCACTCGTGCACGCGCATCAAGAAGATGATGTTCTCGGCGGTGAAGTCCTTGTGCGCTGCGAAGTGAAGGAGCGGCAGGGGATTGACCACCAGAGCCGTTTCTAGTGCTGCCATCRAGTATACTTTGGAGTTTTTCGTTGCGACACTAGCATTGCCAGTCCCTGTGGAAGTGAGACTTGGTGCTGCATCTTGAGATTCCTTTTCTTCCCACTGCTTCAGGAGGTTCAGAGTAGTACGCATGTGCACGCGAGAGACGTATGCTTCATAGATGGGGAAGAATACAGTGACCACTTGCATGGCGATGATGCCAGGTGCAAGCCACATTGGAGGTACCCATCGGATGTTGACAGGCTTGAACTGTATGCAGAATACAGCGGCGATCCATAAAGGTGTACCCGGTAGTCCCGATATCACACTGAGCCATGTTCCCAAACGCCAGTAGTGTGTGTCGTGGATGTTGCGGATCCTGTACAGCGTCCATAGACCGAACAACCAAGACCAAGCCAATTGCCAGAAGGCACTCGGTACCCATGCTGGTGACTTTCGACATAGTGCCTGTCCTTTGGCATGAGTGACGTTTCCAAAGCTCTGCCAGTCTCCTTGTAGCTCCGGAGTCCCAGCATAAACAACAGCAGTCACGATGACCTGGATAAGCATTCCGATGCCGATGTATGTGTACGACTTTTGAAGTTGTGGCAGAGCCTTCCATTTCTGCCAGAGACCCCGAGAATTGTGTTGTACAGCAGAGTGTGATGACGAAGTGGAGGATTTCAACATTTTCTGTTGTTGATCGCTAATGCTGTGAAGTTGGACCAGATTCGCTTGAAACAGGGCAATGCCGAACGGTAGATAGATCGACATAATCCAGAATTCTAATGCACAAGGGAAATTTCCATTCGTGGTATACGCCAGCACGATCTTGATGAGGTAGAGGTGGAGGCAGGTGACGCTTGTCACTGCTATAGGTACATTCCGTATCTTGATGTGAGGAAGATTCCGGTTCATGACAAGCCAGACGACACCCGCGTACAGTACAACAGTCCATGCAACGATGAAGCCTGCATATGCCTTCGCCAAGTCATCCCAGTTGACAATGGAGCCCCAATTTCTACCAAGCGGTTCCAGGCCCATGGTGAAGTGAATGATCCGTCAGACCGGTGGAGGAGCTAATCAGTCCTGATGCCACTTCTCACACGTAGATGGTAGACGTGCAGAAGCCTCTTTGGAGTCTATCGCATCTTGGCGTAGGCGCGACTCAGACCGTAATGGTCAAGGTATGGACGAAGGTATTGACAGCGGGGGAGAGCATCGGTGCCGGCGGGCACTCAAGGCATTATAACCACGATGGCAACCTCCGCCGTAGCGTGAGGTGTGTTTCTTTTTCCAATCACCGAACAGGTGGGTGATCGCCGTGATAGGCCGCTAGAAGCCACGGCACGGTTCAAAACGCCACCACACGTGAATCGGTATGTTTAGCGTGGATCCAGATTCCAGATCGACCTCGAAGCGTGATGGCTTGCATGTAGAACATTGCTGATCAATTCCGTTTGGGTTCGATCGTTTAACTCGCTACACTGGAAGCAATTTGCGGCATGGRACACCGTTACACACGCGGGATCGTTGACGCCTTCCAAGAGCCTTCCAAGTCCTGCCACGTTTTGCCATGCTTTTGGCAACGCTCGTTCCCACTCCACATCTACGCCCTACGTCCAAAAACACGTACTCGCTTCACACCACCATCGGGAATGATTACCAGCTTGACGAAGCCATAGGTCTTTCCTGAAACCTCCTTGAGCACCTCGCCTGAGTACTCGTGCTCCTTGTCCGGCCCGGTCTTCTGCGGCTGCAGCACCTCCGTCCATATTGAATCTTCATGTCGTGGAACACCATCTTGTGCTGGCGCGGCGAAAATCTGTACTTTCTGAGGAAAGTTACCTCGGAAGTGGGCAGTGTCGACAACCAGCTTCTCAATCACGCCAGGCACACCCAGCTTGATGATGGTCCAGTCAATATGCTCGCCTCTCGACCTTGCCGTCTCCCAGCCGTCACCCATATCAGCACCCCTGCCAGGAAGCAGCAAGTTGTCTTTCGTTCCAAAGTGCTGATCAGAACATGACACTGCGACACCTCCATTGACAGTAGCAGCAAGATCGAAGACTTCGTTGACATCCTGCGGTAGAACAGCCACCACCGTACCGAACAGCCGGAACCGCGCGATGCCTCCATCGGGAAACATCTGCAGTCYCACGTGCGTGTACGCTTTCTCCGTCTCGCGTGGGAGTGCCCATCCATGACGCTGGCTGGGTCCGCATTCCTGCTTCTCGAGGATCGTCTCCCATTCGTTAAAGTTCGGACTTTTGACCTCTTCTTCCCTGTCGTCCGAGATGAAACATCCCTGAACGGCGACCTCTGGTGCTTGATTGCCATTGAAGAAAGCCGTGTCGACCTCTACACCCTTTACGCGACCTGATGCCACACCCAAACGGATGACAACCCAGTCAAAGGGCTCTGGGTTGTGGCGACGAGTCTCCCAGCCATCGTACCACGCTCCTGCGTAAGTGAAGACGCCTGGTTTACGAATTGGTGGAGTTGGTGTTGTAAGATTCTCTGCGGCGGCGAACCATTCATCAGAAAAGGAGAGAATACGAGACCCGAGGGCTTTGTTGATCAGGTCTTATGGGAGCTTGCGTCAGTATGATCCCTTCTGTTCATGCGTGTGTTTCGTGATCTGATGATTCCTACCCGTGCTGCTTGACTTGAACGTTGAGTCGATTTTATCAGCTGGTACCGAAGTCACGGTTGATTTAAAGACGTCTTGTACGGTCTCCGGAGAAAGGACTTGGGCCTCCATGTCGTCTGCAAAATGTCTCGAAGGCTTTGGAAGGGACGTGACTCCAGTGAGGAAAGCATCATATATTCGAGGATTGGATGAATGTTTTCCAGAGCCCGCCGTGCCCGCCGTGCCTGCCGTCGGCGTCGTCGGCGGCCACAGGCGATTACATGCCCCACCAACCACGCTGTCACGCTGCCAAGGCTAGGCGAGCTCCGAAATATCGAATTGATATGGCCGAAGTCGCTGGGTTGATAACATCACTTGATCCGTTTCGATAAAATCAAGGACCGGCGAGAATAAAGGTTACCGCCCTACCTGGAGCAGTCAAAGAGTGGTGCGTTTCTGCATTAGAAATCCTACCCTCAAGAAGACGTTGTTCGATAAGAAATTTGACTCTCCGCGAGGCTGCTTTCTTTTATGCCTGTAGCTACCTGTTCGCGAGCTTGGCCGTGGATTCTCTGCATGGAGAGCCGGGGATCGTCAACTTTACCGGACCTTGACTACTCACAAGAGGTCGCAGGGACCTCATCTTATGTTCAAAGCAATTGTGCACATGCTGATCTCGTTTGCATGCCGTCAAGCAAGTGCGTACTCGCAGTCAGAAAAATTGATAACATCAATCATCACCGTGAGCATCTCTTCAGCTCTTGGAAGCAACATGTCCTATGCGATGTGAGCATTTGGGTCGTCGCGACACTTTTCAAATTGAAGCACGTGCATAAAGAGTAACACGAGAGCGGTGCGGACGTGAGCTTCCAATGCAGATACCACGTCTATTTTCGGGAAGCAACCCATCACACTTCTGGGCTGGGTCAAGGTAGCCTTAGGTTCTCTCCTGCAATACGTAGTCACGCGGCCCGTATAGGGTCATCGGGTGAAGGTCGTTCATTGCTTCGTGAAGTCCAAGGATGGAAACCGCAGTTCCGATAAGATCCCGCTGGAGAGATCCATGATTCATCACAGCCTGCCTGTGAGTCGATCTAAGCATGAGTGACCGTGCTATACTATCCCCCAGCAAAGTTCCGCGGAGGAACCTCATTCGCGCTAAGAACTATCGTCCCATCTGGCATCCTCGTACACACTCCGTCTTTGCGCACCACCTGCTTGCGGCGACGGATCCAGCTTGTTGAGGAACTCCGGCGGCACACTTGGAATGTATCGTCTCTCCCTTTCCTTGTTAACTCCTCCAAAGCCGGCACCGAAGCTGACCAGCATGTCGGTGCTGGTAGGTAAGTGAAAAGGAAGCAGAAGCGCCGGGTTCATGAGATTGCTCTCAGGAGGAACATCGTCTTCCTCCTTCTCCAACTGTGGTGTTGGAGGCAAACTCGGCAGCGGCTTTCCATCGAAGGGCGTCTTCGGGATCGTAGATGTCTCGGCAGCTTGAATGGTCTTGGGTCTGCTCTTTACTTCTTGAATATGTCTTAGCGCGGGTCGGGACAGAGTCTTCTCTCCGACTTCCGCCCTGTAATGCTTCACAGCATGTAGCAACTGCTTCGTGCTGAGACTTGGTAGTTGCTGTATGGTCGTCTCCATCGCATCTCGATCCTCTCCAAGGTGTGAGAAACATTGCAACCATTGCAGAAGTTGCACTACGGGCGCCATGTGTCGTCTCGCGGAATCAACAGTAGCCTCGCCAGTTGCTGTCATCGCGCCGTTCTCGAAGTGCTCAGGTTGCCGACTGTTGGTCCGCGCCCAATCTTCGAGAGTGGAGATGTTCATGCGAATCTGCATGGCTTTGGTGCGTGCGAGATAGCGCTTGTTGGACATTATCCTGTTGAAGATCTCGGCGCCGAGCCAGTAGTAGAGTTGCGAGAGGATCTGGACCGTGATTACAGAGTGCACATCGTAGAGGTCCAGCACGAAGAGAGTGGATGAGAGAAGTGAAGTGATGTTGCGAGGCGAGATTTGGGCTTTGCGCTTGGGAGATGGCGGACGGAAGCGCTTGTCAGCAGGCTCGGGTTTGACCTTGGTTTTGCTTCGGAGGAACTTCCATTCATTTTGGAATACCGTATCCTCGAAGCCCGGAATAGTCTCATGGTCGAGCATTGCGGCATCGAGCACCTTGTCCATACGTCTCTCTGCGTCGCGGATGATCAGTATGTAGATTTCATGAATCAACTCCGCCATTTGCGCCTGAAACTGGGTCGTCTCTTGGGTCAGACCGGTGTCTTTCTTGAGGTAGTAGAGAAGCAAGGTTGCGTTCGACACCCAGAATGCCAGAATGGTCATGTCCCATTGGTGCCGATCGACCACGGCATAAATCTTGTCCTGAGCAGACTCGAGCCATTCAGTGAGGAGGTCAGCGTCCGCGTGGTAATGAGCGTAGCGAGCTCCGAGGAAGACAATGTTCGCAGGCACGGGCTTTTGGGAAGGCGTTCTCTGCGGTGTCATCTTGGTTATGACAACATCCAAAATCCGCTCAATGTCTGTCTCCATGAAAACGAACATTTGATCATTCAGACAGCGATCCCAGACAAATTCTTGCGCGTCCTCATACTCTTCCGGTGAGTCGGGCTGTTCATCCAGTCCCAGGTTCCCCAGATCGACCTCCAGATTGATTGCGCTCTCCATCATCATCCTCCGCCTCATCTCGCTCTCCGCAAGCTCCTCCTCGAACTTGTCCTGCGAGAACCCGGAGTTGTAGTAGTCATCAGTTATTCCCACACCTCCCACGCCTGCACTCCCAATACTGTACCCACTGTGTTGGAGGAACTGCTGCAATTCGCTGTCTGGTGGAACGAAATCCAAGGCGGTTCTACCGCTCGATGACTTCACCTCCGTCGAAGCTCCATGGTCAAGCAGCAACTTCGCAATGTCCTTGTGGCGATTCGTCATGGCCCACATCAAGGCTGTCCACTGATTTCGATCCTGCATGTCGACACTTGCGCCGGCATCCAGCAATGCCTGAACTACCTCACGATGTCCAAAGCAACTGGCATACACCAATGGCGGCGTTCCTTCCGTATCCACGCCGTCAATCTCGATCAAATCAGACGGGCCCCCCCGCACCAGTCGTGTTACCCTCTGTGCGTCGCCATTACTAGCAGCCATGAACAGAAAGTCCTGGAGCGATGCAGCTTTCTGCTCACGCGACAGCTTCTCATCTTGCAGAATTTCGTCCTCTTCTGCTTCGCCAGCGTCACCCTGTGCCCGACTGGTGGAGACCAGCATATGTGCGACCCGCGCATCATCATTTCCGAATGCACCCTCGTCGTCTGGCTCGTGAAGCGAGAGGTTGAAGTTGAGGGGCGTCGCTATGGTTGGTGCAGTGAGAAATTGCGACTGTCCTGTTTTACATACCATTAATATGCATCTCCGTCATCGCAGGTGGATCGCAAGGACACGCACCCTGCCACGCATCGTAGTACTCAGTTTCCGGCTGCACATATGCGGTATATGACTTGCGATCGTCCAGGGAGCGCGGCAGGTCTGCTGGCAGTGGGCGTGGCCTCTGCCTCTGTACAGGACTCGCGTTCGAATCCGCGTCCTCATTCTCCCGCTCCTCACTCCTTTGTCTGCCCTCATGCTTCTCAGCAATATCCCTGTCTTCCGCATCCATGGCCACCGCGCAACGAGGTATTGCTCTCCGTGAATCTACCTATACTCTGGGCGGTGTAGGGGTGTTTGCGTTCATGCCGGTCTTGGAAACGGCGAGGTTGTGTGCAGCCTTTCAATTGTGTGCCGGGTTGGTGACAATTTGCAGTATGTAGCACCTTGTGCTCGTGCTTGAGCTTCTGCTTGTGTAAATGTGGAGGACAGCGGACCCCGCTCCGCTGTTGAAGCTCTTGGCTCTGTCAGCTGTGATGTGTGTGATCGACCCAACTTTCGCGTGTGCGTGGGGAGGTGATCCTTGCAGATGGGCGAGCATGCAGGACCCGGACAACGACGTCGGCCCCAAGCAAGTCGGCGGCCAAGTAAAGTAAGGTAACTTACACACGGCGAGTCGATGCACGGTGCAGTTGCAAGAACGACACAGCACCCCACACCTTTCTAGCCGGCCACTTCCTGGATCATCTACTAGGTACTGCACTGCTGTGACGATTGGATCGCTGGATCTTGAATTCTAGACAACGGGACGGCTAAAGCTTATTATTCACAACATCGTTCTAGCTGCCGTTTCGGTCGGAGTTGCGCGCTCTCCATCTACCTTACGAGGACCATCCACACTCCATCTCATTCGTATCGCGTGGGCCGGTCGGGGAACAGAACCATCCGGTCCAAAGACCCTCCATCCGTACCGACACCGCGATCGCGGCCTGTCAACATGACATAAGGACACATCCTACCGAATACGCCGCGAGCGGACGATGGAGGACGATTTACCGCAGAGAAAGCGGGAGCGGGAGAGGCAGAGGGAGGATTTTGCTGGGGCGGCGACGGCAAAGGCAGTGGACACACCGCGCTTCAAGCGGTTCTTCGAACGACTACGCGAAGATGTCCCGGGCTATGAATTTAATGACAAGGAACCGCCTTTCCACAGCTCCTACAACAACTATCACTTCATAGGTCGCCGTAAGCGTACCGTCAAAAGACCTGCGTTCGATCGAAACAACAGCACTTCCTCTGAAACATCCAGCGCGCGCACCCGTTCCGACTATGGCTCGGCAGTCGAAGGAGAAGACAACAAGGACCTCTGGGTCATAGCACGCGTGTCCAAGCAAGTGCTACGTCTGGAGCGCGAGTTCAAACTGGCTCAACAGCTGTACACGCGGGAAGAACACCGGAAAAAGTTTGTTCGGCCGCTGGAGTTCTTCCGGCTGCCCGCGCGACAGCCAGGCGATGCCCCGGCATGTGCATCCATTGTCGAGGCACCTGGGAGGGATGCGAAGAACTATCTACGAGAGCTTGTGGAGTTTGGTCCGAATCACTACTGGGGCACGCCAGGGTCGCCCCAGAACGAGCATGACGAGGGCAAGACGAAGCCTGTGGAGCTCCTCACATTTCTGAATTTCGCCATTGGAGCTGCTGCATGCTTGGAAGCTCTCCACCACAATAATGAGATGGTGCACGGGGAGTTGCGCGGAGACGCCTTCCACTTCAGCAAGCAGACGGGCGAGGTGCGTATGATCAACTTTGGCTCGGGTGTTAGGAGCTTCGAGCACGGGCTGTCATCCGCCAACTGGTCTACGTTGATGTCGGAGAGAGGAATACAGAATCGCCTTCTTTACATCGCCCCGGAACAAACTGGAAGACTGCCTGCAGAACCTGACGCGCGGACCGACATCTATTCACTTGGCATCCTTCTTTGGACAATGCTTGCGGGGCGAGCACCCTTCACTGGCAACACTCCTCTTGATATCATGCAGAATGTGCTGTCGAGACGCATCCCATTATGCTCCTCGGTTCGATCAGACGTACCAGAGCCTCTCGCCAAAGTTATACAGAAGATGACTGCGAGGAACATGGACGATCGTTACAACTCCTGCACTGGCGTGAAGAATGATCTCAATCAGCTGAAAAGAATACTAACAGATGGAGATCGAGCGGCTCTCGCCAACTTCCAGATCGCGCAAATGGATGTATCATCTTTTTTCGTGATGCCTTCTGGACTAGTTGGCCGCGACCTGCAGCGCCAAACGATTCTGTCAATCATTGAAAAGGCCGCCAAAAAGGCAGCGAAGGCAACGCAAATCACCCGTGGCACACTGCTGAGTTTGAGCTCAACCTCATCGGCCATGTCCGGAGAGCGGCCGGAAGCTTTTGGCATGGAAGACGCATCGAGCGAGAGTACAGTGTCCACTCCCAAGCATGGCTCCGAAGAAAGCGGTCACCCTGTCCTGGACCGACAGGTCTCTCCACTCGATGTTCGCCAACGAATGGAATATTCGCAGGACGGCAGCTCTCCATCCTCTACTCCATCGATTGCTGACGACGAAGACGAGTCGACGCCACTTAGCAATGGTGTCTCTGCCAGACACTCGTCAACAGACAGTCGTGCTTCTGTCAGCTTCAACTTCCCTTCTTCCAACAGTCTACATCAGACGGTGTCGAATTATCAGCTGGGCAGTGAGCGAAGCGGCGGCGAGCCCAGCTCTCGACTCAGGACAGCTCAGCGAATTAAATACAAGGGTCGTACAGAGGTCATCGCCATCTGTGGAGCCACGGGATTTGGAAAGTCCGCTCTTGTACACTCTATCCAAAGTACGATACGGGCGCGTGGCTACTTCACCTCCGCCAAGTTTGATCAAGTCAGGAACTCGCCGTTCGAGCCTGTGACAAAGGTCATGTCCGCGCTGTTCCGGCAGATCTTCTCGGAGAACAACGTCAACACAACCTTTCACGAGAACATCCGGACTTTWGTTCGACCCATGTGGGGAATGTTGCATTCTTACCTCGAGCTACCCGTCTGGTTGCTGGATCCAACCACGAATGGCCGAGTCAGCGCAGCCGGTCCAGCGTCGCCCGCTGGTTCCATGGGCGTCATGCCAAGTCGCAAGGCTTGCAACGCTGCGAGCACGCAGGATTGGCTGCGCTCAGGAGGCAGCAACAAGACCTCTCGTTTCACCAGTATCTTCCTCGATGTACTGAGGTTACTCGCAATTCAAAGATTCGTGTGTTTCTGTCTGGATGATCTGCAGTATGCTGACGAAGAGTCGCTGGATCTTATTGAGGTCATTATCAAGGCGCGCGTCCCGATCGTACTCATCGTGACCTACCGCGCGGAAGGCATGCTTACCCCGGCGATGAGCAGCTTGATGCAGCAAAGTAAAGCCACGAAAGTCACGGTCGGGGCATTCACTGACGAGGATACGGCGGAATTTGTTTCTGCGACGCTTAATCGTGACAAGAATTACATATCGCCTTTGGTCGCTGTGATACAAGAGAAGACACAGGGAAATCCATTCTTCGTGAGGGAATTGCTGGACWCGGCTTACCGTTCAAGGGCCGTATACTTTTGCCACAAGCACGGGCAGTGGGAGTTTTCATTGGACAGAATGTTCGACCAATTCAGCAGCCCCGACGACGGCAAGTTCTCCACCAACGACTTCATCCTGCGACGCATGCACACATTACCCGTCGACGCTCAGACGGTACTCGCTTGGGGATCGATCATTGGAAACAGCTTCGATTTCAGCCTGATCAAGAGTGCCATGAGCTGCGCCTGCTCACGACTTGTCCCGCAGCCGCTTGTACCGCCTTACTCCACAGATGCTGTGGCCGGGCTTCAAATCGCACTCGCATCCTATGTCCTAATGCCGACAGACGACGAGACACGATTCAAATTCTCACACGATAGGTACATTGCGGCGGCAGACATTCTTGCCAGCAAGTACGTTAAAGAGGAAATGTAAGTAAAGTGAAGGCGAGAGGCACCCGAGGCCAGCTCCTAGATACTATGCCGATGGGAAGGCCCCGGCACGCGTGTGAACCGCGAAGGTCTCGGAGAGCGCTGAGCCAATCCACACAGTCTAAGACATCGCTGATCTCCCTGTCTTTTAGGCACTTTGTCGTCGCCGCAAGCTTGTTAAAGCATGATTCATACGACCCAGTACAACATCCAAGCAAGCGCCTGTTTGAACAAGCGAGGCACACTTGTCTAGGGATCGGTGCTTTGAAGCGGAGAGTCAAGAATAAGAAAGACTACCGCGCACTTCTCTATCAGGCTGCCGAGACGGCTAGGGAGTCTGGCGCGAGAACCTCCGAGCTGTACTACTTCAAGCACTGTCTCGAGCTTTTGCCACAGAGCCCCTGGAAAGACGACGCCACAGGCGACGCCTCCTACCAGGAAACTTTGACATTGAAAACAAGAGCTGCAGAGGCCTTCTGGTACTCGCAGCAACACGACGAGGCCGCGAAATTGCTGGACGAAGTCAACGCGCACGCTCGAAATACTATCGACAAGGCTCCCGCTGCCATCATTTTCTCACGCATGTATGCTCAGCGTGGGAACAGTGAGAAGGCGTTTGAATCTTTGAAAAACGCCCTGTCTGGATTGGGCCTCGAGATCGCAGAGAGCACGTGGGATCGATGTGATGAAGACTTTCACCACCTTGTGCTACGGTTGGAGTCTAACCCACCTTTGCTTGAGGACCAGAGCGTCCAAAGTGTCGGCAAGGAGCTCGGCACTTTGGGCGCACTTCTTACAGAGTTGCAGTCTTCTGCTTACTGGACAGACCATCTCCTGTTCTACCGATCATCTCTAGCTATAATTGAACTGTATCTGGAGCGGGGCATGTTTCCACAGGTAGGGCTCGGCCTTGTAAACCTCGCGGCCGTCGCCATCTGGCGCTTCAGCATGGTCCAAACGGCGATGGAGTTTGGCAATACCGCCTTGCGAATTCTCAACCACTACGAGAGCGAATCGTACACTGCTGGACGCGGGCTGACGCTGCACGCACTTTTCCTTGGACATGTACAGGTAGATATCCGGGAGAATTTTGAAATCCTAAACAGGGGACTCGAGGCAGCTTCCGCTGCGGGCGACAAGATCTTACACCTCTTGAATGTCGGTATCATGGCCGCATATCGCCTGTGGTCTTCCGAGAACGTTGCCGAAACAACCGCTTTCATCACATCTGTAGCAGATGAGTTCCCTGAATGGCAGACGAATCTGAGAGGCGGCGTGATTTTGATGGGTGTGCGGCAATGCTGTCGAGCTCTGGCCGGCAAGACATCGTAAGTGCAGTGACTTTCAAGAATTATCCCACGCAGGGAAGAGACATGGCCAACGAAGAGACCTCCACGCACTCTCAAACTGCTAAGATCATGGAGAGTGGGCGAATGATCTGTGTACCCCGAGCGCTTGCGACGTCTGAAAAACCGCTGACCCGTTTGCCCTTTTCTTTCTAGGTACAAGTCCGACTCTGGCATCTTTGATGACGACTCTCATTCGAGCGAGAAGTACATCCAATACATCAAGGCAGGTGCGTCGCATCCAGAGCGGCCCCTGAGCCTCTACTACAGCTATCAGTTGATGGCTCTTTACACATTCGGACATCACAGGCAAGCAATGGAGCTGGGACAAAGATTGCTGCCTATGATGGGAGGGTTGCTTTCGATGCGCTACGCGTACTCGACCATGTTCTACACTTCTATGAGCATCCTATCATGCATACGAGAGGATCCTGATGGTTCGGATCGTGAGTCTTTGCTTGCTCAAGTCGCGGAACACCGCACGCGGATCGAAATTGTCGCAAGCGTCAACGACGTAAATTATGTGGTCTTTCTGAAACTGATGACCGCTGAGTTGGCGGACATTGAAGGACGGTGGGAAGAAATGCTTGAAAACTACGAGAGCGCTGTCAGTCACGCCAACTTGATGTCAGACAACCTTGACGAAGCGCTCAGCTTGGAGTTGTACGGCGATTGGCTGGTGCGGAGGGGTGCCGCGAGACCTGCCAGAGGCATCATGTTGGACGCGATATCTGCGTACCGCCGAGTGGGTGCTTTTGGAAAGGCGGAGCAGCTCACGGACAAGCATGGGTTTCTGCTATACGGGACAAGAAGTCTCACATCTGTGGACGCTGAGACGCAAACCATGGAGTCAAATGCCGGATCTTCGCCGTCGCCGGACAAGCTGGAGAGTTATGCAGAGCATCATATTCCCCAGACTTCAGCGGATCGTACGGTCGAGTGGCTCGATCCGCAGCCCGCAACTTCCGCAGGAACGGGAAATGCCCAAGCTGGGCAGCCCTTGAATGCTGCTGGACTCGACATCATCGATCTTACTGGGATCCTACAGAGCTCTCAGCTCTTGTCCTCGGAGCTGGATGTCGATAAACTGTTGAAGCAGTTCACAAGAATCATCATCGACCTTACCGGAGCAGATATTATTGGCATCGTGGTGTCCAACGATCAAGGCTGGTGCGTAGCTGCGACCGGAACGCCGGACGGAGTCGAGGTTCCCGAGAATTGCATACCAGTCATCGAGATTGAGGACGTGGTCGCTCAGCAGGTCACTCTCTACGTCCTCCGCTTCAAGGAACAAGTGTTCCTGCGGAACGTCATTGATGACGAGCGATTCTCCAACGTCTCTGCCTCTTGGCTCGAACAGAATCCCGAGGGCGCCTCGATGATTGCAATCCCTATCCTCCATGGCGACAACAATCTTCTGGGAAGCCTTTACTGTCAAGCACCACCAAACACATTCACCCGACGCACTCTCACACTTGCGCAATTGATGATGAACCAGATCGGGATATCCATCGCGAATGCTCTGCTCTTCAAGCGCTTTCACGCCGCTGAAGCAGCGAATACCACGATGCTAGAAGTCCAGCGGCAAGCTGTCACACAGGCAAGAGAGGAACAGCAGAGAGCCAGGGCTGCCGAGGTCAAGGCTATGGAGATGGTTCGCCTAAAAGAGGAGGCTGCAAAGGCAAAGTCCATGTTTCTGGCAAACGTGAGCCATGAACTCCGCACCCCGTTGAATGGTGTGATCGGAATGTCAGAGATGTTGAAGTCCACACAATTGAGTAAGGAACAAGCAGAGCACGCGGATTCCATTCGCGTATGCGCCGATACCGTAAGTTACACCTCCGAGAGAGCCTGGAGATCTTTGCGAGGCTGCGCTCGATCAACTTTGATGCTGTATAAGCCATCGCTAACCAAACTTCAAATGACAGCTTCTCAGTGTAATCAATGGTAAGCACAGCAGTCTCTATGCGGTTTGGACACATTGCCGGCTTGTGGAAAAGACTTCGGATCTTTTCGCCTGTTCCCGCCGTCTGTTTGCATGCTGATCCTTATAAACTAGACATACTTGATTTTTCGAAGCTCGAAGCAGGCAAAATGCAGGTCTTCTCCGTTCCGCTGAGTTTGACCGAAACCATCAATGAGGTTGTCCGAGCTCTGAGTTATACCAACATCGAGCGGAATTTGGAGACAATTACAGCACTTGACCTGGACCCCAATCTGGTGGTTATGGGAGACCCAGTCCGTTTACATCAGATACTAATGAACTTGATGAGCAATGCATACAAGTTTACCGCCAAGGGGAGTGTCACAGTCCGTGCCAAGGTCGACAGCGAGGATATGGAAGGCGTCAGAGTCACTGTATCTGTTACTGACACTGGGATCGGAATCGATGAGGAGCAGCAGAAGAAACTATTCCAACCATTCTCGCAGGCGGACTCCAGCACTGCGAGGAGCTACGGCGGGACCGGACTGGGACTGTCGATTTGCAAATCGATCCTTGAGAATATCATGCATGGCGAGATCTGGCTGGATAGCCAGCCAGGTGTTGGTACGACAGTGGCGTTCAGCTTGCCGCTCAAGAAGGTCATCAGATCAGAATCCGATAACATGGCCGCAACGCCGTCGAATGGCAGAGAGGCAGATCCCATGTCAATTTTCTCGCCGCCAGCCATTGACGATGGGCCTGGTGCGAGGGCCATCATCAGTCTACAAGGCGTCCCGCGCGACAAGCTCAAAGTGTGCATCGCGGAAGACAATACCATCAACCAGAAAATCGCCATATCCTTCGTGAAGAAGCTGGGATTCCAATGCGAGGCCTATGGAGATGGACAGCAAGCGGTGAACGCGCTCGATCGAGCCAACGCCGATGGGAATCCCTTCCATCTCGTGTTGATGGACGTCCAAATGCCAGTCTTGGACGGCTACAATGCCACCCGAGAGATTCGAAAGCGCTCTGACCCCAAGGTCAGAGATGTTCTGGTTATTGCAATGACCGCCAGTGCGATCCGTGGCGATCGGGAAAAGTGTCTAGAAGCTGGTATGAACAATTACCTTGCGAAACCAGTCAGGGTGGATACCTTGAAGCAGATGTTGGAGAGCTATCTACACCAGCCTGCTAGGGCGATTCCAGACTTACAGCTGCAGGCCAACAAACTGGTCAATACCGTCGTCTCCGAGGTCGCTGATGGCGATGGCGAGAATTCGAAGAGGCTGGCATCACGGCCGAGGAGTGAAAGAAGTGCCAACACAGAAATCCATCTTTCGCCCGAGGAGATGGCGAAGAAATCCGAAAGCTCAAGTTCAGACGAAGATCGAGGCGAGAACCAAAAATAACGAATCGCGAGCTGGAGTCGGTCTAATACTGCGAAAAAAGGGGCTGCGAGTAGAAGGCGTTCTCTGGTTTTGGGAACGAATACCCGCCGATTGATCGGCTCAGGATGATTTGATGGCGGGTCTGAGTGTTTGCACCTTGTGCGTCTTGTCGGGTATCGCCGTCTATGCATAGTAATTCGGAGACTGTCGATGGCAGTGTGGAGTGTACATTCACTTCTGCTCAATAATATGAGGATGCCACTCTATACTTTTGTCTTGCTGTTCCAGTGATGGGAGCACATCCGCATCATCGATTGATGGATGCATTATGTCGAAGTCATAACAACAGTCGAGACTCCCATCTTGTTAACGAGACTTTGACAGGTGGGCTGTAGGCGAAATGGGAGCAGCATACAAATGATTGCTGACAGAGGGTCAGGCGACATGTTGAAAAGAACGTCTCGAAGCCTTCCTTTGACCTTTGAAGTGTGGCTCTCTCGCAGGACTCGTTGCTCCGGAGCTGTTGGAACAGTATTGGTTATCAGAGGTGCTATTCAAAGCAAGGAGCGACCTCGTAGGAGGAAACCGGACCGTCGGATTGCGTTATGTAATCAATCACATGAAGAATTTCATGGACAGTTGAGTGAATGATTATGATTGTCCATGAACCCAGTATAGGATCTAACCTAGTAGACTCTGCGTTCCACAACATGAAAATACAATTGCGCCGCATTACAGACAGCCGCTCGCTCAAAAAGCACTACCTGTGAGAGACTTAGCTTGACCGGTCGCTTGCCACCTTTATGGCACAAAGGATCTCACATCCTTGACTGTTTCCTGGCAGCCCTCACCGATCCGTGTGATACAACTGAAACYTTGGTGGCTTGTATGGAGGCCGACCCCCAACACGTCATACCTGTCAGATGTCAGATCTCCCTGAAGTCTCCATGCTCTGCTGTTGACAAATCCCATCCATACCCAGTAGCAAGAAAGAAGCTATTCGGCAGTACTGAACCTCGGAGTGATCATCATCCGCAAAAATTCAACACGAATGATTTCACCATGAATAATGAAGAGTATGGAGGCTGCAACTGTCAAGACAATGCCCCACAAAGTCGCACAGCATACTGTCTTTCAAAAAACGAGGCTTGTGATACCGAGTCGTTTCAGATCCAAGCTGTCAACAACCCACTTCACGAGGATGGCAACACGATCGTTTGGTTTTGACTCAGATCCCCAGAGGGCTATTGTCCAAAGGGCCGCCCCTTTCACGTCAGGAGTATATTCTCTTGAACGATCGGTGGACTTCATTGCTTTCACCTCGCCAATTGAGGCGCCGCATTGAGTTTGCCCTTACGCCATGGGCTACGCATCGTGGACGTTTGCAGCCTTGAGTTGTCACAGTGTTATTTAGACAAAACTGTGCTCTCGACCGGACTTCTCTGGTCCGCGGCCGATCGTCATGAGTTCTTTGTTATAGACGCGAAGAGGACGTTTCTTTGACCGGAGGCGCTACTAGCCTAGAACCTGGAGAGAATCGCCCGATTGGGAATGTCACTGGTGGTTTTGATTATATCTACTCGTGAGAAGCTGTTTGTGAGAAGTCATAAGATCAGACAGTTATCGGTCTCCCCCATTTACATCCATTATGCTATCGATTCTTACCTTTCTTGGCCTCCTGGCAACAGTATTCGCGGTACCTCTCGAAGAACGAGCGGTCTTGGGCTAGTAAGTTGAGAGAATAGATCCAATTTGTGATCCAAGTATATATACTCATCGACTCACTAGTAAAAACATAGCGGTATTCCAGCACAATCTCCACCGCGCCAATCATTCTGCCCCCAATGTGACCTGGGATTTGGATCTCACGGAAACAGCGAAAAAGATAGCTCGAACATGCACTTTTGCCCACAACATGTATGTGACAAAAGATACCTCCCCTGTGCATACAAAGCTGACACGTTGACCAGGACGGTCGATGGCGGAGGCTACGGGCAAAACATCGCTGCAGGGATCGAGGCGGCCAACATTTCTTACATCATCTCCGATCTCTTCTACAACAGCGAGGCTCCAGCATTCAAAGACCTATACGGCCAAGCTCAGCCCTCCTATGCTAATTTCGGTGCATGGGGCCACTTCAGTCAGATCATCTGGAAAGGTACCACGAGGATTGGATGCGCTACTACGAGCTGTATAAATGGTCTCAAGGGTGTGGGTGCAAACGTCCCAAAACATTTCACTGTTTGCAATTACAAGTCTCCGGGTATGTTAGAGWGAGAGAGGAACACGACGACGTGTTGGGTGTTGCTAACTTTTCATCAGGCAATTATGGCGGCCAGTATGCACAGAACATTAGTAGACCTCTCGGAAAGCCGACTGCTCATTGGGATGCTTGGATGTCGACATAGCGAGGCACATTTAACAGTTTCGCGACGGACTCTCTTCTGCGTGTGCTACTCTCTCCTTCGCTTCAAGCTGTACATATAAAGAATAAGAATATACGACTTACACATGATCCAATTTTCTACCATCAATCCAAGCTTTGATGCGCTCTTCCAGAACAGGCTTGTAAAGCCAACTCATATCGTCTCCTTGATTCTCCTTTACTTTTCCTTCCGCGACCAGCCGCTGCCTCTCAGCCTCCGGCAATCTCGAAACATTAGAGCCATTCATCGTCCAATCGAACACGGCATCAATTCTTTCCTGTCGTATTTGCTGCCAAAAAGCTAGAGCGTCAAGCATATGCGACTGCCTTGGTTCGCTGCGTCCAGATACCTCCACAGAGCTCAAAAGCAAGTTCAGTGAGTAAATATCCTCCAAAGCTTGATTAACACCTTGGCCTGAAGATGGCGGGAGAGCATGAGCTCCATCGCCTGCCAAAATGATTCGCCCGGTATCGCTGTACCATTTTGGTAGTCTAGGCATCTTCAAAAATGGCCAAATGTACAGCGTTTCCGGAGAGGCGCACACGCTATCGATGATCTTTCTCGCTGTCGGGCCGTATTCATCATAGTCTTGCTTATAGAACATCTTGAGCTTCTCACGATCTGACTGAAGGCTTTCCAAATCTGATCTCGACTGCTCGGGGTAGTGAATTTGCTTTCCTATCATGAGGACGGGATCCTCTGTGGGGTCTTCTGCTATCCAGAATAGCGCGCCTGGTTTACTTTGTATAGTAGCATTCTTCTCGTAATCTTGACAGGGCCAATCCACGGAAGAATGCTTGATATGGCTGAGAATGCCCACAAGCCCAGTGTACTCTGGGCGAATTTCAGGGGCAAGGTAGTTTCTGACGCTGGAGTATATCCCGTCCAGACCTACAAGGAGAGAAGCGTGGTGGACACTCTCATCAACCAGGAACGAAACGCCGTCTGCAGTATCAGATACAACGCCCTGAAACTTTGAATTGAACACAATGTTGACGGACCGCTCTGCCAGCATTTTCCGCATCTCGTCTAGCAGCAGACCTCTCCAAATGCGGTGATTGTCATAACCGTAAACCTCTGGTCCACCAATTCGTACTTTCTTTGTCGTCTCATCATTGTCATTCTTAAAGACACGATAAGCGCTTATGTAACAGCGATCTTTGATGCGAGGCAGTACTCCAAGGTAGTCCAACACCCGGAGACCATTTGGCGTGAGGATGACCCCTGACGGAATGACGCCGGAGATCTCTGGTCGGGACTCGAAGATCGTGACTGGAACATCCTTTTCGGAAAGTGCTAGGGCGAGTGCACAGCCCTGATGTTGCGAATTGGTCAAAGCCCGATTCGTAAAAGTTGCACGAGAGAGCTCACCCCAAGGCCTGCACCGATGATGGCAACGTTTTCTAGGTAGCCTTTCATCTCGATCCTCCTTTCTTGGCTGGCGCGACCATGCAAAGACTCGTTTATCGTTGGAGATAATTGGTAATGTGCCGGGGTTCTTGGAATCACAGATCAGGGGTTTATGCCGCAAATGTGCGAGACTATGCGAGTTCTCGATGAACGTTGGTGTTGGCACTTGTCAATCGGGTGGACGACCTCGGATGAGTGGCAGAGAACATGACGTAAAGTGGTATAGAGCTCCAGAGCTCCATACTCCTAGATCTAGTCACAAATCCCCACATCAGTAGTACGGTCACACAGTAGAGTATCGTCGAGAGAGCATCATATGTCTCCCAATCCAGCTTCCAAAGACCTAACATTCTGGAAAGTCAAGCACTCGCTGCCCCCTAGCCCCGATTGCATGTTCACCCAGAAAGTGCAGCCCTCCCGACGCYGGTCCACCAGGAGGCCGCACCTACGCCTAGCCGAGCACTCCGGTATGCGAACACCGCGCTGTGCATATGTATCTCGCCTGTCACAAAAGCTGAATTCGTAACATCAACCAGCACATCAGCTCAGGAGCGGCCCGCGGACGACATGGTGGTGATGTTGACTGGTAGGATGCACAATCCCGTAAACCGGCAACGCAACCATTGCGTGCTAGGCACCGGGATCATCTCATGCACGATTCCTGATCATCGAGAGGGAGGTTGTGGGTTGTAATTCGCAATCGAGGTTTGCATTAGTGAGAGCAGAGCAGTACCCAACTACCCATCATCCCGATAGCCTCCGCGGAGCAGAAGTTGAGGGCATCACATCCGGGCCATTTATTCCTGTGGAAGTGATCRCCAGGGAGCATTCACCGAGTTTGGAAATGCACTCAGCAATTCAATCCAGGTGTCCTCGCTTCCATCTTCACAACCAGCATAGATAGGGGAGCAAGCCATCTATTTTACATCGTGTGAAGGCGTGGACGCTAGGTTTGGCGGTGTGATGACAACGATCTGAGTGTGACTCCAGCTCGTGGTGCCATGCGTGCGCAGTAGACGAGATCCAGAACTCCCATGACCCGTCTGCAACCAACGTGGGGAGCGCGGCCATGTCCGCTCCGCGTACCATTGTCTTGGGTGTGATCGCTAAATCTGTGGATCATCTTCTCCACGCCTCGGCCCGCGTGATGGATATGATCCAAGGTACGGATCCGGACAGAGCTCCAGTCCTCCAATCACGTCGGAACCGATGGATCTTGCGATGCAGTCGTTTATATCTGTGTTCAACCGAGGTTGCGACGGAGGTAGCAGGATTGATACATCGCTGAGGGCAAGTCAGCCGACTTGAGAAATGCAAACCAAGGAACAATTGATCCTTTGCGAAGAGGAGACAAATAGCAGACCACGAAACAGACTGTGACATCAAATCTGCGTGGCGGCTCATTTTAGGCTCGATCGACGCCCGGGTGCTTGTTTGTGGCTTAGCGCAGTCTTCACAAGCTTACCGAACCGGTACCTTGGGAAAAGGAAATCTGCCCGGCAATTGTGGAGAATCGGGGTAAAAGACCTAAAGGGGAGATGCAGGCGGTTTCTTGAAAGCCAATCGAATTGAAAGGAGGAGAGGAAGCGAAGCGAACATCACCAGGGGAAGGCTGAAAACGATGGCGGTATTTGAATTATTCACCACCGGTGCCAGACGAGGGTCTTTGATTGGCTCTCATCCTTGGAGCGAGATGCGAGACTTCATACCAAGGCCCGGTTTTGTTCACGCTCGGACCGGCACTTTGATGAAGAACAACAACGTGTTCGAGATTGCATCCGTGGCGATGGAGCCAGGGAAGCCCCAATTGCTCGAGGATATGGACTTTGCAACAGCTTCTGTAGCATTATTGCGATCGCACAGTTAGCCACCAAGTCACTGGAGCCCTCGTTCCTGGAAGCCGGGAAAGGCGCAGCATCGTGAGGTTCTGCGGAGGAGTATCCGTCCGAACCCACCATTGCCGTGGACCCACCTCGTGTGGTCGCCAAGGTTGATTAGAGAACAACCCCAGATGAGCCTTCATGGATCAGACTCGAACTAAAGGAAGCGGCCGGCGTAGAACTAGATAGAGGAGGCCATCACGCAACGGCCTTCTCCCGTCGTTCCAAAGATCTCCCCCACCTCATCATCACTGACTGGATTTCAACAACGCATGTTACACCTTCCACCTTTGCTAGTACAATGTGCCAGCATGTCAAAGTTCGTTACCAGTGCGGCCATCTACGCTTCTGCGTTCTGTGTTGGTGTAAGCAGCCCACTTGTGTGTGTAACATGTGCTGCAACTGACACATTCCAGGTTCGAAATACACCGACCAACAGAAGAAATGCCCGCTGAAGATATATCGTCGGGAGTCACTGGGAGAGCGCTGCGGTGAGTGTCACTACTCCTCCACAGGCCTTTCAATCGCTGATGGTTTCACAGGATGTTGCAAAGACACGAGCTCTCTTACCAATCGTAAACGATATACACTGAGCTCGATGCCGTCGCCTCATGGCATCCCGAAACCGAAGGGGAAGGCTCCATCGAATGCATGCTACAGAGCTGTTGCTCTATAGTGATCGATGTCCTTGTTTGTGTTACTACGCGTCCGAGATGCGCTGGAGTTTGATTGCTTTACGATACCAGGAAGGAGTTTGGATATGCTTGGCGCAGGCTGTGCTTTGGCCACGAGCAGCGAGATCCGGGGAGCTTGAGTGCGGCTCTTTTTTGAACGGTAGCGAAGGAGGATTTGATCAACGATCAGAGATGGGTATGCTGTGCTTTCGAGAGTTTGGCGAAGTGTGGAAAGAYGAAATTATGCCTTCTCACTTTTCATTTTTCACCTTTTCAACAGCAACGCTCTCAATATCCTCCCGCAGACAGCATTCTGAGGCATTGAGGCATTCTGAGGCATCGTGAGGCATTGCGAGGCATCTCAGCCGGCACGAGCTCGTCATGCAAGCCATCGGGATTTCGTGCAGCTCCACCTTAAAACGGTTGTTCTTCCGAGACAAAGCTGCAGCTTGCCGAAACCAGCTGAGACCTCGAGTTCGAGTTAGGCGGTCAAGACAGTCTCAGTTCTGTATGCAGTTGCAGCATTCGAGGTCAGCGGGACAACCCCCTCCATTCTCAATCGTGTACAGAAGACTCGCGAGTAATTCCTCCTGAGCGGAACAGTTCTTCCTCTTGCCGACTTATCGGCTCAGGAACAGGTATGAAGCAGCCGATGCGTGGCGCTTCTAGATCTGGGATGGCTGCTTGAATACGGTCGCAACAAGCGAGAGTATATCTTAGAGTTCTGGTTGTTTTAAGAACTTGGGGGTGTTAGTGCTGCAAGCTGCACGAAATCGAAGGGACGGTATGCAGAGCGACAGCAGTGTGCTTGAGACGGCGCGTGATGGCATGTTCGTCGCCAATCTACGGGATGCCTCTTCAGGAGACCTCTACCAGCTTTGTGCGATGCGGGGAAGATGTCATCTCCCTCTCTTGCAGCGGGCACGAGCGTCGTAGAGGGCAAATGCTGCTGAGGTTGAAGGTAGCCGGCTCTCCTTGTAACGAGACGACGACAACACTCGCAAGCAGGCAGTTACAAGAATGAAAAGAAGCAGTCCTTGCGAAGAGTCTTTTGTCTCTTGGAATGATATCTTGTCCAGTCGTGTTGTCGTTGTCGTTGGTGCCTTTGACTCTCTCTTTCATGGCCAGAATATGTAGTTCCACAAAGCGTGGGACTTCTTCCGGAAGCCACAGCCACATCAGCCTCCAACGTCTGTGCATTTACTGTACCTGCTCAGCTGTCTTTATCTCATGTCATGAATGCCTGCTTAGTCGTCCTCGAGCACACGGGTTCACTGCAAAACAGCCACCGTTTTTCGACTTCTCCTTCGCTTCTTACAACATGTTCGAAGCAGGGTCCTATTACGCAAATCTTACCACCCACAAGCTTCTCTCTTGCAACCTAACATACATACACGTGCATTTTCCCATTGAGATGACGGCGGTGGTAGACATGTCTACAGCAATAACGGAGGCCGCCTTTGCTTTCACATGCCAAGAATTTGATCCCCACTAGACCCCCACATTTTTAGTCAGCCATGACTGCGTGAATCCCTCCATGTAACGAAAAGTGAACCCACCACGACATCACATCTCTATCCACCGCCGATATGGCCTTCAACACAATGGAGGACCAAGTAATGATGCTGAGGAAGCAAATTGTAGCGACCGAGTCCCAGCTTCAGTCACTAAAATCGCAGCTATCCGAAGCCGAGACATTCATGGAGACCGCACGACGACACCGAGCAGCCAGCGAGCAATTGGAGCAAGCTTTCCAAGGCGGGATGCCTGCGGAATGGATCAGTGAGACGGCCGCTGCCTTGAGTCCATCTTTCTTTGCGGGCCTGGAGGATTCCGTGGCAATACGACAGGATCCGGGTCAGAGAGGGTTTGTCAATCCAGCTGAGCCTGTTGCGGATCCACGCTGGCCATTGAGCGGAGAGGAGTACAAGAGATATGGAAGGCAAATGATCATGTCGGAGATTGGGCTGCATGGTCAGCTACGATTGAAGAATGCAAGAGTCTTGATCGTGGGAGTAGGAGGACTGGGATGTCCCGCGGCCGCATATCTGGCTGGCGCAGGCGTAGGAACGCTGGGCTTGATGGATGGCGATGTAGTCGAGGTGTCGAATCTGCATCGTCAAGTCGCTCATGGCACTTCGAGGGATGGACTGAGTAAGGTGGAGAGCGCATATGCCTATCTTTCAGAGTATGTAGACCATCATATTCAATCCATCCAACGAAAACATGATCCCCATTCTGACTGCTTCTCAGTCTCAATCCCTTGGTCAAGTACAACCGCCACTCCACACATCTCTCTCCATCCATCGCCCTGGAAGTCTTCTCCAACTACGATCTCGTCCTAGACTGCACCGACCACCCGACCTCCCGCTACCTCATCTCCGATGCCTGCGTGCTAGCCGGCAAGACCCTCGTCTCAGCCTCCGCCCTCCGCACCGAAGGCCAACTCATAGTCCTCAACAACCCACCCCGACCAGCCGGCGACAAATCCGGCGGACCCTGCTACCGCTGCGTCTTCCCCCGACCACCACCCCCCGAAGCTGTGCTCTCCTGCGGCGAAGGCGGAATAATCGGCCCCGTAGTAGGCGTCATGGGCGTCCTCCAAGCCCTCGAAGCCATCAAAGTCCTAACCACCAAACCCCACCCTCCTCCCTCCGAGCTAGAAATTCTCATGGAAGAAGAACCTCTCCCACCTCCCAAACCCACCCTCCTGATGTTCTCAGCTTACAGCCATCCTCCCTTCCGCTCAGTCCGCATGCGAAATCGATACGCAACATGCTCTACTTGTTCAGCAACATCAACCATCTCAGCGAGTAATCTCACCGATGGATCTCTCGATTACGCGGCTTTTTGCGGCATCACACATCCCGTATCACTCCTCCCTCCCGAGAGGAGAGTTTCGGCACCGCAGTTCGCGAGATTACCTAGGGATGGGAGTAATGTGTTAATTGATGTGCGGGATGAAACGCAGTATGCCATGTGTGCTTTGCGAGGGTCTCTTAATGTGCCTTGGACGGGGAATTCGGAGAGTTGGGTGGAGAAGGCGTATCAAGCTGGGGCACTTCCTGCGCAGGAGGGAAGTGAGTTGTATGTGGTGTGTAGGTATGGGAATGATTCGCAGTTGGCTGTGAAAGCTATTGCGGATTTGGCGCATGATGGGCGGGGGAATATCATGGCCAAGGACATTGAGGGGGGTTTTAGAGCGTGGAAGCAGCTCGTTGATAGAGAGTGGCCGGAGTATTGAAGGGGATTGGGGTGATTAATCTACTCGTCTCATTCGTCATGTTGTAATCATATATCTATTCAAGCAGATGCTTCGGCCTCGGCCTGTCGACTCGCGACTGATCCACCCGTCCAATTCTTCCTTGGGTCATCCTTCTCCTTCTTCGCAG
The DNA here is from genome assembly GCF_900074925.1 of Ramularia collo-cygni. Lineage (NCBI taxonomy): Eukaryota > Fungi > Ascomycota > Dothideomycetes > Mycosphaerellales > Mycosphaerellaceae > Ramularia > Ramularia collo-cygni. The sequence continues at coordinate 655,546 of NW_019716255.1, forward strand.
ATTCCTTTCCAACAGGACCCCATCCCCCTCCACCAGGCGTCTCCACAATAATACGCTCGCCAGCTTGCATGGCAGCCGTGTTCTTCGCTCCTAGAGAAACATACCGCCACTCCTGCTCCTCGTCCTTCTTCTCCCCATTACCCTCCTTCTCATTCGGCCCAGTTTCCTCACTCCCTTCCACCTTCTGCACTTTTCTAACCCATATATTCCTCCCGCACTGCGCATCCTCCCCACCTTCCAACCCATAAGGTCTATAAACCCTCCTCTCACTCAATATACTAACCTGCACCGCCCGCCGGAACTCAATATCCCTCACAACACCATCCCCACCTTTATGTTGCCCTTTTCCATGACTCCCCTCCCTCAACGAAAACTCCCTCAACAAGACCRGATACCTCCTCTCAAACACCTCCGCGTCCGTAATCCTCGTGTTCGTCATATGCGTATGCACACCATTCGTCCCATCCCACGTAGGCCCTGCACCACTCCCGCCAGCAATCGTCTCATAATATCCAAACCCCTTTACAACTTTCTCCCCCGTGACATTTCCTCCAAACCCAAATGTCAAATTGTTCGTGTCTCCCTGACTCGCGGCACAAGCCTGGAAAGCCTTGAGCACGACATCCGTCACGCGCTGGGAGGTGAGGACATTCCCTCCCACAACCGCGGCGCCTCCAGAAGGCGAGAGGAAAGATTTCGGAGGGATTATGACGGTGACTGGTTTCAAGCAACCTTGATTGAGGGGAATGTCTTCGCTGATGAGACAGCGGAGGCAGTAGATGATGGCGGAGTATGTCACTGCCTCTGGAGCATTCCAATTGGCATACACTTCAGGACCAGTGCCGGTGAAGTCAAAGACTGCTTCYCCCTTTTCGGCATCGATTGTGATTTTCAACTTGATGGGAGAGCCATCGTCCATGTAGTCGGTTGCGCTGAGATCTTGGCCTGAGAAGCGGGAGCTGACGCTCTTCAGCAGGTTGCGGACGCTGAGCTCGGCGTTGTCTTGAATGTTGTGCATGTAGAATTGTACCACATCCTCACCGTAGTCTTCGATGAGGGTTGAGATGAGGTTGATGCCTTTTTGGTTGGCGGCGATTTGTGCTTTCAGGTCGTTGAGGTTGTCGGCGAGACATCTTGTTCCGCTGCAGCCAGGATGTTTTGCCGGCTCGTCTTGGAGGAGTTCGATTATGCGTTCCTCATTGAAGTGGCCTTCAGAGACGAGCTTTTCCGACTTGATAGCAGCTCCTTCTTGGAACAGCTCCTTTGAATGCGGTGGCATAGAGCCAGGAAGGATTCCACCAATGTCTGCGTGATGGGCTCGCGACGCAACGTAGAAGACAATCTGGTCTCCTGAGAACGCCGGGGTGATGACAGTGATATCCGGCAGATGAGTGCCGCCAAACATGGGATGATTGGAGACAAGAACATCTCCCTTCTTGAGCTTGCCACGCCAGATTTCGGCCTGCTTTCTCACACAAGTGGACATGCTGCCCAGATGAACGGGGAGGTGAGGAGCGTTGGCTACAAGGCCACCATCAGCATCAAACAGCGCGCAGGAGTAATCAAGTCGCTCTTTGACATTCGTCGAAACACTGGTCTTCTGGAGAGCGCGTCCCATCTGCTCTGCAATGGCCATGAAGCGATGAGCAAAGATGGAAAGCATGATTGGATCGACCTCCTTGGTGGTGACCTTCTTATCTTGGCTGTTGGTCTCGCCAATGTTGATGACCACGTGAGTGTTGATCACCAAAGCGGAAGCTTCTGGAGTGACGACGATGGTCTGCGTGCCATCTGCGATGATAGCCGGACCTCTAACACGGTCGCCCACGTCGAGATCTTCCAGTTTGTAGACTGAAGTTTCCTGTCGACCGCCTTCAAAGTATACGGATTGTTTGCCGTGCACTTTGTCCTCTTTGCCARTGTCTTTGGGCGTGATCTCCTTGAGTTGCTGATCGACCGTCTTCTCCAATCCTTCAAAAGTCTTGCCAATGCCACGAGCACGAACATCGTCAATGATGATGTCGCGGTCTGGAAGGGTGAAGCCAAATTCTTGCTCGTGGTTCTTGATAAACGCCTTGCCAAAAGCCCAATCGTCGCCGCCATACTCCTCCATTTCCTCCTGAGATGGCCTCACAATCATCAATGCAGACTCAGTTCCACGGTATCGCATGTTGAGATACTCTTCAAAGTGAATCTCACCATCGCTGAAGCCCTGATCCTTCAGTACCGTGGTTGACTTCTTCTTGAGCTCCTCCATTTTCCCTTGCAGGTACTTTCGCACTTCTGGGTCAGTATCTGACCAAATCTTCGACTCGGGCTCTTGCCTCTCATCCACAACATCTGCAAGTGCCATGCCATATGCCGAGAGGACCGAAGAGTATCGATGGATAAGAATCTGACTAATACCCAGTGCCTGTGCGATGGCAACCGCATGCTGACCACCTGCTCCACCGAATGTTGCCAGCCGATGCTTGCTCGTATCATGACCTCTCGCTTCTGTCAATGATCGAATTGGTCTCGTCATGGTCTCATTGGCAATCTTGATGAAGCCATACGCGACCTCATCTGCGGTCATCTGCTTTTCCTTGCCAGATTCAGCTTCCTCTTTGTTGATTTGCTCAGTGAGTTCTTTGAAAAGCTTCTCGCTGGCTTTCTCATCGAGGCCTTCATCTTCATTCTTGCCAAAAATCTTAGGGAAGAACTCGGGCAGTAATCGGCCGAGGAACAAGTTGGCATCCGTGATTGTCAGAGGACCATCCTTACGGTAGCATGCAGGACCTGGATGAGCGCTTGCACTCTCAGGACCGACAACGAATAGACCATTGCGGAAGAAGAGTCGGGAGCCACCGCCTGCAGCGACTGTGTTGATATCCAGCTGGGGGCTTTGGATTGTAACACCAGCTGTTGTCGTCTCAAATACGTGGTCATATCGTCCGCTTCCATATCGGCTGACATCTGTGCTGGTTCCTCCCATATCGAATCCAATGACCGGTGTTTTAGTTTCAGGGTCGTAGCTCGTGAGTGCGTATCCAACGACGCCACCAGCGGGACCAGACAGTATGGCTTTCAGCCCGCTGAAGCCATCGACATCCACAAGTCCTCCATCACTTTGCATGAACTCGCATCTGGCACCCTTTGCACCCGACTCCTTCTTGACGCTCTCACTTCCTAGGCCGCCCTCGAAGCCCTTTTGGAAGCCATCAATGTACTTTCGAATAGCAGGTGTCAGGTATGCATCCGCACAAGCAGAAGTCGCCCTAGGAACGAGCTTGATCATAGGCATGAGCTCATGGCTCAGACTGACATGCTCGAAACCAATTTCTCGTGCAATTCTACCCACCGCCGCTTCGTGGTGGGGATATGTGTATCCATGCATCAGACATACTGCGATGCTCTTCAATCCTGAATCAAACACCTCTTGCAACTGTTTCCGAATCTTGCTCTCATCAGGACGTTGCAAGACCCTCACAGCCTCTCCGCTCAACCCTTTGACAAGCTCAGCACCCTCTGCTGCTTCCGAGATAGTCGGCGCATCCGTAGTTGTACGTTCTGGATCTTCTGCGTAGTCCTCCAATGTGACTCGCTCTTCAATCTCCACCACTCTCTTGTACAACACCTCTGGCTTCCGAATTGCTAAATCGAAGATATTCGGCCTGCTCTGATTCCCAATCTCTAGACAATCCTTGAACCCTTTTGTCACCACCATGGCGATATCCTCGCCTTTCCTCTCCAACAACGCGTTCGTGGCGACTGTGGTTCCCATTCGTATACTCTCAATCTGGCTAGTATCCAGAGGTTGTCCGCGCGGGATTTCTTTCCCGCTGAATTTCGAGAGTAATCTACGGATTCCCTCGAGCGGCGCATCGTCGTAGTTTTCGGGGTCGACGGAGAGGAGCTTGATCACGACGTCGTCTTCCATTTTGCCTGAGCCCGGGTTGCCTACGCAGTCGGTGAATGTGCCACCGCGATCAATGGCTATGCGAATCCCGCGGGAGGAGGCCTCTTTTGGGGACGCCATGATGGGCTGCTGAAAGAGACTTTCTCTTTTTGTGAATGTGTAGACCAAAAGAGAGGATACGGTATGGAAGAGGTGTGGCGGTGGTGGGGATGTATTGATCGGCTAAGATCGCGGTGAGCTTACTTTTATATCATCAATCATCGACTATCAAAGGAAACACGAGACTATGTAGTCTTTGACATGCCCCGCCGCTTGGCCGCTGATGCTGCTGCTGCTGATAGACGGGCAACAAAGTGATTTGGCATCGAGCGTGTCTCGGCGAGTCTGCTCGGCGACCGAGTGAACTGGCCGAATCTCCACACCCCGCTCCACTTCACCTTGATGCTGCAGCTGCAGCAGTGTCATCATCCTTGTGCATACTGTACCGACAGTAGGCATTTGGTAGGGCGTAGTGCGCGAAGCTCCCATCTCAACGAAAGCGAAGGAAGTAGTCCTCATTCCCCAAAGAGTCAGATCTCTCCTATCCTCCACACTATGGCCACCTATCAAGTCCGACATCTCGCCTCTAAGCAAGATCACACCCGCCTATGGATCCTCCTGAACCCCCACAAAACATCCTCTCCAAGTGATCGACTCCCCATTATAAACCCTGAAATCGAAGCCTTCCACAAAAGACTCCCCTCCTATAACTCCACTCCCCTCCACAATCTCCCAACCATAGCCTCAGAACTAGGCATCGCGTCCCTCCTCCTCAAAGATGAATCCACGCGCTTCGGCCTCCCAGCCTTCAAAATCTTAGGGGCAAGCTGGGCAATTCATAAATCTGTCTGCCAGCGCTTCTCCCTTCCCGTCGACTCCTCACTAGAAAATGTCCGCGTCGCTCTGAGAAAGGATGACATTCGACTCGTGACGTGCTCCGAGGGGAACTGGGGAAGGGCCGTAGCGAGAATGGGAAAGATTTTGGGAGTTGAGGTTCGCGTTTATGTTCCTGGTTTCATGAGTGTTTTCACCCAGAATTTGTTACGTGGTGAGGGCGCGGRGATTGTWGTTTTGGAGCGAGGAAGTTATGATGATGCTATTGCTGCGACGCGACATGAAGCGGAGAGGGATGTTGAGCGGGCGTTGATGGTTATGGATACTAGTTGGGAGGGATATGAGGAGATTCCAAAGGTGAGATATGTCATGTGTCTGCCCGTGCTGTTGGATGTACTGACGGGGGTCTAGTGGGTGACTGAGGGATATGGAACCATGTTGACGGAGACGGACCGGCAAGCTGCTGAGTATGGTGTTAAACCCAACACATTCATTGTTTCGGTCGGTGTAGGTTCTTGGGCACATTCGGTCGCGGCACATTACCAGGCTGAAGGTAATCGTGTTATTGCCGTGGAGCCCACTGTCGCTGCTTCGCTGAAGGAGTCGCTGCATTGTGGTGCTCCAACACCGATTGAGACGGGCGAGACAATTATGGCGGGTATGTGTTGCGGCACGACCTCTGTCGTGGCCTGGCCAATACTCCGCGATACGCTCCACGCTGCTGTGACGGTCTCTGATGCTGAGTCTCATCAAAGTGTCCTTGATCTACGAGCTTTGAACGTGGATGCTGGACCTTGCGGCGCCGCCACGCTGGCAGCACTACGAAAGTATGTCGCAGACGTGACAGAGGATGAAAGAAAGAACATGTCAGTCGTGCTATTCAGCACTGAAGGTGGTGGRGAGTACGATGTGCCTTGTGCAGTAAGTACATAGGGAGTTTTCCAWCAACTCTCACTGTCCAAAAGCCCACTTCCACGCCTGTGAAATCCTCTCACAAACCGCCACAATCTTCGCTCTTATAGCGAGAATGATGACCACCGCGAAGAACAACATCAAGTACGTCTCCAACGACCATATCTTGCTCTCCCGCTCTCGCTTTTCCTCTCTCAGCCTCTCCACCTCTGCCGCACGCTTGCTGGCCTCTGCCCTCTCCTTTCTCCGTTGAACGACGATGTCCATAGCGGCTTCAATGTTGGCGGCAAGCATTTTCTCCGCGGCGAGAGCCTTCTCCTGTTTCTTCTCAAGCTCTTCTGTCGCGTATTAGTAGCTAATCTCTTCTCGTTGAGTGGTCGTGAGGTACATACCAGCCGCCCTCGCACGCTCCACATCCCTCTTMCAGCTCTCGATTCTGCGCTGCATCTTGTCGTGTTTTTGTTGTTGTTGTGTATAGAGTATGTCTCCAAATTCTGGAGATGTCTTCTGAAGTAAATGTTTCCCACAGGCGAGAACAAAAGTGCGGGTTTACAATGCACGGTCTCTCCGAGTTCATTCACATGCAATTTGCTTGGCGAAGCAGGGAGCGGACAGCGATCGTCCACGACGACTTCCCTGAATCACATAGCTTCTCGTCGATATCGAACAAATCGAACACTGTTCTCATCTCCAGGCTTCGCCATGTTCATGTGTTAAAGGAGATTGTCCTGCCGTTGTTGGAATGATTGATGTGTATGCCACGCTTGGTGAAGGGGTGATAATGGTGTAAAAGTGCAATTTGTGTCTGCATGGGGTGTATGAGTGTAGAGGAGGGAGTGGAATGGGAAGGGAAAAGGATGAAGAGGCCAACGACGAGYAGTTCTTATCTGGTTTAGATGTTTGTCACATGTAGATGGAATCGATGAGGAGAGTCTCGACCAGGCTGCATCAATTCTGCGAAGTCCTCGTGAAGATCATTCTTTGAGAATAGATCCGCCTAGTAATCTCCGGAGAAGCGGACAATGGTCAAGCATGCGTTTCCTTCTCCTTCATTCTGTGATCGTAGACTCGCGCTCGAAGCGCGTCGAACGTTCTGTGTTCCATCAGAACCAGGTTTTCAATCTTTTGTACAGATGCCCCCTTTCCGACCCAGAATGCATAMCCCAAAATTAATTCGAAAGCGACAGCTGTCTTGGCTCGTCGCCCACATGTATAGACTTCCCCCAAGTCTCACTCTATAAGTAGGTGTCATTCATCGTCCTTGTGATCTCCTGCGAACGTTGTCTCCTCTGCTTCTGCTCTTCCTGCCCTCAAACAATGCCATAAACCTTCTTCGCCACCACATAACACACGATAGCAAACATGCCGAGTCCAGCGGTAATACAAAAGAACCACGTCAAATCTCCCTCGATGTCCTGTCCAGGAACCCACACGTTCATACCCCACATTCCCGTAATAATGTTCATCGGCAACACAATCGTTCCCAATACTGTCAATTTCCCGAGGACATCAGCGTTCTGTTCCGCTCGCTCGTTCATTCGGATGTTGATCTGTGCAACGTAGTTGCCATGGGCTCGCGACAATAACCTGAAGATCTCAGAGTCAGTATATCGGTATCGTCGTACAAGTTGCTCGGCTTGGCTAGCGAGAACTTACGATTCGTAATGCGCCAGGTTACCCGTCATGGTGACAATATGATCCTGGATATCACCCAAGTACAACCCAATCTCACTCCTCGGCGCAACCTCCCAATGCTCATTACATCTCTTGGCGAATCCTTTGATGACATCTGCCTTGTTGCCCAAGAGTCTATACAGTCCCATGACTTTCTTGCGGCTCTCGCCGACTCGCCTCAGCAAATCGCCTCCGCTCTCCGCAGGCTTTTCCTCGTCATCCTTTCTGACCACAGAGCTGGACCGCTCCGTCTTCTTGGTTCCAAGACGAGAGTCTTTGATCTGCTTCGGGACGGGCTTTTGTTTTACTCCTGTTTGATCTGCAGCGTCGGCGGCAGTGGTGTGCATGTAAAGGATATCTTCGTCGATGATGTCGACTTCTTGCTCAATCTCCGAAACCAATGGACCGTAAACATCAGTGATGTCGTCGATGATGGCGTAACTGACCCAGTCGGCGGTGGGAGACATGTAATCGTTCAATTGACGGATTCGCCTTCGCACATTCGCGGGATGGGGTGACATTGAGTGATGGAATGAGATGACTCCGTCCCGGAACACAATCACGTACATGTTGATGGGCTCCATGTAATCTTCGGAGTCCTTGTCCTGTTCGAAGGTTCGGTAGTTGACAAAGTAGTAGGATTGGAAGAGCTCGACCTTCTCGCGGGGTTCATCCATGAGGATGTCTTCAGCGGTCAATTGATGGATTCCAAACGCCTTCGACAAAACCTTCATTTCGGTCTCTGTCGGTTTCAGGACATCAAGCCAGAATGTTGGACGAGATTGCTTCTGTTGATGTGACGTTTGCTTTGGAGTGTCTCGTCCAGAAACAGGAGCTGATTCGTTCTTGGTGGTCCCTGCAATGGAGCCGGCACGGATTGAAGGGGGAATGTCGCCGTTGGTGGACATGACCTCTGCATTGTTGGCCCTGCTGTCGCTGGAGGCACGATGATGGGCTTGGATGGAAGGCCGCATGATGGAGTTTTCTTCGGGAGTGTCCTCGTCGTCACTATCATCACTCAGCYCGACTGGATCGGGGAGGAAGAGCTCCTTGAAGGTCATGTCGTCCTGCAGGTCTGCAATGGTTCTGGCGTGAATGGTACCGTCCAGAGTTTCATTGAAGTAAGTAAAGCGGAAGGGCTCGTCCTCCACTCCTCGATGCCAGACGGTCTTTGCAGGGCGTAGACGACCGCCAACCATGACGGGCTCGGAGATTTTCTTTGCGCGGAGGAAGTCCTGGTGGGTGCGTTCCTCTTTTTCTTCGCGCGACCATTCCTCCAGCACCTCCAGGTCCGGCCAAGCTCGCCTCCGTGTCCTATGACGACGCGAGGAGGAGTGGTGGGCTTCGTCGTGATGAGCTTCATCCTCTCCCTCACACGCCTCGGAGTCCCCATCTGCCGGAAAGCAGACATCCCTCTCGGCCAGCTCCGCCACCGTAGGTCTCCTACGACTCGCTCGCCTTGAGCTGGTCGAGTCGTCGTCGATGCTGATGAGCGTGTCTCGTCCTCGCTCTGAGCCCATTGAGCCGAGTCCCGCCATGAATGGATCCTCCACTGCTCCCACCATCGGCGAACCTGGCATAGACGGAGGATTGTTCACATCGCGCGTCTCCTCCGCTGGAGCATTCCGTGCGTGCGTGAGCATCTCCAGTCCTCGAGGACGGGAGCTGGCTTGGGAGGATTTCGACGCCTTGCGCATATGCCCACCCCGGCTACCATAGGCAGACGCGCTGTTGCGTCGCGAGTCTCCTGGGCGCAGAGTACGCGTTGACCTACTCAACAGAGGCGTCTGATCGTTTGGATCGCCGTCCTCCTCGTCCTCGCTAATCGCCACCGCTGTTCCTTGCCCCCGGTGTCTAGCCGAGGACCTGGTGACACCTACGCCGGCACCAGATGTTGAGGCATCAGAAGAGCGATGTGGATTTGGAGTACTGCCATGTCGTGCGGAGAATGGCAGAGCGACCCGTGCAAATCCGGACTTGAGCGTCTCCCGTCTGGATCTCGCGGATCCATGATCGCGATGATCCAACAATGCCTCACTCTCCAGACTGGTGTTGCTTCGGTTGTCGGACAGGCGATAGAAGGATGCCTGCTGACTCGCCGACGTTCGCTGCATATCCAACAGACTCGGCCGCTCGCCCGCCGCCTCCTCCTCGGTTGGCGCGTCCGACGGGGCCGCAAAGCTCTGGCGACGATTGCGCCGCTTTTTGCCCGCCCTGTGCTTCTTCTTCTTCTTGAGGGGGATGTCGGTGTCGACGGGTGGGCCGTTCGCAGCGGATCCCGGTTTGGCCATCGAGTCCGGCCCTGAGATCCGAGCGAGGGCGTCTCGCGAGCTGGAGGCCATTGTGAGGGATTTCTAATGCAGAGCTTGTCGTAGAACTAAGGTATTGCTCCACCGGACAGCATACATGGAATTATCGATGTTTGGGTGCGGGCGACATGGAAGAACGAGCGACGAGGAAGTAGAGGAGGGAGCGGGAAGTGGCAGATTGGAGACAGAGATAAAGTAGGTAAAGTCGGCTTTCTGCAGTGGATCCCGCGCGCTGGCTGCTGGGGAACTCTGCTGTGGCTTGTCACTTTCGTCGCGATTACATCACATTCAATCGCCGGCCAACAACTTTCATCCTCAAGATGTTGCATTCATGATTGATGCCTGGTTCGATCTGGCGGTCAATCGCGTGGCMAGATCATCATGACCTGGTCAAAGTTTCCATCGCCCGGTTGAGCGCAATACACATAAAGTAGCTCCGTCTTTGCTGTCCGGGTGCCAATCGAATGCGGAAACTGAGCACACGATCAAAATCTCACCCAAAACCTGGTTCGCAAGCCACACGGATTCCCGGCAACGCGGTCWCTCACACATGATAGGTGGCTTGGCCTCAGGGCGTCGTTTGGTCTGCCGTAGAGGTTGCAAAAGCTGCCGTTGTCTTTCTTCACCATGTTATCCTCGAGTATACCCTATCACAAGCTAGAATAAATTCGGAAGTGGGAAGCACCTGCACTTGACGCTGGGAGCAATAAATCAATGAGCTCAAAGGACTTCGCTCAATATAACCGTGGGCGTTGGGGATTGAAGCGGACAGGATACCCTCCCTCACTTCTGCATTCATTCCACTGCCGTCTGCTGCGACGTCGACCTTTCTGATGTGTCCGTAGCAGTGCATCGTAAGGTAGAAAGCGCCCCTTCCAGACAGGGCACGTTTGGTTTGGTGGCCACCTGCATGCTGTGACCTTTAAACTGCGGACGCAGTTCCATGCCTTGGTCGGAATCAATACGCCTCCCTGATTTTCCTTCCCCTTTCATGTGTAAAGTACCTTTGATTAGTGATGGAGAATGTGAGATTCTCGTTGCCTTGAGGCCTTGGGATGAATAGGGCCAAGCGCGGCGGACCGGACCTGCCTCCGCAAACTAGTGGCTCCTGCGTCAAAGCTAGGTAACATCCAATGGAAGCTTCTCAACTTTCACCTCCAAACATCAACACCACCAACATCATTTCCACCGCCCGCTCACATCGCGCCGGTCATTCAATTCACCCTCAATCGCACATCACCTCACTGGACACACTCTCTCCACTACTCCCCCCTCACACCGCCCAACATGGCGCAGCGCGAAAAGGGCGGCCGCGTCGTGTTCATCGGCAACATTCCATATGGAGTCAGCGAGGAGCAGATCATGGACATCTTCGGGCGCACCGGTCAAGTCGTGGGATTCCGCCTGGTGTATGACAAGGAGACGGGTCAGCCCAAGGGGTTTGGCTTCCTCGAGTACAGCGACACCGACTCGGCCGCGTCCGCCGTTCGCAACCTGAACGATCACGAGATTCAAGGACGGACTTTGCGCGTCGATTACAGCAACGACAACCGCGGCACGAGCAATCAAAACCAGAATCAGCCGGGAGAGAGCAATCGGGTACCACTGCCGCCTTCCCACTTCATGAACGCAGGGCCCCCGCCGCCCGTGTCCGCCCTGCCTCCGCTCCCGCCAGGCGCCGAGCTACCACCTGGCGTAACTGCCGTCGATGCTATCAGCCGTACATTGCAAGCGATGCCCACGCCGCAACTGCTCGACTTCATCAGTCAGCTCAAGGGTCTGACAGCCACCAACCCCGCACAGGCCAATGCCCTGCTCCAGTCCGCACCTCAGCTGGGATACGCCGTCTTCCAGGCTATGCTGCTCCTCGGTCTGGTCGACCCAAACATTGTTGGCCAGTTGATTGAGAGCTTGCCTCCGCMCGCGCAAGCCCCTCCACCACAAGCACCACCACAGCAGCCACCCTTGCAGCAATACCCGCAGCCACCAATGGGCTACCCTCCACAGCAATACCAACCACCTCCACAGCAGTATGCCCCGTATGCCCAGCCGCCCCCACAGCAACAGTACGCGCAGACAACTCCCGTGCAGCAGAACCCATACCAGGCACCACCTCAGCAGCAAGCACCACCACCTGCCGTGGATCCCGGCGAGGCCGCACGCCTGCGCGCACAGGTCATGGCGCTCACTCAAGATCAGATCAATGGTCTTCCCGCCGAGGCTCGTCAGCAGATCATGAACTTGCGTCAGTCCTACGGTTTGCAGGGTTAGATGGCTTCATTCATCAAGGCTTAGACGGCCACGAGTATCGGATTCTTCAAAGTATTTCTGCAGTGTTGGCTAGCCAGCCGACTTCAGCCCTATCCAAAATCTCACGCGGCGGGAATCATGGCGCTCTATCCTCAGCAAGCTTCCATCGCAGACTCAACAATATTCGAACCACGATCGTCGCTCGGATAGAATCGTGTTACCCATCGGTTCGTGCAAGATGATTACCGTGCCGAAGAAGTCGTGGAAGATCACTACAGCTTGTTGTCTACATCACGGTCAAAAGCGATGCCATTAAATGCCGGACCACCTGTGGCATTATCTCCATTGGAACAATTACCTCGAGTTCAATCAAGCAAGCTTGAACCCATCAGACTGCAGCCAAGTACGAAAGCCTCACAAAACCATCGCACAAGCATCAGTGGAGGAGCTATTCTGGCTGGTTCATCGGCCGGGGAGTCATCGTCCGCAGGCCTACCAGCAGGATCATCTGCGACAACATCAGCATCTCAAAGTATGCCCTCGGCATCAGGCACAACGGAGACGTCTTCGCCGCTACCGCCCACCCCGAGTGCGGAACAGTCCACCTCGACTGCACATATCGGACAGCAGTCAAGCGGCAATGCGCCGCTATCCGTCGCTCATCAGCTTGCAATTAAGAGGAAACCCGTACCCAGTAGCAATGCAATATCATCCGCGGAATCATCCCCTGCAGGACCTTCCGCGGGACCATCAACACAACCCTCACTCCCATTCTCGCTATCATCTGTTGTCAATTGTTGCACCTTCTGTCCGGTATCTCCAACCTCTCCGCATGAAGACATACAACCGATCACTTCGGGCGTCGAAATTCCCCCATATCCATCTTATCCACCTGAACTTGCAATGACGGACCAAGCCCTCGAGGAGACATGGGCGCTGAACAACCCATCGGAGCCCATCCCCCCAATGCACACATTAAATGCTATGTTATACTCTTCTATGAGGGAATCGGCCGCTTCGATGCATGAGCCAGCACCGTCAGGACCTCCAGTGTTTGKCCCACGGCCTGTTTACCCGCCATTTAGTACATTGCCAGCGCCACCGCTCAAAGCACGTGAACCAAACTTCAGCGATCAATACGATCGACACATAAGGAATAAGGAGAAGCAAAGTCGAGCAGTCGCCGGCGGAGTCCATTTGAGAGAAGCCAGAGGCAAACTTCGACGAGAACATTCAGAAGAAGCTCTGCGTCTCGATCGAGTTGAAGTGGTTGAAGCATACGATGGGAATTACAAGAACAATTTTTCCGGAGATGAGCCCGAGCACAGTGAAAAGGTTCGCACGCCTTCGCAGCCGTCCGCGACGGACCCATCTGATGTCAAGGATGCGTCGGGTGTACACAGTGCACCGGATTCGGAGATGCCATCTAATCCCAGCGGCTCATYTGATATTGTCCCTACAGCTTCACAACTTGGCGTTTTGCCGGATGCTGACGACGATGATCCTGAAAGCGCCGCGAATGCCGCTTATCGGATCCAGATGATTGCCCACGCTCATGCGGATTTGGACGCTCAGTTGGCAGCGGTGGATGCGGATGGGGACGCAGTGATGTCGGATCATGCTCCAGCTACTGTCGTTGAAGGCGGAGCCGATGGGAGAGTTTCGGGGGAGACTCAGGAGGGGAGAGCAGATGCAAAGACTACGGTCACTGTCACGGAAGTCGATTCGAACTTGGATCCGTCACTTAGATAGGATAGGGCTACATCGACTTTCTCTAAATTGACTTGAGCGCTTCCCTCCTTTCGAACAACTTGGGTCTCTCGACGCGATCAAGTACAGTAGAATCATTAGAGAATGGCAGATGTCATTTGTTGTTCGTTTCCGTTGCGTTAGCTGAGAACCATGCTATTCTTCAGAACATCATCGCATGCTAACGTTATGCTGCAAATGCAAATGCTGTGCTTCGTCTCCTCACTCAATGACATGTATGCGGAGCTCGGAGTTCTTGGCAGCTGAATGCTGAAGGATGATAATTCTATGCGATGGCAGAAACCTTCTCCTTCACACCTCACTTACTATATCATTCGAACACATTCACGAATGGTCTCGACATGCTTACTCTGCGGCACAGACTATTTCGTTGTATTAAGTGACATCTCACTAGAAGATGGTGTTTCCAATCTCTGGCTCCTAGGCGTCTTTGAGCAACGCGACCCGCCCCAAGGCTGTTGAGAATTCCCCTCCTGTCATGGGAAGACAGAACCGAGGTGCGAAACCGCTGTATCCACAGCACGCAGGGTGGAGCGGAACCGTTCGGCCGAGTGATGAAGATCAGGTCGGACCACTCGCTTTGGAGCAGATAAGGAACGACTTMGGGTAAGTTGGTAGTGGAGCTCTGGAGTCTGGACGGTGGACCTCACCGATTGCTTCTACCGCTGGGCGTACTACGCTACACGCCCACAAGGCTTGAAAGATGCAAGCACGGATAAGATGCCGATTGTGGTGTGCTTGGCCTGATCTACCACCTCTTTGCTGTCGACTGTCAAGTGACAGATATTGAAACGAGTGGCCTTCGCCATGCGTGCATACTACGACCTCCGACGGTATATTCTGCCATGCCCGCTGGCGTTACCGGTGTTCTACTCCCCAAAGAGACCTCGGGATTGCTATGCATGCCGGCGAGATGGCTTCTGCTCGCCTCGACCAAGTTCCAAGTGGTCGCGCGTGTAGTAGCTTGGCATGGCGCCAAGCATGCTAGATATCTTTCGCCTACACTGATATCCTCACGCATCCGGTGGGGCCGCTCAGAGAGGCGGATGCGAGAGGAACGAAGCAGATTGTATTGGACCCCGTCTGACTTGGCTATCGTTCTGTTCCCTAACGGGATAGATCAACATTCTCTCTGTGCCACAGTGCGACGGTGTGGGATTTTGGGTTGCATCGTGGCTACTGAGTGCTACATGAAGCAGGTTGCCTCGTTGTGGATATCATGGCTAAGACGGCGAGCGATAAGGAGTGATTTGCGACATGGGCCAGGCACTGTATCGCGAGGGATGAATGGTTAAAGCACTCTGGTGGTCCTTGTATCACAGAGCATCTCACTCCTTCACGCGCAACTATGCATTCCGAACCGCTCGGAGACGCAAAAGAAGCGGTGGTTTCTTCACACGACATCTCCACCAGCCATCAGCCTAGCCTTCGGTCAGCCGGCAACGAGGACGAGAAGAAAGCAAATTTGGAGATCAATGCTGATGAAGTTCCTACGTCTGACGAAGGCAGCATTCGCGATGATGAGAACGAGGTGATTATCATCACGGGAGCTGATGCTGCGAAACATCTTTTGCCTCTACGGGATGATGGTGATCCAGCTTTGACCTTTCGTGGCATGTTATTGGCGACCGGACTTACAGGATTCCAAGCCACGATGTATCAGATCTACCAGGTATATCCAATTCACCTGACATCGGGCTAGAAGAGCTTATATTGACGGAAAGTCTAGTTCAAACCGACGCTGGTGACCATTCAGGGGACGTTCCTGGTTCTTATCGCCTATTTCGCTGGACAAGCATACGCGCATTTCCTTCCTCGCGGCGACAAACTTGAAGCTCGCTGGAGGTTACGAGGCGGGCAGGGTGAAGTCCCTCGCTGGATTCGAGCCATCTCTTTCTTTAATCATGGAAAGTTTGGACTGAAAGAGCACGCCGTGTGTGTCATCACTGCCACTGTACGTTAAACACTCCTCCGTGCCATTCCATTCACTCCAAACCGTGCGCTGACATCATCCTAGGCCGCTTCTAATGCCGCCCCAAGCTCCCAGGTCTTTGCCGCACAAGACCTATTCTACAATGTCCCGTTGTCTCCTACAACAGTCATATTGAGTACTCTGTCCATCGGATTGTTCGGCTACGGTCTTGCAGGGCTGTTACGTCCAATCACGGTCTGGCACGTGGATGCCGTATATTGGAGCACTCTCCCGGTTGTAAAGTCTCTCCAGGGACTCCACTGGCAACAGGTGAAGAACTCGAAACCACTTCGGTATTTTTGGTACGCGTACGCCAGTATGTGTGTCTGGGAGTGGTTCCCGGCTTACATGTTTCCGTGGCTCAATTCGGTGTCTATTCCTTGTCTGGCTGCTTCCAAAGCTACCGGCAAGAAGGCCTCGATCTTGACGAACTTGTTTGGTGGGGCGTCCAACAATGAGGGCTTGGGATGGTTCAGCTTGTCATTCGACTGGCAATATGTAAGACGATCTTGTGGGACAACAGGACCTTGAGACTGACACGCTCTTCAGATCACTTCATTTCAGACGTCACTTCCGCTGGTGTTCCAAGTACACCAGGGTGGAGGGCTGATCATCTGTGGCTTCATCATGTTGGGAATCTACTACGGTAACGTGTGGGGAGCCAGCTCACTGCCATTCATGTCTACAAAACTCCTCACGCAAAACGGCACCGCTTATCCCATATCAAGCGTCTTCACCGAGGGAGTACTCGACAGGGAAGCACTGCTGGAGACGGGAATTCCCCGCTTATCAGGAACATTTGCGTACTCGATGCTGATGGCCAATGTTGCGGTAAGTCTTCGTCATCTCACATATTTTATGTCCTTTGATAACTGACTGAAAGTTAGATCGGTGCCTTGATCGCTCATTGCATCTTCTTTTGGGGAGGTGACATCGTCAGGACATTCAAGAGCGCCAAAAAAGGCGTGTTCAACGATCTTCATCACGACCACATGGACAAGACTTACAAGGAAGTACCGTGGTGGTGGTACGTCTGCTTGCTCATCTTGAGCTTTGTCTTTGGCCTCWTCGTTGTMGTAAAAGAGAACATCACGCTACCATGGTGGGCGTACATTGTATCTCTGCTTCTCGGATCAATCATTGCCCCTTTTGTGAGTATCTCCTCACCAGTTCCGACCTGAGGTGGCACAGTTTTGGAGAGTTCTAATGTGAGAATAGAGTACCATCCTTTACTCCCGATTCGGTAACGGAATCGCGACGAACAACCTCTCGAAGCTCATGGCTGGCCTCATTCTACCCGGACGACCAGTCGGCAATATGTATTTCGCAGCCTGGTCACACAACACCATTTCGGGCACGGTCCAACTTTCAAACGATTTGAAGATGGGCGAGTACCTCAAGATTCCTGCGCGTATCATGTTCCTCACGCAGATGTAAGTGAAATCCACCTCAAGCGCCTTCTGATATGACACCAGCCTGCATCATGCGCAAAAATTGCCTCCGTTCTTCTTGAATCGTCCCGACAAGGTATCGCTAACATTGCCAACAGGTACGGCACCGTAGTCGGCGCTTTTGTCAACTATGCTGTCATGATAAGCATCGTCAAGAGCAATCGTGACGTCCTAATCAACACCAATGGAAACGCCTCATGGAGTGGCGCAACCATCCAGTCATACAACACCAACGCCACATCCTGGGCACTCGCCGAATTTCTCTACCGATCAGGCAAGATGTACGGCTTGGTCCCATGGGGTCTCCTGATTGGATTTGGTCTTGTTGCCATCCACCGTGCTCTCTATTGGGTCAGTGACATTACCTCCTCGAGAACCTGCTGAGCTTTCCACTAACTATCAAAATCCAGCTCAAACCCTCCGTTGGCCGCTTCAACCTTTCCGATCTCRATCTCCCCCAGCTCCTTCAGTACATGGGCTACATCCCCTACAATCAATCGCAGACTTGTATCCTGCTCAGCTGGATGATCGCTGGATTCTTCGTGCAATTCTACCTTCGAAACTATCGTCCTAGGATCTTCCGGGACTACTCCTATCTGGTCACGGGTGCTTTTGATGGTGGCAGTCTTTCCGTGCTGTTCATCTTATCTTTTGCCGTGTTTGGGGCGGGGGGTCCTTCGATACCTTTTCCTTCGTGGTGGGGGAATAATGTTAATGGGTATTATGATCACTGTCCGGTTGGCGAGTAGGGGTATTGGGAGGTAGATATGTTGATACGAGAATGATGCAACGATGTGATGTAGGGGAATATCACTCGCTTTTGGGCTGTTTTCGACGTCATGTTCATTTTTGAAACCATCAATGATCTATGCACTCACGGTGGTTGGTGGGAGTACGTGTGAAAGATCAACATCATTGAGTGTGCGCTGGTCGGCACCTACACCTCATCTTATTCATACCCTACCTACCCTTGTACCGTCAAGCCCGACGACATCTCCTCTGATCTAACCAAGTGAAACTCCCCCTGCCTTCCATAAACCCACTCAAAAGACCCCGTCTCAACATCCCAATAAACATCCTCCTCCAAAGGAAACACCAAAGTCTCATTCCTTTCCGGCACAAAATGCTCCACAGAGAGCTCAATACTATAATACATATTCTCAAGTACGGACAAGTCCCCCAGTACAGGAACTCCATCTTGCAAATTCGTCATACCAATTACACCTCCAGCACTATGTCCCCAATCCCCGATCGGATGCGAATAAATCCGTCCCTCGATACCCGCTTCATACATTTCCTTTCTTGCATTTACAAGGACTTGGTTTCCCGTGAGACCTGGTACCATGTTTCTTTTGACGATATCCTGAAGCCGGTTACCTTTCCGCAGACCTTCGAGGAGACCTTGAGGGATGTCAGATTCGGTATGGCCTGGTGGGAGAATGTATGCTAGATGCTGGGTATCGGTATTGAGACCCATTGCCGTGAGACCGAAATCTACATGGAGTAAATCCCCATACTGGATAGCTTGCTGAAAGATAGGAAGTTCTTCTTCCATCGTCATGTTAGGTGTGACGTCGCCCGGGAGGATAGTCACGCTTGGGTGAAACCAAGTCGTGTAGTTGAGGGATTGTAACTTTTCTCGAAACCACCACTCCACATCCTCGGTCGTTGTGACTTCAGGAACGATTACTTCACGGCTGAAACCCTCGGAGATGACGGCCCAAGCAGTCTCCTGGAATTTCCGATACCAGTCTAGTCGAGATTCGGGCATTGTTGCAATATACTCCACGGCAACTTTTGGCGCTGCGACTAAGCGATCTCGCCATGGTTTATCAAGCTCTGAGAGGATTTCTTCGTACTCTCCAGCATGCAGACCGCTTGCGAAAGCAATTTCGGAATCCACGTTAATGGCTATGGAATTCGGATTACACTCGTTCAATACTTCTTGCAGCTGGTTCCAGAGGGCGGGAGTATTATCGATCCAAGTCCGTGGTCTGCAAGATTCCTTCTTCTTCTTCTCTGTATCGGCGAAGAAGATGGAGAGAGTGCGTCTTCTGGCGGCGAATTGGATGGCTCTTATCATGGACCAGAATGTTGTGTCTTCGGCGTATTCCTTTTGAGAGATCTGGATTTGCTTAGCTGTCTATCTATGCACAATCCAATGTTTTCGGGACTGGATGCTTACGAGCCAAGCATCTACTCCGTGTGTTTGTAGTATTGAGGGAATGTTCCCTAGTCGCTCCTRGAGCCAGGCATCTTGTATCTTTGCCTGTTCCCTCAGCGGCGGTAATTGGCGAAGCTGCGCATTTTTCGCCCAGGTACTGCCGATGAGGGACAGGAGAGTCCCAATGAACAACATATTGGTACAACGGAGCATTTCTGATCGTAGATTCTGTGAAAGTTGTTTGTTGTTGATAAGTAAGGTGTTATCGGTGCAGACCTCTGTGGTGATGTTCAATGCCACAAAGTCGTGGGACGTGAGCGTGGGATTTTGGACACTTCTGATACTACCTTACAGTGTAGAACACTTTAGCTGCAAAGAAGTCACAACTCCATTATTAAAGACAAATTGAAGCAATTCTTCAAAAAGCTACCTGAAGTCCATCTTCCGTCCCTGTCATCAGTCTCCTCACCGTCCAACGGACCTCACCGAGATAAGAAATGAATGTGAAACCTAGTTCAAGTGAATCTTCCTTTTCCAGCCGTACTTTCTCGACATCACACCATACCATCTCTTGATAAATCTTGCCATGTATTGATGGCGGTACGACGTAGGAAGCTGTCCTTGCAAATATATCCTCTTGTTGCCACACTGAACTCACGTCTGCAATTCAGCATCACAATCGCAAAGCAGCAGAACGTCAGCAATTGCACTCCAGCCATCATCAGATTTGATACCCCTAAAGATCTCTCTTCTTCCTCCTCCCAAGAAAAGACATGACGTCAAATCTCATACTACTATAGCTCATGGTACCATTACTTCCACACCAGTGGCCCTGGCGTACATCATCACCGCCCACAGATAAGTCGAGGTGAATCCAATCCAGCCCCTATTTCTTGTCTCTCTCCCGATCTCTTGCTAACTCTGCCYCAAAGAACAGAATTCGGTACCACGACCGCCAAACCAAACGGCTTCCCAGGCTTTAACAAACGTGTACATAACTCTTCGATTGAGAGCCGACGGCGGAGGGAGATCATAAGGAAGCAAATCCTCTGTTGAATGACGGAAGTATCAGATCCGCGTATTCGATTGAGCAGCTAGTGAGCCGGAGTCGAGTGGTCGATTTTCGTGGTGAGGAATTCCGCACTACTTCGACTAGTAGTACAGATGGGGTAGCATTTACGCAGAAGTATAGTCGACTGAACGCACCTCGCGACGTGTTCTTCCATGCGCCTTCTTCACAGCTTTTGCTGAAGATCATACTTCGCTCAGGTTCTCCAGACCGCGGCTCTTGCTCCCATGTTTCGAGATACTGAACCCCGTAAGCTCGTACCATGCTAGCTGTATGCTTCCAAGTCCCGTCGTAAGGTGTGCGTAGGTGTCCTCCGGTCATGATATCGATGCGTAAAGCACCATCCTCTTTGAAAAGCGCCCATTGGTATGTTGCAATCCTTCAACCCCCCATAAGCAAACAATAAAGCCTCTCCGTCCTCCTCCCAAGAATCGCTTCCGGATGGTCATGCCTCTCCAAAAGCTCCCTCATCCTCCCCCAACTCCCCACCCCACAACACCTAATCCACCTCCCCAACAACTCATCCCTACTCCCCACCCTCGAAATCGCACAAATAGTAAACTGCGCCCACAATCCAATTTCCCGATACTTCCCCCCCATAAGCTCCTCCGTCTGCAAATATCGACAATTATTAGCGTGAAGTTCCAATCCCGGAGCAATATCCCCACTCCAATGAATTTGATGCGCGTTATTGTGAGCTGCGATTCCAAAGCGGCCAATCAGGGAAACCAGAGCGGCTCGAATGTGATATAGAGCCCAGAGATCCTGACCATCCCACCTTTCTTCGTATGCCACACAGGACATGTCCCCGGGGTTATGGGAGAGTGTGTGGCTGGGACTCCATGCCATGTTTTCAATTCGTAGGGCTCGGGAGCGTGCGACGCTGTTGGGTGCTTCTGGGTTGCTGTGGACGAATTGCGCGAGTAATTGTAGGAGAGAGCGGGTTTCGGGGCGATGGAGAGGGAATTTACGGAATCCAAGCGGGAGATGATCGGGGTAGTGATATTGGTGTTTTGTTCCAGCAGCGGTATGTAGTTCATCGGCACGTTCTTGGAGATTCTCTCGGATGCTAAGCCATACGGCATGCAGCAGTGCCTCGATATCGTTTTCCTCTTGCGCGGAAGGAGGTAGTGGGGAGCGTTTCCATGCGTTCATGTGGACGTGATAGGTTTCCACATCGCCGAATCTCTTTTCCCAAGCTGCGAGCATGGCGATTGCTATGCATGTTAGATGGTCTTTGGTTCCGCATGCTACGGAAGCGTGGATTGCTTCCAATGCTTTACCCCTGAGGTATATGAGCCCGCTGCCAATTCCATGGATTGTAGACGCGGGCTGTCCGCAGCTGTTGCTGTATGTGCCGGAAACTAGATATGCGGATTGCCAGAGGGCGGGATGTTGGGTGATTGAGTTCCAGAGGAGTGCTCGCGTGCTCGAGAAATTGTCAGCTATAGAAAGTGTCCGCGATGATTCCGTGGTGCTCACGACTTCTGATTGACGGAATTGAACTGCATAGCTTCTCTGTACCATGAATGTCCCTCGATCAGTCGAAGGATATACCACGGCTGAGCATCCTCAGACTGGGATTCGYGAGCAACAGCTTGAGATTTCTCTGGCGAAGACGCTGTTCTCTTTCGAATAGTAGCCAGGCGTGCTGCCGCTGAGACCGTTGCGGCATGTCTCCTTACTATATCGTGATCTCGCACGCTTCTTCTCACGCCACGACGACCACCCGATGCTGAGGACGTACGTGTATCGTCAATCCAGATGAAGTTGCCCTCTGAATGATCAACAGTCTCGGACATGATTGGAGAATGGTGCCATGATTCCTCCGCCTGTGGTTGTGTAGTCTTCTGCTTCTTCCTCTCTGTTCCGGGTAGCATGGCTCGAGACCGACTTCAGCTATCGTTCTGAAGAAGGTATCGATGAGAAGTATTCGGTGAGGGATGTTGTGAAACCACTGGTATTCTGGACCAGCCAAGGTATAACAGAAGTGCCTCGGCCATGAGTGTGGACTCATTTGATAGTAGGAGTGTCTTGGTTCCGTGGCTTCTAATATCATGTGGGAGATCAGATCTGTGGAGCATTCGAATGTACTTGCTAAACCTAATGTACCGCTGGTTAGTTCGAGTGAAGGCTAGTCTACAGTGTCAGTGTTTCGGTGTAGGTTTGGCTTTTTTTCATTTTCCGTATTCTGCCTAATGCTCAAATATAAAGCTGGGCGGTCCGCCCCGTCCTTACATCTCATCCACATCAGATGAAAAGCGTATGTTGTAAGGTGGTGGGAAATGTGTACATGGAGATGAATGGCACTGATTTCAAGCATTCGAGATCTTGATTTCTCGATGAAATTGGTGGTGAATCCCGCCAATGACAACTTTGATATCTGCGCGCCCTCACCAGTTCCCGCTTTGTCCGCATTTGCCGCGTCGCTACAGTGCTAGGCTCCGCAGATAAACTGTCAACCATGCCCACAGCATCTGGAAAGAAAGACAGCGTCGACGTCGAAGTATCGAGTTGATACATACGACATCTGTTGATACTGTCTTTGGCTCCTGGGCTTTCTTCCCGGGATGTCGCTTCGTGGTGCTATCAACGTCACGCACAACAGTCCCGTGGCGTTGATTGCCCAGGGGCTCCCTTCGTTCCCGGCAGTATCCCGCCCAGTTGTGGGCCCTTCTCATGAGTCGTCGCTTATTGAACCCGCGAGAGGAAATTCCGACAGCATTCTTGCAGTTCAAAATTGCCATGCGATGCAGATAGTCCAATGACGGAGCCGATTTAGAGATACGTCGGCACCGATTCTTCGCCGAGTTAGTCAACGGCTCGCACCCGAAGGAGGTCGTCGGGACATAACCCTGGATGACCTGCCGCAAACATAGCAGGTCTGCCAATGTTAGCAGCGATGGCACGCAGGATAACGAAGTCGACTAGGCTCACTACTCGTTCCATTCCTCAATCCGGGAGAGACCGCCACCTAGGCTTCCTTCTCCGAGCTAGGACAAATCTCCAGTCCAGAAGGAATGCTCGCAAAAAGCAAGAGGCTTCATTCCCAACCATGAAGTTTCAAATCACCGGCTCTCCCCGTGACGATGCGAAACAAGTCATGAGTCCTGCTTCCCAGGAATTGATGTAGGTCGATATGCCTCGCCAACAAAGCCTCCAGATCCAACCAGGCTTCGACGCCACACAGACGCATCCATCGATACAACAAATGGTCTCGATCGGGATCTCTACTAATCGCACACATCATGAATCGACTCCAGAGACCAATTGCTTCATACTTGGTCCCCATCAGCGCTCCTGTATTGAGATGCCGGCATGATGAAACGTGCGCGGCCAAGGCATCGGCATGGTCCATGCCTGGTAAGGAGCAAGACTGTCAGTGAAACTGCTGGGATGGAAAGAACGAGCTTCACTCACTCCAATGCACTTTATGTGTGTCCATGGCCACTGTATGTAGGACAGCGTTGAGGGATATGCACGTTGCTCTAATGTGATAGAGCGCCTGGAGCTCCGGATAATCCCATCCTTCTTCGTGAGCCGGACAGACCTCCAGACCGATGGAGACGGAGTGCGAGGCGCCCCATGCAATCGCCTGGACACAAAACTCACGAATGCCCCAAAGCGATCCCAGGACMGTCGGATCGTTTTCCGCGATCCTCGAAACAATGTCGAGCAATGATCTGGTTTCCGGACGAGCCAAGCTAAAGACTCGAAATCCGATTGGGAGATGGGCGGGATACTGCGGACGCGAGGATGATGCGGTGGTTCTCACGATGGAAATCTCGTCGAGATTCTCTTTGAAGAGCTCTTTTGATCATTAGCAATGTAGCACGCACAGGGATTGAGGATGAAATTGCATGGCACGCACCCATGACGGCGTCCATCAGAGTGTCAATGTTTTGTTCTTCCAGTGCATTTGGTGGAAACTTCATACGACGCCACGCGGCCATGTGCATCTCGTACGCACTGTTCTCCCCATAACGGCAGCCTCGTTCCCAACCTGCCATCAGCGCGACGGCAACGCAAGTAAGGCTGTCTCGAACAGATGCCTGGATGGCGGAGTTGACCGCTTGCAGGGAAGCACTTCGCAAGTGGATGAGGCCGGTACCCATGCTGTGGAGCGCTGAAGGGGGTAGACCGCACGTGTTGGTGTGAGTCCCCGCCGCCATGACCGCGCATTGCCACAATGAAGTGTTGTGGGTGAGAGCGCCGTGGAGGATGTTTCTTGTAGATTTCTGGCCCAGACTGTTCATCTGCACGGCGGTCTCATACCATGATGATTCCGCGAGCAGTCTTGAAATGAACCATGGAGGCGGACCCTCTTCCGTTGCGTGACGTTTGGCCTTTGGACGTTCGAGCGCGGTGGAAGACTGTTGCCGCACCAGTTCCATGATGACATCGCGCTCTTTTTGCTTGATCGTGGCCAGACGTTTAGCTGCGCTCATCTGAGCGGCATGCTTGCGGACTTTTTTGTGCTCATCTTTTGTTCTGCCCACGCCACGGGCGGTAACGAACAGGGAGGATGAATTGGTTGGCACCTCGGCGACCCAGGTGAGCTCCGGCATGTTATCTATGTCTAGAAGACGTGGTGAAGAATTGAACTGGCCAGTCTCGCCGGATGCTCCCCGGGTCAAAGGTGCGGCTCTACTTACGATGTCTCAATGAGGAGTCAAAGGGAGGAGGTTCAGCTACGATGGAAGGTTTCGGCTCAAACACAGCGCGTCAATTTATTATTATTAAGCGGCTGCGATGATCCAAGCCGGAAGTCCTTCGAACACGACCATGTCGAAATAGGAAGATGCGCTTTCTGCTCTGGTCAGTAGTCTCTCTCATGATCAAGTTACCTTAGTCTTGTGTCTCCATGCATCGAAATGCGGGTAAACTGTAGAGGCCTCAAGAGGCGTGATAAACCTGKCCGGGTCTTCAGCTGGTCTGGCGGAGAAGGCGTCAAGGCGGTAGAGCGCTCTTGACAGCATCAGAAGGCTGTAGGAGTAGGAGTATCGTGAAGGAGGAATGGAATGGTGCATCATGTATGTGATCCGTGCCATGTGATGTACCTACTGCAAGTGTCTGGAAGATGGGTTGCGGCCAGCAGGATGGACCATTTAATGATAGCTTTCCTGCACCCTTTCCTTATCCATTTGCCACGCATGTCCAGCAAGATGGAAGACTCTGTGCAGGACCGCATCTTCTATCGGCATCATGAGCCTCGAAAGCGTGTGTTTGGGCCAAAGATAAGATACCTTGAGGCGGAAGAGGCTCTCATTAGCCTTTTCGGCCGGCAATCTTTCGAGTGCCACTTGTCCGCATCGTCACCGGCCTAGGATTGGGGAAACATTTACTGCAATTCCATTATTGACCACGACACTTGGTACTTCTTCCACTTTACTTTGCCATTTCATTCCACGACCACCTTTGGGGAGTTTTGCACAATCGAAAGCAAAATGAGCGCATAGATCCCTCCAACCCATCTTCTCCAACGAGATCCACGAACGAACGATTGCATCGCCGGGACATGCTGGCTTGAACACTCGCTACAAATCATTCCCCAACACCACCACCACCACAATGCGGCTCTTTTCCACCCTGGCATTCCTCTGCCTCCTCCCACTCATCGCTCTCGCAGCGGAAGATTACTACAAAGTACGCCATACGTCCAACCTCCAACAGCATCTCCCCCAACTAACACACCTCCCCACCTCCAGCTCCTCGAGCTCGACAAATCCGCGTCGGAACGCGACCTCAAAAAGTCCTATCGCCGCCTCTCCAAAAAGTATCACCCGGACAAGAACCCCAACGACGAAACCGCCCAGGACAAATTCACCCAAGTCAGCGAAGCCTACGAAATCCTCTCCGATCCCGAACTCCGCAAAATATACAATGCCCATGGCGCCGCCGGAGTCAAACAACACAAGGAGCGCGGGGCGGGTGGAGGAGGAGGACGTAATCCTTTCGACATGTTCAGTCAATTTTTCGGTGGTGGGGGACATTTCCACTCGGGACATGGAGGACAACGCAGAGGTCCCGAGATGAATGTACGCGTCAACATGCCTCTGAAGGATTTCTACACGGGAGCCGATCATGAGTTTAAAGTGGAGAAGCAAATCATCTGTGAGACGTGCGAGGGCAGTGGAAGTGAGGATGGGGAGAGGGATACGTGTAACAAGTGTGGAGGACAAGGGATGGTGATTCAGAAACAAATGTTGGCGCCGGGAATCTATCAGCAAATGCAGATGCAGTGTGATAAGTGTGGGGGAAAGGGCAGTACGGTCAAACACAAGTGTAAGAAGTGTCATGGGGAGAGGGTGGTGCGGAGTGTGGAGAGTTTTGATATCAGTGTGGAGAAGGGCATGCCGAAGGGTGTGAGAGTGCAGTATGAGAATGAGGGCGATGAGAGCCCGGACTTTGTGGCGGGGGATCTTTGGGTGGAGATTGTGCCGAGCGAGCCGGCTTTGGCCGCGGACCCGAATGAGAGGACGGATGGAGAGTTCTTTAGGAGAAAGGGCGATAACTTGTTCTGGAGAGAAGTATTGAGCCTGCGAGAGGCGTGGATGGGAGACTGGACGAGAAACGTCACGCATCTGGACGGGCACGTTGTGCAATTAAGTCGGAAGAAGGGAGAGGTCGTGCAGCCGGGCACGGTGGAAGTCATCCCCGGCGAGGGAATGCCGGTGTGGAAGTGGCAAGAAGGACAGGGTCCCGAGTATGGAGCACTCCACGTCGAGTACGTGGTTGTGCTGCCCGATCAGATGGAGAGCGGCATGAAGAAGGACTTTAGTGCGACGTGGGAGAAGTGGAGGAAGAAGAACGGCGTGGATCTCCACAAAGACAGTGGAAGGCCGTCGCCAAAGCACGATGAGCTGTAGAGTACTGGTTGCATTGTTGCCTGGCTGATCAGGGCATCCTCGTGTCTACAGGACAAGTCATTGTAACGATAGTCTCTCCTCGGGCTTGATTTAGAAATAGAGATATCCATTTGAAGACATCAGTCCAGCTTCCTTGACATTGACAGTGGCTTGCCGATCTGGGTGCTGGATATCCAGCCCGCATGATTGTCTCTGTGAAGACGAGCGAGGCCCATTCTGAGTAGCAAACGCCATCGAGCGGTCAAAGGGGTATGACTACTCCAAGATCTTTCCGGAAACGACTCACTGATTGCAGCTTGTGATGACAATAATCCCGMATTACAAGAGATCATACCAGACGAACGCGGGTGGAGCGGAAGACTTGCTTGGAGGAAARACGGGGCGGAACAACACCCACTCATGATGTCCTCTCGTCCAAGCCGCCAAATTGTGTTGGCCAGACTTTCTCAATGTCTCGTTCTCATCTCCAACGCTAGGCACGCGGGAACGAAAAGTGGTCATAAAGGCAGCGTCTCCAGGCCTGGTCTCAATATGAATACTTTACGTGTGAGCCACGTCCCAGCGGGCAGTAGCGTGATCGGGCAACAGCCCGTCAAGCCTGTAGCACCAACACGAGCGTTACATTACTGACGCATGTTAGCAGTTCCAGTTCAATCACCTGGCTCGGAATCCAAAGCTGATGGGATGCAAACAATATTCGTGGATGGACCGATTCCTCACCATCAAGTGATGAATGCGTTGCCTTGGACACGAAAGTGACGATCCCGTCACCTCATTGCATCGTTACGAATATTATTGTCTTGATGCTGAGCCTTACACCCATCTTCAAGGTCGAGCGGGAGCAGGCGGCGCGTGGCCCTTCTTCGGACCTGCACTGGGGTCTTTGGGATTGAGCCTACTGTATTTGGTGAAGATAGCACCGGCTGTTCTCCCGGGTAAAAGCTTGGCCAGATCATCCCAAGAAAGTCCATCTTTCGCACGCCCCGCTTGCAGAAGAGTTACTTCTTCGGGACGCCAAGGTCTCATCGTTTTGACACTTCTTACATTGCGTGCTTGCCATTGTTCAAGCAAAGCCTCGTGTTTTGGCGAGTATTCTCGTAATGAGGCTTTGCGGGTGGGTAAATTTATGCCCGGCGCAGCTTCTTCTGGTTCCTTCAGCATCTCTGCTTCGAGAAGACGCAAGCGGCTCGCGATCGAGGATCTCGGCCGCTGAAGCTGTTTGGCCAATTTCGACAAGGATGTTCCATCGATCATGCCAGCCCTGATCGCCTGGTCCTCTGCCGGCGTGAATCTCCAGCTGGCAGGCGGCCTCAAAGTTCGTAAATACGGGTTTCCTCTGATGCACTGAGCCACACCATGGCTTGTCCGGCCACACCCGAGACTCTTTGAGATCTCCAGGACGGAGCTTCCTTGGCGGAGCCCGGAAGCAATGGTTTCCACCTCTGCCTCTGAATAATTCCAATACGTCGTCCCCTTGGGGGCGCGCACCATCCCATAGCCATAATACACCGTTCTCTCACAGAGACCTAATCGCCTCGCTATCTCGGATATTGAGAGCCCTTCCTGCTCCTTCAAGCGCTGTATTTCCGCATTTCGCATCTCACTGGATGGTTTTCTGGGGGGGCTTCTCAGGCACTGCGCATCTTCTCGGTGTCGTAAGTAATTGWAAAAACGAGATTGAACAGAGGAGGGATGGCGGTCCAATGCATCAGCGATGTTTGAGTAGCTGTGCCCTGCCTTGAGAAATTTCACAATCATTTCGTCTTCATCCGGTGTGTAGTTTCTTCTTTTGCACACAGTGGCGTGACCTCGCCATTGTGTAGAAGGCGCGTGGATCCTTCTCCATGGAAGCGTGGATTTGAGCCGGAGCACCATGCCTGTGATGGAACTCTTGGACATGGTACTACGCAAAGAAGGACAGGGAGGTAGAGGTCATACCTTGAGGTGTGGTCGTCGGACTTCGGACTCGGATTCGGCAGTGTCAGCTCTATCACGTGAGATCAATCACGTGAGATCAAGGAGAGGCACTACTTAGAAGCGCTAGGGTTGGGGTTGGGGTAGTGTGAAGGAAGCTGGATACTACGGTCAACGACTGTTGTCGACATGTCGCCCACACTAGTTTGGCCAGATGCCGCAAAATCACGGGGTATATTAATCAATGTCTGTCGTAAGCACTGCATAAAACATGTTCTGTCATCGCGTCCTGTCCCGCCCGCATAGCAATTTTCTTCAAAACAATCCAACACATTAAGTCCTCCAAGATCCTTTCTACGAAGCTAGAGCAGCGTTCTGTGTCGTCTCGGCGGTTGGGTATGGTGGGTTCGAGCTGTTCAGCTCTGCCTGCTGCTGGGCCTCAAGGGCCTCGACACGCTGGTGATCGGAAGTTGGGGCTTCGATGCGCTCCTGCTGCGGCTCGCCCATGGCATTAGAGCCGATTTTGCCAGCATTAGAGTTGATTGGCTCCACATCGAGCGACCAGCCTCTCAAGGCAGTCTCAGCATCGTTCAGAATGTCCTTGCCACCCTCAGCACCGGTGAAAGCCGCGCGATCCTGGCCAGGCACAATTGGAGTGTCGTCCAGCATGTTGATCAGTCGTCTTGCCTGCTGGGCGAGAATGATTTGCTTCTCGGCACGCTCGATGACGGCGGCAGTGTGCAAGTCATAGGCCTCCTTGAACTTTTGGCGTGTGACATTTGTGAGCTGAGCGTCAGCAACAAGGGATTGAGCCTCGGCGCGGACAAGCTCCTGCTCGAGAGTGACAAGCTTGGTGGACTCGGGCTCCTTGTACTTGAGCTTTTGGATCTCGTCCTGGATCTTCTGCTTTTGGTTGCGGGTAGGTGCAACACTGGCCTCGGTATTGCGGATTTGCTTGAGCACACCGCGCGACTCCTCCAAGTTTTGCGCAAAGAGATCCTCCTGCTCGGCGATTTCGGCGAGTAGTACTCCCAGCTTGTCGGAGATGTCACTGACAGCCTCGTCCTCGGTGCTCTCACCCCACTCGCTCAATTGCGATGCAAGGGACTGAGACTCACGCCCGGCTTGCTCGTAAGCGCCAATGGCGTGGTTTTGTGTCTTGATGAGCGATCGCAGCTTCTTCGACAGCTCAGGAGCTCCTAGCCCACGGAACGAAGACATGGCGAAGCGGTGCTTGGGGGCGTTGTCATTGTTGGAGCCCTTCTTGGAGCGAATCGAGTGCGAGCGACCGATGTTCCTATGACAAGGCCCGCGTTAGTATGGGAGGAGTAACAAGATGGTCTTGGTGGCATACGTACATTTTGGCGCTTTGAAGAAGTTTGTTGGTGGTTGATAGAGTATTAAGCCGTCCGGGGTATGGCAGGACGAGTCAGTTAGATACCAAAGCAGAAGATTGTAGAGGAGCGGGAAATGGTGGTTGTGTCGTTCGAGTGTGAGCAATGACGTAGCCACGGCGGTGGTCTCGGCCTCGGATCACCGCGCATCATCGAACTCTGCATCTCTGCTATGCCATCAGCCGACCGTAGCTCTGGGACTTGAACAAAGAAACTTGCGGCCAAAGAAACCTTTGCTGGACGAGAAGTGGCATAGCGGCAGTCATCGCATAGAACTTTCGACGATGACGTACCTTCCGGTCACACCGACTGACACGCGGGCATTGTTGTCTCTTTCACAATTCACAACCCTTGAGGAAGTCGTCGTATCGCCAGCAAAGCCGTCGCCCAAGAGCGGGAGGGCGCGGGACCGCTAGGAGTGCTGTAAGGCAGTCCTACACCTGGGTCCTCGCCCAGAATGAGGGATGTTTGGTACAGACAGGGGAGYCGAACATTCACAGGACTTGCTTCCACTTCCACGTGTCGGTGCATGACTCTCCCACAGAGTCTATGTGTTACAACACCCCGCGGCATCTGAAATGCAGATTCCCTCGTGCTAAAAGCAAAAGACATCACCAAAGAATATCCGAGGGACGTTCGTGATGGCAATCATGTCGACGGCTTCAGCCACTCATACTCTGCCGGTTGCCTTACTATCGACCACGGAACCGGGCCAACTAAATTTACACCCCTACAATGCCAACTTCGTTTATGATAATGGATGCCTTCTATTCGCCACAGCCCATTGGTCTCGTAGAAGCTGCCAAGCTTGCTACTTCGAGCAATCAAACAGCTATATTTCGTGGTATGAGCCGTCCCGAGCCACTATCGCACCAGAAATATTCTCGCCCATGTCGCCCGCCAAGAACAGGGTGACATTTCCAACGTCGTATAGCTCTGCGACTGGCTGCTTCGCCTGATCGACCGAAGACACATCATTTGCAATCCTTTGGACACGGTCAGTCGAGTTGCTGGTGCACCAAGAGGAAACCACAAAAGAAACACCTACCTCTCAGTCTTCATCAGCGCATGCATATTCTCCTTGGCGGCCTCGTATGATGTTTTGTCTCTTCCAATCGCAACTAAACATGTCAGCCACACGTTCATTGATAGACCATCGCAGGACTCACCAGCACCCAAGACAATATTGCACCTTACTCCTCTCTTCCCGAATTTTGACGCCAGGTCTTTGGAGAAGTCGATCTATACAGCAAGTCAGAAAAAGAAGTTCCATCTCAAGACAGCCAGTGCAACCGACCACGTTCTGCACATGAGCAGCTTCCGGGTCATGAGCATCACCCATAACAGTGACGAGAGCTCCTTTACCTCTTGCTCCATCCGCAATTACCTTGGCCAGACCCTCCATCAATTCCACAGCATCCTTCACGCCCTCCTCCTGCCCAGCTTCCACGATGTTGATCACGACATCCATTCGTTGCTGGTCATATCTGTCCTCCACAATCTTCATAATTTGCTCACTCGAAACGTCTCCGGGAGAATTCTGCTCGTACTGGAAATGGGTTCCTAGCCCGGCGTTCAAAGACTCATCCTTTGGGCGAGAGTCGACACCTAGTACCAAGGCGTTTGCTTTGAGGAGGGTTTTGGAGATTGTAATGCCCAGAGGGCAGCTGCAATTAAGCACGACGCACACGCAGAATTGCAGATTCAATGGATTTGTTCTTTCGATGATTGACATGATTTCTGGTTCAAAGATTCTTGCATGCAAAGTGCTGCAGATAGAAGAATCTCCAGAGCGTCCTCCCCTTCATTGCCCTACCTCAAGAACCCCGCATGGATAGTCGGACGTTTGGCTTGTCCTTCCACTCGTGCGAGCTGTGTTGCGCTGATCRTTGAGCCTCCGGTATCGAGCGCACATTGCTACACAGCAGCATGCAAGTGTCTTGTAGGTTGCTGTCGAGAAGTCGTCGATGCCGTGAAGCTGAAAAAGAAGTCATTCTAAACTGATGTGGATGGCATCATAAATTGTTGATGCCTCAGGATTCTATACCTCGGTCAAAATCAACTCACGCCGCCACGCCACGCCACGCAACTCCTCCATCCCACCTCATCACAATCCATGAGTCGATCTCATCGTTCATCTCACGAGGCTGACGCGTTGTCACGATTTCACAAGCACACGCGGAATTAATATGGTCCGGAGGCACCACGCGGCACAGCGGTGAGTCTGACCAGTAGAGGAGCGTCGGGAATAGTTGAGTTCATCATTGTTCCTGAGGTCATTCCAAACAGGCAGCTATCTAGCCAGAAGGAAGCTATGAGTTCGCAGCTAGCTGCCACATGCATGCCGATGCATCCGTGAGTTATCGCTTTTCAAAAGCAATGCACGCCACCAGAACACACACTCCCCATTCCCATTTTTAGTATCTCAACTTCTCACACACAGAGCTTCCCAAGCAAGAATGTTGAGAGGTGCGGCATTTTCAGTTCTGGCTGTTGCAGGCTGGCTGCAGTGCGCGACAGCACAGCAGGTCGACCCGATAGTCATCAAGGGCTCCAAGTTTTTCTATTCGAGCAACGGCACGCAGTTCTTCATCCGAGGCGTAGCATATCAGCAAGACTTTACTCCAAGCAGAGGAGTTAACACTACTGGTTACAATGATCCGCTCGCGGACGGGAGTGCATGCGCCAGGGATCTTCCATACTTGACGCAGCTGAGGACGAATACCGTGCGCGTCTATGCTATTGATCCGACCAAGGTGAGAAGATGCTATGAGGAAGCTTCCCCTCAGACTGATGCGTTTCAAAGGATCATACAGAATGCATGACCATGTTTGCCAATGCTGGCATATACGTTCTGGCCGACTTGTCTTCTCCTCAAGAATCGATCAACCAGATTGATCCTCACTGGAACCTCGATCTTTACTCTCGCTACACAAGGCAAGTCAGGTGGTGGATGTAGAATTGGTACTATTTGCTGACTACTTTGTTAGCGTGATCGATGCAATGGCCAACTACTCGAATGTCCTGGGTTTCTTCGCCGGCAACGAGGTTGCGTTTGCGCCCAACAGCACCGATGCTGCTCCGTTCGTCAAGGCTGCGGTTCGGTTAGTAGCCAGATGTCGTTGCGAAGTATGCTTTCTCTGACAATATGACAGCGACATGAAATCCTACATCAAGTCCAAGAAATACCGCTCCATTGGCGTAGGCTACGCTACGAACGACAATCCGTACATCCGTGTCCCTCTCGCGGACTACATGAACTGCGGCGATAATCAAGATGACGCGATCGACTTTTGGGGATACAACGTCTACTCGTGGTGTGGAGACTCTACATTTGAGGAGTCTGGATACGCTGATAGAACCGAAGAGTTCAAAAGCTACTCCGTGCCTGTGTTTCTGGCGGAGTACGGATGCAACAACCCTCAGCCGAGAATGTTTGGAGACACTCCCGTGTTATATGGCCCGGATATGGAGGGCGTTTGGAGCGGAGGAATTGTCTATCTATACTTCCAGGAGGTCAACGATTACGGTAAGCAGGTTGACTACGGCACATACAACGCYTGCAAGTCGAGCAGTAGAAA
Source organism: Ramularia collo-cygni (assembly GCF_900074925.1). Classification (NCBI taxonomy): domain Eukaryota; kingdom Fungi; phylum Ascomycota; class Dothideomycetes; order Mycosphaerellales; family Mycosphaerellaceae; genus Ramularia; species Ramularia collo-cygni. Next base: position 689,646 of record NW_019716255.1, read on the forward strand.
CGTGCTGACAGATTTCAAGGTCTCGTCTCTGTCGACGGCAACACCGTTTCCACTCTACAGGATTTTGACAATCTCAGCTCCCAAATCGCAACCGTATCGCCCACCGGTCCGAACTCCGCATCATTTTCTCCCACGAACTCCCCACAAGCCTGTCCAACTCAAGATGCCAACTTCAGCGCTGCGGCATCTCCTCTCCCGCCGTCTCCGGATGTGGAACTCTGCAACTGCATGTTCAGCGCCCTGGAGTGCACAATCTCCAACGACGTCACGTCTGAAGACTATGGCGACCTGTTTGGTGTAGTCTGTGGATTGGAAGACGGCATCTGCGATGGCATCGCTGCGAATGGCTCAACCGGACAGTACGGACCTTTTGGAATGTGCGATTCAAACCAGCAGCTGGGGTATGTGTTGAACGAGTACTACCAAGCACAAGGTCAGAACCCTAGTGCCTGCGATTTTTCGGGCTCGGCCGCCACACAGGCTGTCGCCACGCCTACGGGAAATTGTGTGGCTGCTCTCAGCTCTGTAGGTTTCAGTACCAGTGGAGGAGGTGGAGCAGGCGGATCAGGGGGAAGTGGGTCCACGCAGACAAAGAACGGCGCCGCGAATAGTATTAGCACGGTTGCCGGAGTAGATGTCGGATATTTCACTGTCGGGATCATAACGTGGGTGGCTGTGGTCTCTGGCGTGGGTATGATTGTGCTGTGAGGAGGCTTGAGGATACAGTGAGTAATCTTTACGAAATTAATGCCGAACGACTTTGATGTTCTCATCCAAGACAACATTGACACAGTCATCATGGGAGTTGAAATGCAACTCAGAAAATCGGTATTATTAAGATCGATTGAAAGAGAAACGTCGACGAGAGTTGTCGAAAATGAGACGGATGCCTTGAATCTATCAGACAACCACTCGCCACTTGGCATTCTTGCCAACTCGGGCCTTGACTTGGTAATCCATCTCTTCGATTCGGCGCTCGACCGTCCAGTGCAAATTCGKCATCGTCTCTTGAACAGGTCGGTAGCGTCCCATATTACATCGCACTTTCTTGACCCAATTGTCAGAATCGTTCGGTTGAACTCTGACTTTGATCGGCCAATACTCCAGCACCCACCAGCCCTTTGCATCTACAAGCTGGTCGTTGAGCGGCGAAATAGCATCGAAGTAGTCTTCTACTTGTTCAGGTACCTGCGAACCGTTAGCATCTTATGACCACCTACATTACAAGTCCCAAACTCACCCAATGCTCATTGAGCTGCTCCTTCTCATCATCATGCCAGATCTTCAACTTATAAACTCCTTCATCCCCATTATCGTTGTCGTGAGCACCGTGGTCTTCCAAAGCAGAAGTAGCTCTTTTGATTCGAGGTTCAATTTCTCCAGCATTGTATTTATCTCTCAAATGCTTTGGAGGATCATCCGTAGGTCGACCAAGACTTACATATTTCGGCCACAGGGTATGAACATCCATCCCTTCCTCTGCGAGACGATGTGTATTGAAGATGATTCCAGTGTCGCACTCGAAACATTGTCGGATCATCCAGCGGAGAGGAATCTGCGAAAGCTTGTGGCGTACTTCATTCTTTACAGCTCCTCCTCCACAATCTGCGTGACAGCCCGTGAACCAGACTTCAAGAACGTCAGTTTCAGATGTCGGTGACGCTACTCGCTCGTGTTCATGTCCGTTGGCATGGTCATGGTTTGCACCTAGATCTGGACTATTTCGTGCAGCTTGGCCCCGTTGTTGCTGGTGGAGAGCGGCGATTCCTCTGCTGGGCGTGTTGTGTACAGCAGCAACTTTCCAACCATCTGTTTCGCTATCGCGGTACTGGAATCGAGAGATCTTGAACTTGGCTCTTCGTTCATCGAGACCCATTGCGTGGCGGAAGTATAGTGGTCTGTTGGTGGGTGTGCTGCTCAGGGGGAGCTTTCGAGGGATGAGTCCTACGGAAGCGACTGAATCGAAGACACCGACCTGTTGAAGCCAGTGAGCTATGTTTAACATTGTAGGCCGACCAGACTCACGAAGTGGACGTTGACCTCAACACAGAACGTTTTCTTAAAGTCACGGCTGGACTTCCATCCTGCTGGGCTGTCGTCTTTGTAGAACTCGTAGGCGAATTGGACCTGTGAGACGTTGTGTGCAGGGAGAAGTCCGACTTTATGGATCATTCCTACGCAGGTACTTTAAGGCTTGATCACAATCCGAAGTTGGGAATGCCACTCACCCGCTAGACATCTTGCAGTATAAGCGCCTCGAGAGAAGCCGAACAGACATATCTTGTCCCMTTCATTATACGCTTGCATCAGGAACATGTAGGCGTCTTTGATATGCTGTGGGGAGCAGTCAGCAACAAATGATGTAGAAGAAGGCTTGAAAGGTTTAGCAGGCCACTTACGACTCCCAGACCACTTCCAACGGCCATATCCATTGCAGCGTTGAGTCCATTGCTCAAACCACCACCGTCATATGTTCCAATACCAGATTGGTAGTACACGACTTGAGACGGAWCATCTTTCTTCAAACAACTGACAATATGAACGATGTTAGAGTTGTCGCCATCGAATTTGTCGCCAGTTCCATCGAGGCATATTATAAGAGTTCGTGCTTTGACCTTGTACGTCTCTGAGTTGCACACTGCGCGAATGTGCTTGGGTACCTCGGCCGGCGGTACATGAACTGAGGGCCGCYCCTCAGTGTCGGGGGTCACGAAAGGAGTTTCGGACGACATGATGAGCTGGGGTCTGAAACTTGGCGCAGGAGAAAGAAGATTGTCAAGAACAGAGCTGAAGCACTATGGGGAACGTGAACTCCAAGAAAAAAATGGTCGGCTTCCTGCAACGCATGGAACGTGGCGAGCTCATCCACACACCAAAGATGTACGGGAGGACATTCATCACACGCCCGACGCCGCGGCTGCCGTTGGTTGCAATAAAGTTCAATCCACGGGGAGTTGATGAATGGTCGTGACCCACCCACAAACCCCTCCTACCGATTCATCGTTGCTGCAGCTGCTTCCTAGTTGTCTGCAGGCATAGCGAGACACTTGCCCCTTTGAGGCATTGCAGGGATGGTTCAAGAGCCGATCCGTGCTGAAGATGTCCGCTATTGGCTCGGGGCTACGGACCGCGCCCGATCGGGAAGCCTGCGATCGACACACACGAGGGGGAATTCGGTCGACGGATTGACCTGATTGACCTCACCTGCAGCTACATGCACGCCTCCAAATCCATGACACTGGATCCCAGGGCGGTATTTCTACCCCCTGAAAACTACTTCTTGTATCGCGCCGAGAGTGACGTCTGGGCCTGCATGTGACGCCATGCGATTGCAACGGGGACGATGCACTGTCTCTGTGTCGTGCAAATCCACATACTTCGCACGTCCGTTCGCATGGCTTAGCGCCCCAACGAGCAAAGACACACACCTAGTACCGCGTTGAACTAATGTACGCATGGCGATCTTGACGGCGCCACGGTTATGCGCTCCCATCTCGACCAATTGCCATCGCCACATTACCATCCATGTTCGGATCGTGCTATGCATGGAGATGCTTCAGCAACACCCGAGCGCTCGTGCTTTGCGCCGATCCATCCCATCTTACGACGGGAGTATGCACCATGCAAGCTGTGTGTGTATCTCTCGTGGTTTCTCTCGCTTAATCTACGTCTTTTTCCTGAACTCCCCATTTTTCTGYGTCGTCGTCTTCTCCTCACTGTACAGCTTTCACATTGATTACAGCAAAATGGCAGGCGGATCACTCAAGTCCTTCATTGGGTCAATACGTAGGAAGCCGTCTACTGCGCCGTGAGTAAAGAATGCACCCATATTGAATGTGACTTGAACCTAACAGCGTTTCCAGCGACCGAAAGAGTAACTCTGAGGCGACTGGTCAATCAAATGGCGAGAAGACATCTTTGTTGAGCGACCTTCGAGGTCTGGGACCCGGAAAGGTCAAGATGCTCGCAGGAGCTTTGGTTGATCTTGCGTCGGGAGAACCACTGGACGATAAAGAACTATTGCTAGAGAACGGGGTGGCTATGCTGCAATCGCTTCCTCTGAACAGCGGTATGTCTTGTAGCCTTTGTAGGCCTTCTTATTGCTAAACCCTCCCAGGACTGTCTTCCACTGTGTCGAATGGTTTCATCTCAATGCTTTGGGGCGACCTTCCACATCCTCCAGCGACCTTGGCCGGTCCCACGACAAGATACAGACGACACGATGGTGGGAACAACAACCCATTCCAGCCTGAAATGGGAAAAGCTGGCACACCGTACTCTCGAAGCGTTCCTCCAAACACTCCCAAAGGACCAAACCTCCCAGACCCCGAGCTTGTTTTCGAGCAGCTTTTGAAGCGAACGGGGCCTTTCCGCGAGCACCCGTCTGGGCTGAACAGACTGTTCTTCTCTTTCGCTACAATTGTCATCCACGAGTGTTTCCAGACCAATCGCGAACAACCTTGGATTAACGATACCTCCAGCTACGTTGACCTGAGTACCCTGTATGGAAATACCGAGAAAGAGCAGCCTCGAGTTAGGACATATAACAATGGTCTCATTTACCCCGACTCAGTTGCTTCGGAGAGAATCATGATGGTATGTAGACATGCTTGTCTGTGAAGATGTTTTCTAATGCTGAGATTCGCAGATGCCTCCTGGTGTTGTAGCTTTGATGATCATGCTGAGCAGAAACCACAACTCCATCGCAGACTCCCTACTCAGCATCAACGAAGAGGGCAAATACAAACCTTGGGATAGCCTCAGCGAAGACCAGCAGAAATGGTAAGTCTCCAACGTATTTGAGAAGGAATCACAAACCCTGACCGGCTCGTGTAGGCAAGACAACGACATCTTCCAACTTTCACGCAACATCAACGTCGGTTTCTTCGCCACGGTCGTCCTGAGAGACTATGTCGCCAGCATCCTCAACACCCCCCGCGCCAATTCGACCTGGTCACTGGACCTCGGAGCTGAGATTAAAAAAGGAGGACAACGTGTCGAAAGAGCTACAGGGAATGTCGTATCCACAGAATTCGCGGTGCTGTACCACTGGCACGCAGCTCTGAGTGCCGCTGATGCCGAATGGATGGAGGATATCCTCCGAGACAGCCTTCCAGAGCTCGGTTCCATCGACGACGTGAACGTAGAGTCCTTCAAGAAGGTCATGTACGTTCAGGGACACAAGCTCAAGGATACTCCTCCCCGTCTATGGACTTTTGGAGGACTACAGAGAGGACCCGATGGTCGTTTCGCCGACGAGGATCTCGCTGAKATCATCAAAAACTGCGTCGATGAGCCCGCACACGCTTTCGGCGCGCATGGAACTCCCGCGAGTTTGAAAGTCGTGGATATCATGGGTCAGCTCCAGGCTCGCAACGCGTTCAACGTCTGTACGATGAATGAATTCCGTGCGTATCTGAACCTCAAGAAGTATGCTAGCTTTGAGGAGTGGAATCCGGATAAGGAGACTGCTCGCTCTGCAGAGCTTTTGTATGGTCATATTGATAATTTGGAGCTGTACCCGGGATTGATGGCAGAATGTACCAAGCCCGCCATGCCTGGAAGTGGAGTCTGTCCTGGACAAACGACTGGCCGTGGTATTCTGGATGATGCTGTCGCGCTGGTTCGTGGGGATAGGTATTTGAGCTACGATCTGAACAGCTCCACGCTCACCAATTGGGGTATTTCAAAAGTGGGAGATCTTCCAGCTGGATGCTATGGCGGTAAGTTTCTGAGCGCTGTTTCGATTAGTCTGTTAAAGCTGACAAAAGATGTTTCTGACAGGTATGCTTCCTCATATCCTTTTCACGGGTCTCCCAACTGCTTTTTCCGGAACTTCTCCCTACGWTCTGCTACCATTTTACACGCCAAAGGCAGTAGCAGAGATCCTCAAAGGCAACAAAGTCATCGATCAGTACGATCTCAAGGTTAGTCTCTAATCCCCTATCCAAGCGAATAATGAGCCAAGGTCTAATCCTACCACAGCGCAACCRAAGCGATGGCACAGTAGCCGCAGTGCACACTCAAGAGGCTTGCAAAGCCGTCTTCCAGGACCAGGTCAACTTCGAACCAAAGTTCCAGACCCCAAAGACAGACGTTCTCAACAAAGTATTCTACGAAGACGGCTTCGAGCTCAACATCGCCAAGTTCTTCCGCGAGCACACGGCCTACCTGATCAAATCCAGCTCGTTGAAGTACGCCGGATCCAAGAGGTCGTTGGACGTTGTGCGCGACATCACCAATGTCACGCCAATCATGTGGCTTGCTCTGCGCTTTGCCATYCCACTGAAGACAGTCGACTCGCCAAAAGGTCTTTTGTCACTGCCTCAGCTGTTTGACATGTTTGTGGTGCTGTTCATTTACCAGAACTTCAATATCATCCCCGTAAGTCACTCGCTGCTTGATGCTCAATGGCTCGGATTCCTGCTGACTCGTATTCTCAAAGGCCAACGAATGGAAGCTACGTGAGGCATCTAACGCTGTCGAGCCAGTGCTCCGTCAAATCATCGAGACTCACCTCAAGACGCAACAAGGATTGAAGGAGAAGTTGATTGATGCCATGGCCAAGGGCTCATCATACGAGGTCGGTCCGGAAGCCGATCGTCTCTACCACGCTCTGAACGACTCGAAGAAGCCGATTGGTGATTTGGCCACAGACTGCATTGGAATGGGAGCCCCAATTGCTGGAATCGTTTCGCAGCAGGGTTCTCTGCTGATCGAGATGTTCCTCAAGCCCGAGTACCAACAGTACAAGGAGCGTATCGTAGAGCTCGCCCACAAAGAAGATGCAGCTTCCGATAAGGAGATGCAAGGCTTTGTGTTTGAAGGCATGAGACACGCCGGTATTGTTCCCGGATTTCCTCACGTCGCGGTCAACGACACCACGGTGCAGGATGGTGAGAACGGGCTTGTCTCCATCACACGAGGCCAGATTGTGCTAGCAGCGACTTCCAGCTGTGCCATGGACCCAATAGCATTCCCAGACCCCGAGAAGCTGAACCCACGCCGTCCAGTCGAGGCCTACAACACCATGCTCGGCCAAGGCCTCCACTCTGATATTGGTGCGAGACTGATCGGTCCGGCCCTCGTTGCTACTCTCAAGGAAGTCTTCAAGCTCAAGAACGTCCGCGCTGCTCCTGGAAAACGAGGCTGCTTCACTACAACCGAACGTCAAGTCGGTGGTGTGCCCATGAAATTGTTCTTGGATCCTAACTGCAAGGAGTCGCCCATCCCCACGACGCTGACAATTGAGTACGATGAGTAGGGTGGTAGTGTGCTGTCAGAGAAAACCTGACAAGGAAGGTGACCGTGAGATTCTAGTAGATAGTCAATACCCATCAATGTTTGTGTGCCTCATCCCAAGTCATCCAAGAACGGCATTCAGTCTCGATATCGCAAAGATGTTCAAGATCACCAACACGTTGGATCTCGGAGCGTCCCGAACATGGAATTAATATGGAATTAGTCCGAGTGAATGTGCCATCCATTGGCCCACGCGACGGATGAAAAAAAAAACAAGATCGGGTTCTTGTAGATTCAGGGCCAGAAGGGAGATTTTTTTAAGGTTTGAATGTTGGCTGAAAGATTGACCAATCGCAGATCGCAGACAGCTAAATTCACCACATCAGTTCCGATTTGAAGGAGCCAACCACTTCTGCTCCTTCCTACTTGATCTGAGTTGTTTCGGAGAAAAGCCAGGAAATGGTTAGTACGATTGCATGCGATCGAATCAGCTCTGCATGGTAGCACAAGAAATCTTAGGTTGACGCTGAAGACTCTCTATATCACCTCCCTAGCGTGCTTTTGCCTCGACACTCAAATCTCTCTCCTTCACCTCTATGGTCTGCCAACGACAGGACCCCTATGCGGCCAACTCGACGGTGGCCGTCTACCTTTGCTCCACCCCGTCCTTGCAATGAAAGCCTGCCGTGTTGTGGCGGTTGCGAAATAGCGGGAGATGTCGAAGGATGGGTATATAACCCCAGCCCTCGTCAGCCTCAGATAGGTTGAATCGATCACACTCTTGCACACCAATCGTTTGGTGGTTCTTCTTCACATTCCTTCGTTTAGACATTCGCTTGCCATTTAGGCACTTCCATTCCTTTCCAATCATGTACAAATCCTTCAGCCTTCTCTTGGTCGCAACGGCCGCTCTGGTTAGCAATGTTGCGGCCATCCCGGTGGTATCACGCCAGAGCGCGGAATCGGTTCCAGTTATGCCAGGCAGTGTCGAGGATATTATCATCACCGCCGGGAATACATTGAACGCCACCAACCCTGTTGCCACACCAAGCCACTCCAACGAAACAACCTTTAGCATTACTGCGAACTCTAGGCTGCCGATGAACCTGGTCAACAACATCGGTGGTTCAGTCAACGCGTACGTGACTGGTCTGGATCCAAGTGGCCGTATTGTCTTCGTCCAGCCCAATGGACAATTCTATTATCCGCCTGCAGATGCTTCGTACAACACTCCTCGGGAGGTGTTCGCAAATGTCGCCATTCCTCTCAACACAGGGTAAGTCCGTCCAGTGGTTGTTGACGATGTTCGTTCTTGTCTGACTCGGTCATAGCAAGGGCTCCACCACCCGGGTCGTGATGCCAGATTACATCTCAGCAGCACGAGTATGGTTCGCGCAGGGCAACCTCCACTTCTATTCGATCTGGGCCGGCAATGCTCCAGGTCAAGTCCAGCCATCTTTTGCCAACCCCAAAGATCCCAGCGCGRCCATCAACTGGGGCTTTGTTGAACTCACAAACAATGCTGGTGGTCTCTACGCCAACTTGTCTTATGTAGACTTTGTCGGTCTTGCCTTGGGAATGTCCATCAAGCGCGGCAACGGCGTGACCGAGTGAGTGTTTCTTCATTGCGCATCCTGAGTGATAGACTGACATGCCATAGCACCGTACGTGGTCTTGGTGTCAATGGTGTTCGCAACGTGTGCAACCTCCTGGCCAAGCGACAGGCAGGCGGAAACCAGCCTTGGGGCCAACTCTGCCAGTCCGGATCCAATGGCCCTCTCCGTGTTGTTGCCCCTTACCCCTACCAGGTCGGTGGCAATGGAGCATTCGCCAACTACTTTACCAACCACGTAAATGCTGTTTGGCATCATTATACCAACAATGACCTCGTCATCGACACGCAGACTGGTAGTGGCCGGGTCGCTTGCCGTGTCCGTGGCGGAGCGTTGCAATGTAATGGAGACAATCGCTCCTACAACAAGCCCACGGCCGGCGATATCTTCGGATGCAACTCGGGTCCTTTTGCCATTTTCGGATCAGACAATGGTGTGCACCGTGCTATTGTTCCTCGTCTGTGTGCCGCATTCAACCGTGGAACTCTTCTGTCTGGCGGTGGAAACCTTCAGCCTGGTCCTGCTGCTTCGACTTATTACAAGACCACTCCGGCAAACTATTACAGCGCCTTTGTCCACCAGAACCAGCCTGATGGACGCGGCTATGCTTTCAGTGAGTTCCTTCCCTGTCTAGAATCCTTAAGATGCACGTCAGCTAATCGTCCCATAGGCTATGACGATGTGAACCCAAGCGGTGGAATTGACCAAAGTGGTACTTTGGCAGATGGTAACCCGCAACTTCTCACCGTATACGTTGGTGGAGCTTAGATATGCCCCCGACGATAAATGTCCTTCTTCATGTACATATTTTGAAGATACAAATCGATGCTACCATTTTTGAATTAGCAAGAGTTCTGATCATTACTGCTCAACTGTACAACCGCTGATTCTTGCGTGAAGAGGTGTTGCCTTGAACAGAACCAATACGTTATGCTCTCAGCTCACCTCTGTACAGCATGTTAGTGCTTGTAAATGAGCATCATCAAGCTGTTGCGATTCCTCTCCAACGCGTCAAATAGTCCACTCTAATGGCCAATGTCGTGCAAATTGTGTGGACGCCTCGAGCAACCGCAATACTCTACCTCGCACTGCCCTCGTCGTCGCGTCGAGATGTGGCCGTGAAAATTGAGGAGGTGAGAGTCTCCACTTGGGGCGCGCGGCCCGTGGGAAAAGCTCTCCGATGATTCGCCCAAGGTCCACCTCGCGTGAAGTCCGTGGCTTTGCTTGATGTCATCCACCGCGCTTCGGAGTTTCATCAGGATTTTTGGTGTGAAAGATCTTCGCCTTCGCCTTGGTGTCGTGCGTCGTCGTGACAGGAAAGCTCGACGAAGGCGATGCCGTGCCAGCCCAATGACTGTTCACTGGAGGGTTAGTCGAGCAGGGAATGCAGATGGATCATCTTGAATCCCCTTTTCTTGTCCTTTGGCAACACCCGACGGCAGTAATACTGTACTTCAAGTTTGACACTTGCACCTGCAGCAACGACATCAACACAAGTTACGACGGATTGGTTATTGTCGAGCTCGCTTGCATGCACGCGCCGCACGCTACTGCCTTTGCTCCCCAATCGTCATCTTTCCATTCATCCCGTCAATCCAAGAACAGCGCATAATTCGTCTTTGGCGCAGTTCAGTGTGTCGGATTGATACAAGTCAAGTACTTGGTGGTGGTGGTCGAAGTCGCCCCTCCGTTGGATCCACCCCCAGTCAAGCTTCTCGTATTGAGCTCCGGAATAGCTAGAATAGAGAGCTACCTACCATGGAGAGCACACACAGGTCTCGGAACACGCCCAACGCTGATTGTTCACCAACCTCTACGACACCGCAATCCTCATTCTCACGCTCTTCGTCGACATCTTCAAGACCAGCTCAAAGTGTGCGGTTCCGTAGCGTCGACGATGTTCGCATAGTTCAACGGCATGATGCAGATCTAAGTGGCAAAACGCGGCCGAACCCTCAACAACACACCGCGGCGACTTCGACGCGAATTTATCCTCTACAATCACAATCCCCGCTACCAGTGGGCAACCAGTCTATGATGTATCGCATGGGTGCGATTGTCTTCTTGCTGGTCGCTATCGTGCCACTCCTGCATAGCACTTCCTTCTTTGGCCATGCYTCCATGCCCATGCGGCCAGTTAGTGGAGGATTCATTCCCGAGCGTCCTAATGGTATAGTACTGGATCGAAGACAGAGTGACAGTCCCACGGCCGTGTGCAAAAGATGGGCTCAAATGAGTACTGTTGTGAACGGCACTCTTTACCTATACGGCGGCCAGGCTACTGAAACGGAAAGCCAGAAGACAGATACTTGGAACAATAACTTCCTGAGCTTGGATCTGACGGAAAGTGAGTATATCATGATGAATGCATGCATGCATTTTCGAGCCTTGACTGACCTTCTTAGGCTGGCAAATCAGTACTCCACGCTTGACTGGCCTTCCTCAACCCTCTGGCCCACCAAACATCAGTCTCGGTGCACTTTGGAATTCATACGACTCTCTATTCGTCTACGGTGGCCAATTCTCCGATTCCCCGCCCGAGGAACCTTCAGCGTTTTCTCTCTGGGAGTATGACATTGCGGAATCTGTCTGGAACGAGCACTCCGATCCCGTCACATCCAAAGGAGTGAGTGCTCCTAGCGATGGGGACAAGGTACAGCGCGCTGCCGAGGGTGCTGCAGTTAGTGTGCCGTCGCTGGGGAAAGCCTTTTATTTTGGTGGCCATCTCGATGGGTATACCACCGAAGGCTGGTCTCAAAGCATCGCCAGAGTCTACCTGCAGAGTCTGCTCGAGTACACCTTCCCGGGGTATGCAAACCCTCAAGTTGATGCCCTTCATTCAAGCGATGCTCCAGCCGAAGGAATCTACAGAAATATCACAGAGGGAGGTCTGCAAGCCGAAGCTGGTTTTACTAAACGTGCCGACGGACTGCTCATCTACGTACCTGGGTTTGGAGATGATGGCATTCTCGTCGCACTGGCAGGTGGTACGAACGAAAGCTACACTCAGATGAACACTGTGAATGTTTACGACATTGCCAAATCCTCGTGGTATACGCAAGCGACCAGCGGCGAGACTCCAAACATCAGAGTCAACCCATGTGCTGCCGCTGTGGCTGCTCCCGATGGCTCATCTACTAACATCTACATGTTTGCCGGACAGAATCTGATTCCCTACGGTAACCAGACACAATACGATGATATGTGGATTCTTACTTTGCCGGCTTTTGCCTGGATCAAAGTCGACCAGACTGGACAATCAGTACCGCAAGGAAGGGCTGGGGCTACTTGCAACGCTTGGGACGGTCAGATGATCATGGTTGGAGGCTATACCGGACCGAATACATTAAGTTGTGAGACGCCAGGAATTTACGTTTATGACATGAGCAATCTCCAGTGGGTCAATCAGTTCACTGCAATTTCTGGAACCAGCTCGCCGGATACGACTGCTGCTTTGGCCGCGGATGGCAGCAACTCCGACGCATCGAACAACCCGCTCAATCAACAGCCCGCCCAACGGTTCAACGAGACCTCAGTTGGTGGATTGCAAGGCTCGTACGGCTACCAAGTCCCCGATCCCGTGATTAGCGTTGTAGGAGGAGGAAGAACAGGTGGAGCTACAATTACCGGACCGATAAACAGTGCGACCGCCGGACCACTTTCCACCGGCAAGCCCATCACGTATACCGTAACCAACTCGACGAACAATGGTGCGAACAGCAATAATGGCAATGGAGGTAATTCGGGTCCCAACATCGGCGCTATTGTGGCAGGGACAATTGCTGGCGTGCTCTTCATCGTCGCTTGCTACCTTGCATTCTGTGCATATGTGTACAGAAGGCAATTACAGCTCTACAAGAGACATGTAGAAATGAGCCAAGCCCAAGCCCGTGGAGAGAAAATGCCCGCCATCCCCGGATTACTCTCTACCCATGCCTCGACTGGAAAGAAGACTCCCAGTGATTCAAGCTATATGCGTGGCGAGGGCCACAATGATTCCCCATGGCTGACCACTACCACGACGAGCGAGGGCAGGTCAAGTCATCATCGAAGTGACAGTGGTGGAGCCAGTGCCAAGGCGACGACTGGTACAGGAGCTCCTGGAGGTTATGCAAGTTTGAGAAGGAATAGTGAGGCTAGCGATGGAGCTGATGAGGATCTTTTGGCTGGTAGAGAGCCCACGTTTGTTGGTGAGTACCTTACTTCCTGTTTTTGATGGTGTCGAGGTGAACATGGCTGACATTTTCTTTTCCAGGTGTTATGTTGAATCCAAGGAGATCTTTGCGTGTGATAAACAGAGATTAGCGGCACGAAGTTACTACTAATGTGTAAGACTATAGAAACCGGCAATGGCATACTTACTTAATAGTAATGAAACTCGAAACATGTCTTGGCGCGTCCTCCATGTGTCCGAGCACTTTCGTCATCTTGATGCAAAAGTTCATCGATGCAAAGCTCCAGGCATCAACTTGGATATCCATTGCTAACCTGGCCAACAATTAACACCGACATAGCTTGCCATGCCAGCTGGACTGAGTGACAAGTCTGACCATTCGTCACTCTACAACAAAATCCAATCGAAAAAAGATGAAACACACGGAAAGAGAGCCGTCATTCTCAAGATCTCTGTGAATTACTTAGATCGGTAGGTAAGGTATCTCTGCTGGAAGACTCTTGCTTTCATCAGACAAAAGTTAAATTTGAGCCAAGAGCTGTCTGCTGTAAGTTATCCACATGAAACCTTTAACTCCTAGATGGAAGGAGTTTCATCAGCTTGGATCAACGAAGTTCAATCATGGCCAAGGGAATCAATCCATGGATGTATGTACGTCAGATGTGGCGAAGCAGCAGCAGCAGCAGCCAAGGATACTTTACTTTACAAGGATACAAGCATTCACTTTTAGAAAACTTAACCTTTATAAACCAAAAAACACAGCCTGGCACAGCATGGATCATAGAATGGACAACACATTAGCTGCAACAATACCATCTTACACCTGGGCCTTCATCACACCAGCAAGCACATCTTCGATGAAAACTACAATAAAGAGAGATCCCTAGAAATCTTCGATCACCGGCCACGATCTCATTCATATATATATCTATCCATAAAGAAGCGAGGAACCTTGGCCGCACATACCTCAAGGTATTGGCATGGAAGCCAGCACTCATGCAAGTTGCAAAGAAGCTTGCTCCTAGCTATGGCGTGTCATCGTCGCATGTCAACTTTTTTTGACCTCCCCCCCTCTCCCTGTGCTGCTGCTGCTGAACATTACGACAACAACTCTTGGCTTTCGCGGGGATCATCATCATGCCATGTCACCGCTACATTATTGGAGACAAGAAGTGGTTTTTATATGGGGTGATTTACATAAGGCAAGTTTGTATTCCACTTTCCTTCCCATCTACTTTGCTCTTCCCATCTACCTTGCCTTTCCCAATCTATTCTTCGGCCTCCCATCTCAACTACTTCTTCCCATTACTTCCAAACACATCCAATCAATCAATAACAATACCTCTCGAAAAAAAAAGAAAATGGCAATCAAAGGCGGTTTCCTCCGCCTACTCCTAATCCTCACCTACTTCACAGCATTCTGCTGCGCAGCAATAATCACAGGTGTCTTCGCATGTAAGCTCCTTCCTTCCCTTCCCTTCCCTCCTTCCCTCCCTCCCTTCCCTCCTCCTCACCCCCTCACAAACCCAAAGAAACTAACAAATCCCCAAAACGCAGGGTTCACCTTCCTCCAAACCTCTTCAGAAAAAAACCTCGCCTCCCTAATAATAGGCGCCCTAGCCATGCTCTACACCTCAATCCAAACTCTCTTCGTCTGCTGCACAGCAGGAATCACTTTCTTCGCTATAATTTCTATTATTCTGGATGTGGTTTTCATGGGAGGTATGATGGCTGTTGCGATTATTAATCGGAGTGCTGTGGATGGGGAGTGTGAAGGAAGGGGWGGGGGTCGAGAGGCTTATTATAGGTATGGTGGTGGCGGTGGTGGTGGAAGGGGAAGAGGAGACGACGAGGATGTTGGATGTGAAGTTTACAAGACTGCTTTTGCGGTTGCTATTTTGGGGATTGTGAGTTATGATTTGGGAGTTTTGGGTGTTGGTTGAGGCTGATTTTTTCTTGCCAGTTCATGTTTCTTGCTGCTGCTATTACGCAGATGCTTGTCCGGAGGAGGAGGAGAGAACGGAGGGCGCCTGTTACTAAGGGTATGGTTTTGTGAGTCTCTGGTATATCGCTCCATGGCTGATGTTAAATTGCAGTGTAACGGCCAATTATACGATGTTCATGGCATGCCAAACGGCCAGGAAGAGAAATGACTTTGGAGAGATTTGGCATTCGACGATGATTACGACGCGACGAGTGCAACTCCCTTCACGTCTGGAGATAGGTCGAGCATAAAGCCCGGTGCTGAATGCTCAGAATGATGTGTAACGATTTGAAGTAATTGCGAGGAGTTGTTGGTCTGTAGGTCCGCTATAGGAATAGTGTGTGCAAAGTGACAATTCAAGCCTTCATCTGCTCATACTCTCCAGCATCCAAAACGTCGTCAGGTCCATTGACTTGAGCCCACAACGCGCGCTCCGAAAGATCGGCCCTCCGCGATAAACTAGAAATCTCACTAAGAGCATTTTCAGTCTCGAGCTTGACATGAAGCGACACCACCGCTCTCTTTCCCGACCACATCGCGTGGGGAACGTTGGTGCTGTTGTCAAGATTGCAATCTCCGACCTAGTCGTTGTCAGTCGCAAGAACTCCAATCCAATATTTGCTTCACCTACAACGTAAATGCCAGGTACGTTTGAAATCATCCCCTTGTTCATATCAGCGTCGAGTTTTCCACCGTAGACTGCGACGCCCGTCTGTTCGCCGAGCTTGGACCGTTGCTCGCTGGGATAATTCGTAATGAAAGCACTTCTGTTCGTGGGAGGTCCATTTTCGAAGTTGACTTGAAACAAGTCATACTCAGGGTGAGTCGCTTTGCTGGGATCCTCATTGAAGTTTGAGCCATCGCGGAGTCGTTCAAGAGAGGTAATGGTACGGTTCTCAATGGTGATATTGTGAAGATCAAGCCATTTGTCCCACTTTGGTAGCTTCTTGWCAACGATGGCTCGCTGTTCCGGAGTATTTGTTCCGTTCACGAAAAGTATAATGTCCGTGTTGAGGCTAAGGACCTCCAGGGGAGTGTTTCCCGAGCTACCCAGGGGACCAAGGACGCCCAGCGGCTGGTCTGCATGTTCATGGCCATCGCACCTAGAAATTGAAGGAAACACTGGTTAGCGGTGTCTCGAACAACAACAAGAAGTGGTCAAATTACCACGGGCACCAGTAGATTCCCTGTCCAAAATTCTCCGCAATGCCAGGAGTAGAAGGAAAAATGTCGCGAAGCCCCGTCGCAATGATAATCTTCCTCGCAGTCACACTTGACGAGGTGCCATTTTCGTGGTGAGAAGTGACTTTGAAATAGGTGTTGTTGTTGGCTTGCGGCTCAATCTTATCCACAGTTCCGTTGGTGAGGTGAACAGTATCATACTCGGCTATCTGTTGTCTGGCACGCCACCGAAAGTATGCTGGAGTAACGCCTTGCACAGTAGTCAGTCAGTCAAGCTTATCTTTTTAATCTTGTGTCTGTCTGATTCGACAGTCGAACATACCATCATATCCGATCACATCGTGCACACGTCGAGTGACTTGGTTTCGATAGTCGCCGGAATCGATGAGGAGAGCGTTTCTTCGTACGCGGCCAAGAGCAGAGGCTGCAGAGAGTCCTGCAGGACCTCCTCCCACCACAACTGCATCCCAATCCGCCTCGACTGCAGGCTTGAAAGTGGGAGGAGCGGCAGCAGCAAGCCAGATGAGAGCCGGAATGGCCAGAACAGAACCGCTGAACTTCATCGCGTCTCGGATGGTGAGTCAAGCTTGTGATATACTTGGCGAGGATAAAATCGAGTGGAAGATGTGTTGAGCCGGAAATATGTTGCACTACACTGTTGATGATGAAGGTTTCACCTGCCTACTTACGACTCGCAAATGCAGGGATTCTTTGGCCTGCTCTGGCCGGGTCTCGGGAATCGGGGCAAGAACAAACCTTCATGAAACTCCGCAAGGGGCGGTTGCCAAGATCTAGGTAGTTCTTGATGAAGGAGTCGCGTTCTATTTCCGCCATCGACTAAGACTTCATTGATCCTCAAAGATGAATTCGATCATTAATTCCGCCTGGAGATGTCCTCGGCCACGAGTAAACCATTGGTGCTCAGAGCCATTGTTTCTGTCTTCTGAAGCGTTCTCTAGCCTGATGATCGGCCGCTAGAAGAAGTAACATTGCGTGTGATTCATTCCTTCCTTCCGGATTGACGGGCATTACTTTACTTCATGCCGACGATCATTCAGTCAGCAGCAAGAGGCCTGACTGACTTTGCCTTTGAGTCTCCGCTGACTACCTTCTGATGAATTGGAGGTGCTCCAACCACTCGAATTGACGCAGTGCAACGCTGCATCACTTCAACGTTGGCCGGCTGTTACACCATCACGGCATTTTCCGAAATCGGCCAATATCTTCTGCAATCGTCCAAGAACAGCATCTGCCGTAGCTCTCGAAATAAGCTGCAGATTTCCCTCGAATTCAAGCTCCAATTGACCATTTTGTTGGGGAGTGGCATAGATCTCCGGTCGATTCCGTGGAAGAACATCCCTTTCAAAGAATGATACTTTGCTAGGAGACTCCAGAAAAGTGAACGAATCTTCTTGCTCCTGCTGAAAAGCCGTCCGCCATCCAAAATCCTCTTCCTGCCAATTGGTTGCCCGGTGGATGATTTCCACCATCCCTGCTGCCTCGTGCTTGGAATCTTCTATGAAGCGAGCCTGCATATCCTGCGCAATCTCAAGAAGTGTATCGTCTGGGCGGACTGTATGTCTGATTGGGACTTCGGTGAGTAGAGGTCCAACTGTATGCTGCAGACTGCTCGGTAACATTGATCGCCCTGTGACGAGTCGTCCAAATACTACGTCCCGTTGGCCGAAATGTTGCGAGAATGCCAGAGCGCAGGCAGCGTGGAATATTGTGGCAGGCGAAATATCTCCACATTGACTGATGGTTGGCATGGGGGCGATCTTCTTGGAGATTAGAAGTCGATCCGTAGTCGAATAACCACTCTTCGTCGCAGAGGAGGACGTCGCACTCCAACCGGGATATTTCGAACCGTCGAGCTTTGCAGACCAATATTTGTAGGTTTCCTGCTTTCTTGAACTGTTGAAAGACATGACGTCTGCAAACGACGGAGGGCTGGGCAGGCTATCTGTTGTGTAGAATTGAGACAGCGTTTGGAGCACGAGTCCGAAACTGAAACCATCAAACTGAGCATGAGAAAGTCTGAAAATCAGTTTGTGCTGGCCATCTGAGCATTTGACAGCCATGAACCGGACAAAGGATGCCCCGAGATTACGTGGACGAAGTAAGTCTTGCTCGCAAGCAGACTTCACCGCATCGACTGATTGTCCCTCCTCAGTCTCGATGAGATCAAAGGGCGGAGAGAGCTCTGATAAGACGACCTGCCAGTATTGATCATCGAGCGAAACGAAAACGGTGCGCAGTATTTCGAAATGCTGCACGAGCTTCGCGCAAGCATGTCGTAAACGTTGAAAGTCGACGTTTGATGGGAGATCCAGGATCCAGTGCGGCCATCTGCTAGGTGGGTCCTGCAAAGCGTCTTCGATGGCTTGTTTTTGAAAGTCGGTGGCAGGAAGCACATTTTCTAGTTTCTGATCGATATCATGAAGTAGTAGATGCTGCACACACTCTTCCAAGAATTCCTTCAGATGAGGGTGGCGTAGAAGCGAGAATGGTTGATGGCGAATGTGTTCTTCCTCCACATGCCCTATCTCTCTTGCGACCAATGCAAGATTTTCCAGCTTTGCATTGGAAAAGACATCAGCAACTGTGATTCGGATATTTTGACGTCTGGCAGCAGCGACGAGCTGCATCGCAGCGATACTCTCTCCTCCAATCCTCATGAAGCTAGATCCACGACTGATTGATGATATGTCGATGCCGAGTACATTGGACCAGAGAGCCGCCATACGCTTTTCCATGCTAGATTCCGGAGGACGACTGATGCTGCCGCCTGCTGATTGGAAACTCGCAATGCTCTCGAGAGTATATCGACTTCCAATCTCACGTAGAGCACGCCTGTCGGTTTTACTGGTCGTCGTCATGGGAATCGCATCCACAGGAATCCAAGCTCCGGGTACCATGTATCGTGGGACGATTTCTGCCAGTCGCTCCTCGACACCTTCGATGGTTGCTCCAAGGTGTTCGGGTCTGGTGACGACGAATATGGCGAGAAGTGGAGATTCAGTGCCTGCGGGAATGATAATCTCTGCCGCTGCACCAATTCCCAGCGGGAGAAATTGCGCGACGTGGAACTCGACCTCCGTGAGTTCAATACGCTGACCCCTGAGTTTCACGAGCGCATCCTTGCGTCCTACAAAATCGAGCGTTCCATCCGAATTCTGCTTCAACAGATCTCCGGTTTTGTAGAGTCTCCCGCGTCGACCAGGATGATCAGGTGCACCTTGCAGAAGCCAAGGAGGATCATGGATGAAAGCCGCATCTGTCTTGTCCTTGGCTTCAAAGTACTCTCTTGCTACACTCGGCCCCTCAATCATAAGCTCCCCAACAGTTCCTATGGCTGCCAGTCGATCAGGGCAGCCAGGAATAACCAGCCAAGTTCTACCGCCGAATGAATGACCTACATGACCGTTCCGGCTTGAAGGAGTCAAATCGACTATAGATAGTGCCTGGGCGTTTTCTGCGGGTCCATAGATCCCTATGACAGCCTCCGTCTGTTTCCAGCGGGCGATTTCTGCCGAGCGAATCGGTTCTCCACCCATGGCTAGAGTCTTGATTCCGGGCATGGTGGATGGATCAAGAGATGCGGCAACTGAAGGTGTGAAGTACACGTAATCGGCCTGCATTCGGTTGAGAGATGCGGCTATGTCGTTGCGCCTTTCGTGTTCTGATGGAATGCACAGTGTGGCTCCATGGATGACTGGCTATTCATTAGCTTGCAAAAGGAGAAACTTCGAAGGAGATGTAACTCACGCGTGTGAAGTAAATTCGACCTACGATAATAACAGAACAGGTCAGTCTAGTTCCTTTCGCATACGAGTCGATATAGTGACTTACCATTGCACGTCAAAACTAAGGCTCACCCAATCAAAAACTCGTGTACCCTTCTTGACACGCAAAGCATCATCTTGATGAATAGCAGCCGATGCGAAATTGGCATGGGTGGTGACGATACCCTTGGGAGTTCCAGTAGATCCACTTGTGAAAACAATATACAGGACATCCAATGGCGATACTTTCGGCCAGAGGACAGACGGGATGGAGGCATTCCAATCACTTTCCCTACTGACAGTGATGACTTGGGCCGTAGTAGATAATCTCCTCGCCAAATCTTCATGGCAAATCGAAGAAATGAGAATAGAGGGATGTAACTGCTCAACGATAGCGCGTAAACGACCCTCAGGTTGCGATGCATCCATCGAAACAGCAGCTGATCCAGCTTTGAAAACTGCGAGAGCTGAGACGGGCATCCATACACTCTTGGAGAAGCAAAGTGGGATGACATGTCCTGGTCCAGCCCCACAAGTCATGAGTTTCGAGGCGAGGCGATTAGAGTAATGCTCCAATTCTTCATATGTAAGATCACCGTCCCATGCGCAGATGGCTGCCGCATTTGGATCTCGTTGGGCTGTGGTTGTAATCATCTGATGAATACATTCATTCACCTGCGGTTCCACTTCGGCGTTCCAGTTCCAGAGTTGCCTGATGTCTTGAGAGCTGATTGCTTCGATGTCACCCACGCGACGTGTTCCTTGAGAGGAAATCTGTCGCAGGATAGTCTCTAGTTGAGCTGCCATTCGCTTTACCTGAGCTGCATCGATAACGTTTGAGTCGAAGCTAAACTCCAAATCAATGTGGTTTGGGCCTTTGAGCTGGCACAGAACCATGAGAGCGTGCGGATTAAAAGTGTCCAGCCCGCTGAGAGAGGACTGTAATTCAGAGCGACGAGCAAAAAGGCTCTCGGCTTTGGTAGATTCATCCTGAACTCTGCGAGGAGGTTGAATGACTAGCAGAGTGTTGTATTGCATAGTCCCGCTGATATCTCGAACGGCTGACATGTCGCTGTGCTCATACGGGATCATCTGAATGGCCTGAAGTTGAATACTCTTGAGGAGCTCTTCTACGGTAGAGTTCGGGTCGCAGCGGATTCTTATGGGCAGAGCAGCGATTAATGGCGCGATCATCTGATCAATTCCACTCACAGGTGCCTGCCTACCAGTGACAAGAGCCCCAAAGACGACATCGTTTGCATCTGTGTATCTTGCTGTCAAGATTGCCCAAGCACATCGTAGAGCTGCTGACGGTGTTGCATCCTCTGGCCATCKGATGTCTCGGAAACTAGCCTGTACCGCGCAATCGGCTCGGGGATGATGGTCAGGGCTTGGAAGCGATGGGAATGGTGTGGCCTCGCAGTCGAGGAACTGCTCGGTCCAGAATTGTGCAGAAATCTCGCGATCAAGATTCGTGATTTGGGCAATGAAAGCCTGGAATGGTGGAGACCGAACACCAGACAACTCATGGCCCCCAGCGTATACTGTTGCGACCTGATCGAGTAATAGATTCAGGGACGCTCCATCGTGTACAGCATGCGACTGCGTCAGGATACAGCTCGTCTTCTTACTCTGGGCGTCCTCCAGAATAGCCATACGAGTTAGGCGCTGCGCAAGGCCCATCAAGCGAGAAGCATCGTCCGCCAGGACTTCTTCGACACTCTTGTAGTAACTCCATGAGAGTGGTTCGGTAATCTGGACCTGTACCAGTCCTTCCCCATCGATGTGGATCACCCGGTTGCGCAGTATGGGTGCATATTCTTTACTGACGACTTCCMAAGCTTCCTTAAGTCGTGATAAATCAACATCATCTCTCAACTCCAATGCAATACGCGCAACGTAATCGCCTGGTCTTTGCGATGTGACTGCTAGGAGGCCCTGTTGAACAGCAGTAGTCGGGTAAATATCTTCGATGGTCGCTTCGCTGACATTGCACAGATCTGCGGCTTCTCTGATGCTGCTCTTCGATCGTGAGGGGTCCTTGAGGAGCGCGAAGGGCTTTGGTATGTTGTCAGAGCTTGACGTGTCGACTTCCACAGTCTTCATGGCACGGGCCATTTCTGAAAGCACTGGGGCTTTGAGTATGTCCACTACAGATAACGAGTATCCTTTACGGCGAGCGAGAGCAGATAGCTGCATTGCTGAAATCGAGTCACCTGAGAGGCGAATAAAGCTGCTGCTGGAAGTGATGTCGTCCGAGGCCATTCCCAGGACCTGGGACCAAAGACCTTGTAGCATCATCTCAGAATGCGTGAGAGGCGACGTTTTACTGGTAGGAACATCCTGGCGCTTGAGTTGTTCGAGGGAGAGATTCGCACCTAGCTCTCTCAGAGCTTTCCGATTCGCCTTACCTCCAGCAGTTTGCGGGATATCAGGAACCAGAAGATATGAACCAGGAACCATGTATCCTGGAACTTGCTGCTCCAACTTGAAGTTAAGATCATCCATGAATTTCTCGAGAGCCGCTTGCTGAGTTTCATCGACCTGCAAGAAAGCGACCAGCACGGGTCGTTGTGTGACCTTTGGTGTTATGACTTCAGCAACCAGATCAATGATCGTGAAGTGCTCGCTCAGGATTGTTCGAACGTGATGTTCCACTGCCGAAAGCTCGATTCTTTGCCCTCTTATCTTTGTCTGGAGATCTTTTCTTCCGATGAAATCAAGGGTGCCATTCGATCGTAACCGAACAAGATCACCAGTCCTGTAGACTTGGCCGAGTCGTCCTTGATTACCAGGACCCCCAGACTGTAGCCATTCGGGGCTATTCAGAAACGAGCCAGCAGTCCTTTCCGGGTCTCCATAGTAGCCCAAGCCAACGAGGCTACCTTCGAGGAACAGCTCGCCAATGTGACCAACCCCAGAAAGCCGATTTCCGGATCTGTCTACAACCCAAGCGGTCTGGCCAACAGCTCTCCCAAGAGAAATGGTCCGTGGTACAGGATTGGGGACTTTCCAAGACGTCGCCCATGCCGTGCACTCACAAGGTCCATAGACGACATGACATGTCGTCGTAGACGAAACCCAGGGTACCAGATCGTCCCTGGACACTTGTTCCCCGCCAAAGTAAACGTTTCGCATCGTAGGTATCAGACTCGGATCGATGATGCGCGCTGTAGTAGGCGTGAGGAAAATTTCTGTGGACTGGAAGTCGCGAATGCTTTCTGTCAGTCGATCTCTGCGCTCCTCTTCTGATGGCACGCAAAGGGTGCCGCCGTTCGTCAAACAGTGAACCATGGTGAAGTGCGCTGCATCGAAAGCGTAGCTGGAGAAATCGTAGAATCGGGATGTCTTGCCAAGCTGTAAAATGTGACTCTGCTGTTCTGAAGCAGTGCAGAAGTTAGAGTGGCTCAGCATGCATAGTTTGGGAACTCCTGTTACAGGAAAATATGTCAGCCATGTTCGTCCAAAATCCACTCTGTTGGTATACAATTGACTCACCGGTAGATCCACTCGTTGGTATAACGAACAGCAAGTCTGAGGGCTCGACACGCGGAAGTATAGCCGCTTTCACATGAGTGTAAGAATAAAGGTCGCCCAGCACCACAACTTTCGAGAACAGTCGTGCACAAAGTGCTTCGTTGACTGAAGACGACAATATGACCATAGGCTCGACCTGCTGAAGAATGGACTTAAGACGAGCTTCCGGCTGGGAACAGTCGAGCATAAGGACAGCGCCACCAGCTTTCATCACGCTCAAACATGCAACGGTGTTGAACTTGCTCTTTTCAAAGCAGAGAGGCACTACCGTATTCCTCACAACCCCGAGCTCAATCAGACGGTGAGCAATACCAGTCGAGAGATGGTCCAGTTGGCTGTATGTGAGATCTCCGTCCCAGGCAGAGATGGCCAAATCGTCAGGCTGGCGCAGCGCAACTTCGGTGATCATGGCATGTACTGCTGTCTGGCTTGCTGGGACAAGTTCCTGATTCCATTCCCGGATCTGCTCTAGTTCATTCAATGGAACGACATCGACCTCGGAGACCTTAGATATGAGGTCTAGTTCGTTCAACTGTCGTAAGGTTTTCTCAAATTGCCGGGAAAAGTGCGCGATTGTCGCGGAGTCAATCATATTCTCATCGAAGCTGAACTGCAAACTTAATCCGCCGGCATCGTTGGGCTTTTGTCTCTGTAGGGTACAAACTAGCATCAACCCATAGATATTGAAACCAGAAAAGGTGTTGGAATCGGCCTTGGAATGTTCTAGCTCAGGGACAAAGCATGAGCTCGCAGACATATCGATCTCTTCCGGCTGAATGACAATAGCGGACTGGAATTGGCACGCCTGTCGCACTTCCTCGCTCACTTGGCGGATCCTCGAAATTCCTGTTTGCTCGAATTTGATAGAGTCTGTCTCGTTCTTCTGGATACTTGTCAGGAGAGACCCGATCGTCGTTTCACCAGCCTCATAGTTGACCCTCACAGGTATTGTCGAAATGGTCGGTCCAGCAATGCGTTCGATGCCGGGGACTGCTGCTTTACGGCCCGAGACTATGGTTCCGAAAACGAAATCAGAGGAGTCTGTGTACTTCATAGCCACCAAAGAGAAGGCAKCTCGAATCAAAGTGGAACTGGTGCAGCCATCTGTCCTCCATGGCATATCACTGATTGTATGTGTGTATCCGGATGCGGGTCTAGGGGAGTATCCTTCACTCGGCAATGCTGGCCATGATGGTGCCTCCAAGTGTTGGAATTGATCTTTCCAGAAGCTTGTCTCCTCTTCTTTGTCAGTGGCGAGCATGTGTGCGATGAAAGAGGCGAAAGGTTCTAGCGGCACCTCTCTTTCGCCAAGATAACGCTGCTCGAGCGCCTCACGCAGCATGATCAAAGTGGTTCCGTCGTAGATACTGTGGTGCATTTCCAGGCAGAATTGCACCAACTGTCCCTGCGATCCATCGTCAGGGCGCAAAAGTCCAAAGCGAGCAAGTGGAGTGCCCAGTCCGATCGGATTCTCCTGTCCCTCGCGTATGAATTGATCAAGTGTCGTGGCAGGGGACCATTGAGTGGCACCTTTTACCACAGCTTGCAAAAGTCCACGCTCGGGACAGTCGATGATTCGTGTTCGAAGGATAGATGTTGCCTCAACAACTCCATCCCATGCAGTCTTGAATCGAGCAATATCTATTCCAGGTGCGATGGTGAGTACATTCAGACCGATGTAGAATCCGGGCATCTTCACCGTCAGAGCCAGAAGTCCTTCCTGGAGTGGAGTGCACGGATACATATCCTCTAGACTGGAAGCATCTACGCCCAAGATTGACGCCGCATCTCTCCGTGCTTCAATGGCGTTGATGTCCGAATCCAGCAGTGCGAAAGGGGCTGTCGACGCAATGTCGGTCACACCCGTGCTCTTCATACATTTCGCCATGTCCTTCAGCAGAGGGAAGCGAAATATGTCGGCTACAGTCAGAGAAAGACCTTGTCGCTGGGCGAGGCCAACCATTCGCATGGCTTGTACTGAGTCAGCAATGCGTAGGAAGTTGTCATTCCTGGAAATATTCTCAATTTCCAACCGCAGCACTTGTGCCCAAAGCGATTGTAATGCTCGCTCTGCAGTATCGCGAGGACTCTCGTGGCGTTGCACCTCTTCTCTCGGGGGTTCAAAAGCGCAGCCCAACTCCCGCAGCCGAAGGCGGTTGACTTTCCCTGTCGCAGTCAATGGCAGAGTTTCGAGTGGTATGTATAAATTTGGAATTGCAAAAGACGGTAGAACAGCCTCAAGGTCCTGACGTAGTGTCGTGAAATCGGCTTGTGAGGCATCTCCGGCGGAAAATGATGGGCTGGCGATATATGCCGCGAGATGAACGACCTCACTTCCTGAGTGAGAGACGGTATCGACCACTACTTGCACATCCTCGATCAAAGGAAGCAGTCGTCGAATATGGTGCTCCACTTCGTTTGGAGAAACGAGTTGTCCTCTAATCTTCAACGAAGAGTCTTTTCGGCCCTTGAAGACGAGCATTCCTTCCGAGTTGAAGCAAGCAAGGTCGCCAGTACGGTAGACCCGTCCATGTCTTCCCGCAAATCCTTCATGACCTCGGGTCAAAAACGGTGGGCTGCTCAGAAAGCGATTCTCCGGAGCCCCTGGTCCAAGATATCCAATAGCGCAAGCAGGGCCTTCGAGGACAATCTCGCCAGGTGCGCCACGCGCAACCAATGTCAGACTTTCATGATCCGAAGGGTCGACAAGCCAGCATCGTGTCGAATAACTGGAATCGGTCTCGCCGATGGCACCACTTTGCCATTTACTGAATACTGTGCAAAATGTTCCTGGGCTACATTCACATGGTCCTGTTTGTGGCTCATCAGCTCATGTACTAACAACATAGAATGGAACTTCGCCACAACGATCAAGAAAAGCCAGCACGCATCAACTTACCATACCAATTCACGATTCTTCGTCCCTGCCACAGATCAACTGTCTCTTGAACCAAAGCCTCCCCAGCGAATACGATCGTAGCCAAGTCCGAGACTTCATCCGGGCGAAGAAGCTTAGAAGCAGAGGGGGTTAGTATAACAAAATTGCTTTCGAAACGTCGCATAGCAGAACTCATGCTATTGTGTAGTTCTTCTTGAGCAGCGATACAAAGTCGACCACCATAGACCAGTGTCGCCATCATTTCAATTGTGCAAACGTCAAAGTCGTGACTGCAGAATGAGAAAAGCCGAGAGTCCTGATCCAGTCCTGTGGCATGTTTCATGGCTACGACATTCGCCGCGAGAGTGGTATTGCTCCATAGAATTACCTTGGGCTCGCCCGTGGAACCACTGGATACAAGAATCGCGGCAGCAGAATTCATCTTGACGGGTGGTAGGCGTGGAGTGGATATTGCCTTCATAGACACAAGTTCTTCTGGTGTGAAAGTACGCAGCAGGGGGCTCACGTCTTTGTACCTCTCCTCCGTCGCAATGGCCAGTACTGTCGGGACGTTCTTGAGGATTCTACGGAGTCTTTCTATCGGCACGGAGGTGGACTGCAGCATCATTGTACCCGCAGCTTTCAAGACGGCAAGCTGCAAAATCGCCGTCCATCTACTTCGCTCCAGGGATAAAAGGACCACAGAGCCTGGCGTCACCCCTAGGGTAATGAGCTTTCGCGCAAGGACTGTTGACAGTTCTTCCACTTCTTGATAGGTGAATTGGCCATCCCAAGCATCGATGGCTACCTCTGTCGGCCGGTTCAACGCTTGTAAAGAGATCAAGTCGTGCACTCGACTGGTTGGTTCGTCCGGTGGGGTCATGTTCTGCGTCCAGAAGAAGTCGAGATCCTGCGGACTTGCAACTTGGATGTCACCTAGCCTGGTGGGTMGATCTGAACAAAGTTGACGGACTACTGTCTCGAACTGAGCTGTTAGAAGTTCAACTTGAGCGGTTGGCATGACCCCTCGGTCATAGCTTATAGTCAACTCAAGGCCAGATTTGTTYGGCACGCAAACCAACATCATTGCGTAGGTATTGAACGGGTCCRTGCCTTGGGTCTCCACGCTGGCCGCCCAAGTTCGTGCCTTGAACAAGTAGCTATCATGATCCAGGCTGCTACCTTCTGCAATCGGCTGTACGACCAGTAAAGATTGGAAAAGCGACCGCCGCCTATCTTCTACGAGCGCTTGTATCTTCTGCAAGCCATATTGTTCATGAGGAACCATATCGGCAGCTTCTTGTTGTATGCGCAGTAGAAATTCCTGCAGATCCTCGTTCACGTCAAGAGAGACTGCGACGGGCACTGTCGAAACCGTCGGGCCTCCGACTCGATCGACACCAATCACATCAGCCTGTCTTCCACTCACTGTTGCTCCAAAGACAACATGAGGAGACATTGTATACTGTGATGTAAGCCGGGCCCACGCAGCGCGGAGAATAGTTGAAGGGGTGATACCAAGACGAGGCCAGGGCAGATCGACTGTATGCGTGAGGCGCTGGTCTGCTTGGGGCGTGTACGTTGGCGATGGAAGTACCGGAAATTGCTGAAGCTCGCTGTTTGACAAATGATTCTTCCAGTATGTTGCACTGGAGTCTGGATCGCTTTGCGTGAGATACTTGATGAAACTCTGATACGGAGTGACTTCTGGTAGTGTCACTTGCTGGTAGAAGGCTTGTAACGTGTCGAGAATCATGGGCAGAGAGCTTCCGTCGTATAAACAATGGTGTATGGTGAGCACAAAGTACTGTTGCCCCACGACAGCAGCGCGACATAGCTCGGTTCCTAGGCCCATCGATCTGCTCTCATCGAGAAGCAGGTATTCCTGAACATCGTCCGCATCGTACATGGGCAGAGTCGTGAGCACGACCTGCACCAAGTCACCAGCATAGTCTATGATCCTTGTCCGTAGGATTGGCAGCCTATCAACTGTAGCTAGCCATGCAGCCTTTAAACGATCGGGGTCTATATTGGTCTGAAGTTCCAGAATGCTGCGTGATATATACTGGCCGGCGTTCTTGGCAGTCATGGAAAGAAGACCCGCCTGGAGTGAAGATGTGGGGTATATGTCGATAATTTGGGAGGGTAGAACTTGACAAGCCCCAGCGGCATATTCACGGGCATCAGTAGCGCACGTGTCTTTCGGAAGAAGAGAGAAAGGAGACACGTCGGTGTCAATCGCTTCAGATCCCGGCTGGGCAGCCATTGCCAGATCGCACAGCTTTGGAAACTGAAAAATCATGGCAGCAGTGAGTTTAAGACGTAGACCGTGGTCCCTCGCCATTGAAACAAGGCGAATGGCAGAAATCGAATCTCCGCCAAGACGGAAGAAGTGATCATTTGCAGAGATCGCTTCTTGGTCGATGCCAATCACGATCGACCATAGATGCTGCAGCCATCGCTCGGCCGCCGTTGAAGGAGCTCTGGCTTCGGTTCGATTGGGTTGCATTTTCAGCAATTCCCCAAGTGTTGAGGAACTCCCAAGCTTACGGAGTTTCCTCCTATCAGTCTTTCCCGTTGGTCCGATGGGGATGTCCACGAGTGGATAGTAGAGCCTAGGAATCTGATATGATGGCAATGTTGTCGAAAGACACTCCTCAAGCCGTTCTGCTGGGAATGCAGTCTTCAAGATTTCGAAGATGTCTGCTTCTGACGAGGAGCTCGCTGGACCGACGAAAAGAACAAGCATCGCGGAGTCGCTGTTGAGTGGTGTGATGATGTCGACCACCACTCGAGCCTCGAAAATATCATTGACAATCGATTGTGCTTGTGCTTCCACTTCATCAATACGGATCCGCTGTCCTCTCAACTTCTGTAGCGAATCTTCTTTGCGGCCTCGGAAGATAATATTGCCAGCCWCATCGTACATTCCATAGTCTCCAGTGCGATAAAGCTTAGTGACCTCGCCGGGGATGAGCTCGGACTGGATAAAGGCGCTCTGATCCGCATCCTCTCCAATGTATCCATCGGATAGGACACCGCCTTCAACACAAATCTCCCCAACACTACCAATTGGTGCGAGCAAGCCTGGATTCCGTGGATCAACAAGCCAAGCACGGCCATAGTTTGAGCTGCGGCCAATACCTGCGGGAGTTGCACCTTTGACACAAGTGAAAGTCGCAACTGATGCCTCTGCGGGTCCGTACCAATTGAAGAGCGAGTCGACGCGATCGATCCATTTCGCTGATGTCTCAGTCGTAAGCTTCTCTCCGGCAAATACCAACGTGCGGATGTTCGGAACAGGATCAAGTAGCYCGGAGACAGAGGGAGTAAGACACAGCCAGTTGGCTCCCGACTCATTGATCGCATTAGTGAGGTGATTGATTCTGTCGAATTCAGTAGGGATGTAAAGACACGCTCCAATCGACAAAGCGGCGAAAGTCTCGACGTGAGCTACATCGAAATCTGGCCCAGAAGGATATAATTAGCGAGCACTGGACAGGATCGCCTCATGCAATAACATACCGTACGCAGCAAATTGAAAGATCTTGCTTTGCGATCTTAGACCGAATGATTCGGCTGCGGCGTATGCGTTGCTGGACAAGGTCAAGTGACTCCATCGTATGCCTTTCGGCTTCCCAGTGCTTCCAGAAGTGAATAAACACAGAGCAGGCGCCGAAAGCTCTATCTCTGGTAATTGGATCTGATCATCATGCACCACTTCAGAGGCCTCTTGTAGTGTCGCAATAGAGACAGTCTCAAGCAAACCATCAAACAAAGCGAGATTCGTGATGGCAATCCTTGGCTTCAGGGAGGTGACGATGGTACCGGCACGCTCAGAGGACGTCGATGAGGCCATGGGCAGCGCCACAACACCGGCCTGCATAATTCCCAACATGGCCACTGGGAAATAGGCGGACTTATCCAAGCAAATGGGAACAATCTCGCCAGCCGTCACACCTAGACGAAGCAGGCTTCTTGCGAATGCTGCTGCAAGAGTTGTCAGCTCTTTGTATGTTACTTCGATCGATCCAGAGATTGCAACTCTATCTGGGTCTTTTGAGGCATTCTCAATGAGAGTGCTCATGATGGTTCTTGACGCGAGTTTCGTTGGCGCACTATTCCAGCTGAGAATCTGCTGCATATCATGCGGGCCGACCAGTGTCAAATCTCTTATTCTTTTCTGATTGCACATTCCAGAGCACATCTGCCGCAGAAGATGCTCGAGCTGTTGAGTGAATCTTGTACACTGTGTCTCGGTGATACAAGCCGAGTCGAAGTTGATGTCCAGAGAAACTCCACTTTCGTCGTAAAAGCATTGTATCATCATAGCGTAAGAATTGAAGACACCTTGTGCAGTGCTTTCATCTCCATGCACTGAAAGTGTTCGGGGGGATCGAAACAATCCGCTCTGCCCTTCCTCTACCTGTTGCCGCGGCTGTACGACGAGCAAAAGCTGAAACTGGCTCGCTTCTTCGCTTCCAACAGCTCGGTGTATGTGCTGCAACCCGTACTGCTCATGCTCGCCAATTTCAACCATCTGAGTCTGCATTTGCTCCAGCAACTCAAGCAATATACAGTCCCAATTAATCTTCACCCTTACCGGGTTGGTAGCTGCCGTAATACCAAGCATATTT
Source organism: Ramularia collo-cygni (assembly GCF_900074925.1). Lineage (NCBI taxonomy): Eukaryota > Fungi > Ascomycota > Dothideomycetes > Mycosphaerellales > Mycosphaerellaceae > Ramularia > Ramularia collo-cygni. Next base: position 720,678 of record NW_019716255.1, read on the forward strand.
TCAATGCCTGGCAATGCGACCTGCCTACCACTAGTCGTGGCGCCATAGAGAACATCGTCTGAATTCGTGTATGATGCTATCAAGATCGCCAAGGCGCCTCTTATGATTGTGGAAGGGGTAGTGGTGCTCTTGGGCCAGGCCATATCGGAGATTGCATGCTCCAAATCCATCTTCGTTCCCGGAGAAGCTTTTGGCGGGAACATCGTAGCATCCACACCACTCAGTTGCTTTCGCCAGAAGTCTGCAGATTGTTCTGATCTTGCGGCAAGCACATGGCGAACAAATCTCTGGTATGGAACTGACGGTACAATTGGAGTGTCGGAACGATAAACCGCATCGACGGCATCAAGAATGAGCGGACGACTCCATCCATCGAAAATGGAATGATGCAATTCCAGGACGAATATTCTTTTCCCTTCCAGGTTAGAAGTGTCAATTCGGCAGAGCGGAGTTCCCAGCCCAATGGGGTTCTCACAAACTGCTGATCCAATTTGCGAGAGGCTTGAGTTGACCACGACTTGCACTAGACCCTCGCCGACCAGAGATATTATCCTTGTGCGAAGTACGGGCTGGCGATTCAACACCGTCTCCCAAGCTTGTCGGAATCTTTCCAGATCGACTGACTCTGGTAGAGTGTATGCCGTCTTCAGCACATAACCGCTCGCATCATGAATTGTCGAAGCTAGAATCCCTTCCTGAATTGGCGTGCATGGAAAGACGTCCTCCACATGCGTAAACTCGATGCCGCATAGTCTCGCCGCTTCCGTGCGGACTTCATCCTCGGTGGCTGATCCGCTCAACAGGGAGAATGGCGCAATGAGAGACTCGTCTCCGGTGGAGTTGCACGTTATATGGGCGGTTTCTGCCAGTTGCGATAAAGATCCAGTCCGGAAGGCGTTTGCGAAGGTGATGGCGAGATTCTCCCGTCTTGCTGCAGCAACCATTCGCATGGCAGATATTGAGTCGCCTCCAAGGCCGAGGAAGCTATCAGTCGTGCTGATATTCAGAGCACTGGTTCCCAGAACAGTTGCCCAAATCTGTAGCAACTTTTCCTCGATCTCTGTTGCAGGTTGATGGCGAGCAGACCGTGGCAAGATTGTGTACTGCTGCTCGAGCAGCTCTTCAAAAGACATGGATGCAGCCATATCTCTCAGTTTCCGTCTATCAGTCTTTCCAGTAGAAGCTTTGGGGATCTCGTTTATGGGAATCATCAGCTGGGGGATCATGAAGCCTGGCAAAACGTCTGGTAACTTTTGGCGCATTGCATCCAACAGTGGCTTGATGCGGTCACGCTCGCCTTCAGAAACCCGCACAAATAGAGTCAAAGTATGGTCTGAGGCTCCCTTGGGTTTAACAACATCCACAAGAACTGGCAGCTGCTCGCCAAGAATCAACGAACAGTGATGCTGCACATCTCCAAGCTCAACACGCTGGCCACGGATCTTGCGCTGATTGTCGTCATCTTTTCGTCCAACAAACAGTAACTTTCCATCCGGCTTGTATTTGAAAAGGTCTCCAGTCTTGTACAGCCTTCCGCTACGACCTAACCAAGCAGGGTTGTCAATGAACGCTGCCGTAGTCTTCGCTGGATCTCCCAGATAGCCTTGACCCACCATGGGCGATTCCAGGAGTAGCTCTCCGGTTTCACCGATGGCCATCAATTTGGAGTCGTCATTTGGATCAACTATCCAAGTACAAAATCCGACTCCTCTGCCAACATCGGGACGATCTTGCGCCGTTGAATCCAGGACGCTAAAGGCGCACTTGAATGTAGTTTCGGTTGGTCCGTACCTGGCCGCAATGGATCAGCCTATGCACGATATTCTACTCGATTCGACAGTGCTGTTGAGATGACGATCGGCTGTTATCAGATGCAATCAAATGGGCACCTCCACCATGGCAAGATCCACTCTATACCACCATTCATGCTATTATGATAGTCGTATTATGAAGACAGCATCATAAGTGGATAAAGTATCCTCCTGCCTTGGTATAAACCCTCTCTTGGCCGCCATGGACTTGTGAATGTTGACATTACGAAATTTGGCCGCGCCACGAGTACTTACGTATTCAGCAATCGAACCTGACCCGCAAAACGCGCAATATTCTCCCGATAAGGAATCTCTCCGCTCATAAGTACAGTCTTAAGTGAAGGCGGAATAGCCAGAAGCGTCCGTAAGACCGTCGGTGTGACATTGATCAATGATGTCTTTGTAGTATCGATGGCAGAGAAAAGGTCCTCTAACATGTCCTGCTCACCTTGGATGCAGAGACATCCACCAGCGCATAGCGTGTGGAAAAAGTTACTCCAGGACACATCGAAGCTGTATGGCGCAAAGTCCAGCACACGAGAATCTTTCTTGAACCCCAGAAGCTTGCCTTGGTGGTGGACGGAACTTCTGACGTTGGAGTGGCTTATTTGTGCGCCCTTTGGTACGCCAGTTGTCTGTTAGGCGGACTGTTAGTAGATGCTTTGAGATCACTCATTTTCTGGTTTTAGACTTACTCCGGATGTGAACGAGATGTAAACGATATCGGATGGGGATACGCTCGGGAGACTGCCAGATGTTGGTCCAGTGGCGAGTAAGTCGTCGTCTAATATCAGTACATCTGCGTTGCTGAGAAGCGCTGCACGCTCTGCATTCTTTTTTGATGAAATGATGATCTTCGGTTTGGTTTGATTCACAATAGTCCGGAGCCTTTCGAGAGGATGGCTGGCATCGAGGGCTATTGCAGCTGAGCCAGTTTTGATGATAGCAAGCTGTGCGATAGGAGTCCATTTGCTTTTCTCAAAGTACAGCGGAACGTTTGATCGTAGTGTTACGCCGAGCTGAACGAGGCGACATGCAAGGGTATTTGACAGCGTGTCAAGCTGGGAGTATGTAAAATCGCCATCCCACGCGTTGATAGCGTATGCATCCGGCTGTCGATGTGCAATACTTGATATGAGTTCGTGTACGCAACCGTTGATGGATTCGGGCACTGATTGATTCCATTCCCGAATTCTGGTCTCTTGTTCAGTGTCAGGCATGATGCGAGAGGGCCGATGTGTTGATTGATCCGTTTATTCGAATAACTGTGACTGACAACTTTTCGTTAAAGTTAAACTGCGTTCAAGTTAGACTGCGCTCCAATTAGTGCTGCTCCTCGCAATTAATGGTGTTGGGAGGCACTTCTCAGATCAGAGGCGAAACAAATGACATGCACAGCACCTTCACGCAGAGGGTAAAATTAGACCAACAAGGGCCAGGTTGGCAATCTCAACCCACGACCACTTATTGGTGTACTTGAGGATATGCGAGGAGTCCCCACGATGTGTACGGTAAGGCGGAGTTAGGGCATGGTGTGTGGCATCACTCCGACGCACAAAGGTGCCGTAGGATCGCGACCGCCGTCGGCGTTATCGAAATCCTCACTACAGTAACTTCGGGCTTGGAGTGAGAAGAATTAGCCCGTGGCCGGCATGCTGTACGCCTAAAGCCTAGTTTCATCGCCAGGTCGAACTTGTCCTGTTTAGGGAGGAGGAGGCGAAATTCGCTAGTTTGATCTTCGTTTTGCAACTTCGGTCGACCAGGCTAGAGATATGTTAGCAGAGCGAACCAACCCATCTACCGTTGTGGACGTTGGTTCTGCTGTTTGATTAACAAAATGTCCATTTCCAACGTCAGTCCAATCCCGACATTGGACTTCTCACTATATACCAATGGAAACGCTCTGGAGCGCAAGAACCTATGCAGACAGCTCGTAGACTCTTTCCAGAGATGGGGATTTGTGCAGTTGGAGAACTATGGGATTTCAGAAGCCAAGATCCAGGAATTGTTTGACTTGGTACGGCCCTTGACACTCGAATCGACAAATGTGTTAACGATTCATGCAGAGCAAGCAATTCTTTGCGCTCAAACACGAGGACAAGATGACCGCTCCACATCCTCCTATTCCGAATCCTCATCGGGGATACAGCTATGTTGGTCAGGAATTAACATCGAGTCTGAGCCGCGAGCGTGAGCTGGCCGCTCGACAAGGTCGTCGTCYCAAGGACGTCAAAGAAACCTGGGACTGGGGCGATCGAGGAGACATGACATATCCAAACATCTGGCCGGATGACGAACTGTTACCAGGGTTCCGTACCGTCTTGGAGGAGCACTACACACAATCCCATGTTTTACATCTCGAAATACTGCAGGCAGTAGCAGAAGCGCTCGGCATTCCTGGGGACTTTTTCAAACAGCACAGCCCTCCGACAGCTAGCGAAGCACGGCTTGCCCATTATCCCGAAATAGCTGCTGGCGAGTTCGGCCATGACAAAGGCACTGGAAGGATCTCCGAGCATACTGATTCGGGGTCGATCACACTTCTATGTGAGTAGCGGAGCAATGTGATTGTGTTGTCATTCTAACCAAACACAGGGCAAGATACTGTCGGCGGACTTGAAATTGAAGATCCGGTGTCGAAGAACTTCATTCCCGTGCAAGCGCCACATCCAACACTTTTGGTGAATCTTGGCGACGCCATGGAGCGATGGAGCAATGGTGTCCTCCCAGCAGCCTATCACCGAGTGGTCCAGCCTCAAATGGTACAGTCAGTGACAGGCGACATGATCCCAGCGCGGTATTCAATTGTGCATTTCGCGAAACCGGATCGGGAAGCCAGTCTCGCGCCGTTGGATATTTTCGTCACGGCGGAACGGCCTGCAATGTTTGAACCCCTCAGCGGTGCGGAGCTGAACCAACGGACGCTACTGCAGACATACGAGCGCACATGATTGCTTGCCGAGCTGACGCGAGGGATGGTTGTTGGTGATTCTCTTCTGGGAAGGATCCATGGATGCAAATTGCAGATGCCGTTGGTGAGGTCGGATGCAAACTTTAATCCCACGCGATGCTTAGCGTCCTTTTCAGGGGCAGGGATCATGCCGAACCGAAACTGAATCTCCGTCATTGCCATCTTCTCTAATCTTATCATCACCAAACATCTACACGACGTAGCATTTGGCTAATGTCCACCTCGCACTACTGATCTCATCGCTAAATATGGAGACATGAAGCCACCTCGGAAGGATTCGCGAATACTTCCATTATAGGACATGCTTGCGAACCCCGATGGTACCTTACGCTGATCTTACGCGTAACATGGCGATAGGCAATAATCAAGGCTTCTACGCGTACAATAATGTCCGAAGAGATGCCATCAGACCAGTCTCCCGTCTACAGCACCTTCGTGCATCGGAGTGGTAAACCGCTATAATCCCAGCAGCCTCGAACAGGGTATGTCGCCAATAGCAATCCTCGGGAGCAGTGTCAACCTGGTTTATTAGCTGCCGTCTTCTAGCGTTTTACCACTCCGATGCACGAAGGTGCTGTAGTATCTATCTACTACTGTACAGCTGCCGGTCTTCGGTAGAGAGCAAGGCAACCCGGCAAGTTGGGAAATCCTTTCTTTTCAACGCTGGTGAAGCAATTTTCTGCTGAACAAGGAACCTGTGGCACCTAGCAGCGTCCGGCCTATAAGCTAGAATCAACGACTTGCAAGGGCGATTGAACGCAGGCTACAGGGATAGATACTGTATACCGAGTCCCCAAAATTCCTTCGCTTTGTTATGGAGAGCGAAAAAGACATCACGCTGTAAGTTCAGTTTTTTTTTCAAATCACCCATGCGTATTCTGACCATTTCCTTGAAGTCCTGCGGATAGACTGAGCAGCCATGCGAGCCATCAGGATGCTCCCGAGAAGAACATTCCATCCGAGAAGAACACTCCATCCGAGAAAGAAGCGGACATCAGTACTCTTCCTCGTGTTGCAGATCGGCTCTCAGTGCCGCTTCTACTACTCATCTTCATAGGTGGATTCGAAAGATTCGCATACTACTCCGTATCGTGAGTGAAGAAGCATTTTCGTCCACATTTACATGTTTTGTTTTTGACATTTAGTAGCGTTCCCTGGCGTAAGACAATGCATATCACCTGATATCAACACATGATACTCATATCGCAAGGCAGAGAATTATATCCAGCACCCGCGTGATTCAGTCTCCGTTCCAGGTGCGCTTGGACTTGGACAAGCAACTGCTACGAGTATCAGTAATGCTTACTTGGTATTCACTTCGTTGACGCCTTTGTAAGTGGATCGAATGATGGACGTTCCATGACAATGGTGTGGGAAACGTATTGCTCGAAAACATCCTGACATGAGATCAGACCGTGGGCAATCATCTCCGATTGTAAATGGGGGAGATACAAAACCCTCCTGATCAGCACAATCTGTTCATTCGCAGGATGCATCATTCAATTCACCACCTCACTACCAGCTGCACTCGATCAAGGAGCAGGTGTACCAGGACTTGGTGTCTCCATGATCCTCATTGGAATTGGACAAGGCGGTATCAAAACTTCCATCTGGCCTTTACTCGGTATGTATACAGCCGAGGACCATCGCAAATATCACAATGCTGATCTTCTACCAGGTGATCAATATACCCAAACCGGACCATCCGTCGTGGAAAAGAAAGGCAAGAAGGTAGTCTTGGACTATGGCCTTACACTCCAACTCATATACAACATCTCCTATTGGTGCGTCACCTCAATCCCTCCATGCATTCATTCTTCAACTGATACGTACGTCTCAGGGCCACCAACGTCGCCTCTCTATCATCTATCCCCGCGACATTTCTCGAGAGAATCCATGGTTTCTGGGCGTCGAATCTTTTGGCSATGATAGCCATGGGCACATCCGTTTTATTTCTCCTTCTTTGTTCCCCCAAACTTGGTATGAAAACAACGCCCGCATAGCTCAAAAGTACAGAGTTCGCTGACCAGCAGGATAGTAAAACCCCTACCCGTCGGCGATAACATCCTCCTGCCATCCCTCAAAGCCATGATTTGCGCCGCCAAGAATGGTTTCAAAATGGACAACACCAAAGCCGACTACCAAGTATCAAAATACGGTCACGCCGCTGCATGGAGTGACGAATTCGTTGATGAAGTCAAGATGACTCTCTCAACCTGTCGAATATTGTACAGTAGTCCTTATTCCCCATCAGCATATCAATTCTTGGCTGACAGCTCCTCACAGACTATCCCTCACAATCTTCTACCTCTGCGTAAATCAAATGACCAACAACTTCATCTCCCAAGCCGGTCAAATGGAAGCAAGTCCCCCCTCATTTCAATCTGCACGTTCACTTACACGCCCTCCGCAGCTCTCCGGTGTACCAAACGACATGATCCAAGCAATCGGCGGCATAGCATGCGTGGTCTTAGCACCCCTAATCCAAACCCTCTACGCACTCCTAGCGCGCCAAGGAATAATCCCCACCTCCACACTCCTCATAACTCTAGCTTTCATCCTCTGCGGCGTAACACTAGGTTATAGTTCTGGAATTCAACATCTCATCTACATGGCTCCTCCATGCTATACCGCCCCATTGAAATGTCTAGGGGGTGGTGGAGTAGGAGTAGGAGTCCCTAATGAGATTAGTGTCTGGTTACAGATTCCTATGTATTTCATCGCGGTACGTCCAATCCCCCCTCCCTCCCTCCCTCCTCCCATATCCCCCCCTTATACCATCACTAACGAATATATCTTCTTTCTTCTCCCGTAGGCCCTATCAGAAATCCTATCCTTCGTAACAATTTCCGAAATAGCATTCACCCGCTCCCCAAAAGAAGGCAAAGCTATCGTACAAGCTCTCTCTCAATTGGCCGCTTCATTGGGAAGTTTAATGGGTTTGGCGATTAGTCCTTTGGCGAAAGATCCGAAACTTGTGGGGTATTATGCTTCGTTGGCGGGGGTTATGGGTATTTCTGCTTTGGGGTTTTGGTTGGGGTTTAGGGGTGGGGAGGTTAGGGGGGAAGTGGGGGATGAAGGGGTTGGGGTTGTGGGGAGGGAAGGTGATCGCGAGGGAGGGGGTGGCGAGGAACGTTTAGCGAGTAGGTAGGGGAGTTGGGTGTACGTGACTGGTTGGAGTTGAGATTTTCACTTTGAAGGTCATTTCCGGGACTGAATTATTGGGATTCATGCGATTTCTCCCAAGTCATCTGCATTGATTTTGCCGATTCATACAAGATTCTAAAGTCTACTCGTTGTCATCCCAACCCCACATGCTCACCGACAAAACACAACTCTCTAAACAGCCGTCGCATTGCCCGTGTTATTCCCCACATCCAATCCTCCAGTCGTGTTGTTCCCATGAGTATGTTGTGGATGGTCCAAAACCTCCGGTCCTCCCCGTGCAATAGACGAAGAGCTCCTCCTAATAGGTCCCAACATCGGTCCCGTAGCACCGCGCTTCTTCTCATGTCCAACCACAATCTCACCAATCTCATCATCGTAATCGTGCGATCTCAATCCCAAAGCCGCCAAATCGAGTTTCCTGGTCAAAATCAAAACCATAATCGAGAAGAATGGCACAGCTAGGATATCCAGAATTCCGTAGTAAACGGCTTCGGAGTCTGGGGCAATGACGTTGCCACCGTCGGAAACTCCCCAACAGATTGGGTAGCAGATCCAGAGGATGAATTGGTAGATGATTCCGATCATGTAGATTCGGGTGACTTCTTTGCCGTGGCGACGGGCGTGCTTGCGGGCTGAGAAGAGGAGGGTGAAGAGGACGTAGAACAGGGCGGCACAGCCGAAACCGAAGAAACCTGGGATTGATCTTGTCAGCAAGAGAAGCAGATCAAAGGGAGGAGAACTACGAACCCCACTTGTACTTGGTAGAAGTCACGGCTCCGACCAAGCCCATGATGATCATTGTCTGGTTGAGGAAGAGCGTGAAGAGGAACTTTGGCGCAGGCAGAGAGGTGGGCAGAAGGAGGATGCTCAGAATCAAGGGGGTGTTGATGAACCTATGCATCTTCATTAGTATTTCTTCTCGTTTGCAGAGTTCAAGATTGCCCACTGACCACTGCACATATCGCACCCAGAAGATCTCTCGTGCATCACCACGTACACGAGGCCAGGTTCGGTGGAATTCGACGTCAATGGGCGTCATTCCGAGATTGGATCCCATGGCGTAGTAAGAGAGACACATCATAATATCTGCGGGGGTTAGGGATGTGGTAATGATGGAATATGGGCCGACCAACTAATTGTGGCGCACAGATAGTAGAAGATTCTATCAGTGCGTCTCTTACGACGGGCTAGGCCGAGGATTAAGATGGCCATGAAGCCAGAAAAGGCACAGTATGCGTAGTAGTACTGCGCATGGTGTTAGAATGGCGAGAATTAGATTGAATAGAGAGTCGATGCTCACGTCGCTGCCATCTTCGGTGATGTGGATGTCTGCCAAGCGGCCATTGGCCTGAGAGGTCGTGTTAGCTATCTGATCGCTTCTTGACAGAGTTGCTTGCTGATCATACATAGGGAGGATTATTGTAGATGGCGTTGTTGACCATGATTGCGACTTGAAATGGTAGGATAGAAACAAAGAATGATGGTGGAGAGGGAATGGATGAGCTCTTCTGTGAGCATGTTATATCGATACTTGTTCGACCACAAGTCAGAGACCCCAAGGTCCGACTCATGAAGCGTTGAATACTTCCATTGCAGACTCATAGCCGTTGGGGGGATGTCACATTATGGGATTCTGGCACACGGCCACATCCGTTGCGCTGTACAGCAGCAAAGAAGGGACCGTTTCACAGTGAACTGACTGCGAAGGCGATATGGTATACATGGTCGAAGCTCGAAGGTGTGTTGGGATCTAGGATACGGAGAGTCGTTCCGCAGAGCGTGGGAAAGATCAAACAAACCACTGGAGTCTTCTCAGTGGAAGCATCCGGGGTCATAACCAGGAATGCCTGCCATGGGATGATGGAGTAGACGTTCACAACTCGTGCCAAAAAGGATAAAAAGGATAAAGAATGAGCGCGCGACGCGTGTGTGGCGTGCAGGTGATGTTTTGGGTTGGAGGGCGTGTTGACACTGACACGACTTGTGTTTGGGGTTGCTGTTTCACCCATCCTCCGACGGTCGCCTAGACAAACCGTCGAGTCTGCATCCCACACACACACGAGACGACATGCGCTTTCAGACTCGGACAACTTCTTCCATGCCGATTCAGTAACGAACGTTACTTCGTCCGGGCCCGATATTGTCGGTTGGCTTGCCGCTGCCGATGGATGGTATAAGGCGGCATCCGACTCTGGGCGTGAAAGGAGAGGTCAGTATCACACTATCCTTGTGATATGCGGAGGCTGCCATCAGTGTCTGCGGGAATGCGATGTACAGTACATTCAGACGAAGAGGTCATGAAGAAAAGAGGGATGGTCATTGGTGGGTGATGAGATGCCGACGGAGATGTAATCCCACCAGTTTTGAACCGTCGGCCCGGAGTCCGGAGCCCGATGCCAGCCTTAGAACGCCAGCACTAACACCCTTACCACTCGGATCCTTTCCCGCGGGGAAGCTGGAGAGCCCTACTACTAATATTAGTACTGCACCGCCCTCTACTACCCCCAACTGTCTTAATTAGGCTAATATACCTGTCCGTATCGCTACTAAGGCTTCTTAAAAGGTGTTATTCGTCGTTCGCTATGCCTACGCCGCTAGATTAGAGCTAAGAGGCTATTAATATTTCGTCGCGTTACCCTTCTTCGCTACTATCCTCGCTACCGCGTAAAGAGCGCCCTCTACGCCCTTTCTTACTACCGGACACGCTATAACTATTATTACTACGCTATATGCCTCCCCCTTCTACTTAGCCGGTATTACGGAGGTTATAGCGCTCTATATCGCGTAGGCCTAAAGCGCAGGCTATAATTAACGCGATAAAGCTAAAGAGGCGGAAGTTAATAGAGTTTAAAAAGGAACCGGAGCCGCTAGACGTAATATAGGATAAGGAACTAGATAAAGCCGTATTAGCTGTAGAAATAATAGTAAGGCTAAGTAATATTACGGAGGGTTCTAAGCGCTCTTAGCAGTTATTATTCGTAACTCTAGTGCCCTTAATTAAGCGCGGAGGTACGGTAGAACTAGAATCCGTCTATTATCGCTATACTAAGGAGGAGTTAGTAGAGCTTCGAGCGCGTAATAAGGAAGAGAGGGTAGTAGAAGAAGCGAGGATTACGGAAGAGCGTAAGGAAGYAGAATACGTAGAGTTCCTTAAATAACGGTATAAAAAGAGGAAGATTAAGAAGTAGAAGGAACGCTAGCGCCGGTTAGCTAAGGAAGCTAATACGGCGTACGCTACTTAGAAGTTAGTTAATGTAGCTATCGCCGCTCTAACGAAGAAGCGGAAGAAGGGYAASGGYAAAGAGCCKRTTATTRTTGCTATAGCGGCGGTAGCTAGTCTATTAAACCGGCTACGAGTGTCGCTAGTAGCAGCGCTAAGCGAACGCATAGTGTTAATATTACGCTCTAAGCCGCTACTTAGAGATAAGCCGTTAGTATACCGGATAGGCCTATATTATAAGAAGGGTAAGGAACAAGAGGATAAAGTATAGCTAGTTACCGGTAATAAGGATAAGGCTAGTAATGTTTCGAACTAGATAAATACTATAATGCGGAATATAAGAGGTG